>NC_135611.1:362500-720000 GCF_053574225.1 Canis aureus | reverse complement strand
TGGAATAAAATTGCTTGGTTGGAAATGGCAACCCTCCATGTAGCCAAACTCTCATCCAGAGCTCCATCAGCTTGCTGTCCAGACATGTAACTCAAGCTTCATGTAGGACCATTGGGCATTGGGTTTATAGTTTCTACTGGAAGGCTTATTGAGAAGAAGAGTGGAGGCAAATGTAGAACATCTGTGCCCTGGGCCAGGGAGCTTATGGAGGCTGGATTTCTCTCGCTTATACCCTGGGAAACTGGTGGTCTTATTGATACCCACTCTCAGTACAGATCTTGGTTCTGGCATGAGAAGTCAGGCAAATTCCCACAGGAAGCTGAAAGGAGGAAAAACTCTGCACAGAACTCAATGTTTCAAAATCTATGCCTTCTTGGAAAACCAAATTAAGAATAATTTGACATTTCAGATTTTTTTTTTTTTTTAGAAAGAGAGAGAGCATGTGTGTGTATGTGCACCAGTGTGGGGAGAGGGGAAGGTGGCAAGGGAAGAGGGAGAGGCAGAGAGAGGATCTTAAACAGGCTCCATGTCCAGCACAGAGCCAGAGGTAGGGCTCAGTCACGCCCCTTGAGATCATGATGTGAGCCAAAATCAAGAGTCAGATGCTTAACTGATTGAGCCACCAGGTGCCTCCAAAATAAAAATTATTTGGCTTTTTAATATATAAAATTGTATCATAATATTGTTTTTCCCCCTAAAACACACATACCTCACTGAAAGTCTAATATACCCCACAGAAAATCTTCAGTCTCAAGTATGGATGATTTCACCAGGGGTCCTAGTCACCCTGGGGCTCGGGGGTTCAGAGAGGGGATAAAGAAACACTGGAATGTCTTAGTCCCCTTCCCTATAAGGGTTTCACCTCTATAAACACTCCTGGTATTTTGGTTCCTGGTATTTTGGTTCCCTTCTAGTTTGCCTGCTGTTTATGGAATAGAGTCATGATTCCTTAGTTTTTAAAAAAATGTTTCCCAAATGTAAAACTTGTGTAGACAGGTTCTAATATTGGTGGAAAATTTGGAAACCTAGGATGCTATGCAAGCCAAGTGATTTTTTTATGGGCTTAATTATTTCCTTTTGTAAGATTGTTCTGTTTGCAGGGAATCATTTCAAAGTACTGTTTCTCAGAATTAAGAGCCCAGAAATAAACCTACACATGTATAATCAATTAATTTATGACAAAGAAGACAAGAATACACCATGGGGAAAAGACAATTTCTTCAATAACTGTTGTTGGGAAAACTAAACACCTACATGCAAAAGAGTGAAACTGGATCATTTTCTCACACCATACACAAAAATTAACTCAAAATGGATTCAACACTTGAATGTATATCCTAAAAACACAAAAGTCCTAGAGGAAAATATAGGCGGTAAGCTTCTCAACATTTGTCTTAGTGATCTTTTTTTGGACCTGACTCCATAGGCAAGGGCAACAAAAATGAAGCTAAACAAATGGGACTATATCAAATTAAAAAGCTTTACACAGCAAAGGAAACTATCAACTTAATGAAAAAATGATCTACTGAATGGGAGAAAATATTTGCAAATCATAGATCTTATGAGGGACTAATATCCAAAAATGTAAAGAACTCATAGAATTCAAAAGAAAGAAAAACAACATCTGATTGTAAAGGGGGCAGGAGATCTCCGGCCAGCCTTGGTGGCTCAGTTGGTTAAGCATCTGACTTTGATTTAGGCTCAGGTCATGATCTTAGGGTCATGAGATTGAGCCCCACATGGAGTCCCATGTGGAGACTTGCATCAGGCTTGTTCAGTGTGGAGCCTGCATAAGGTTCTCTCTCCCCCTCCTCCTCTATTACATCACCTCCCTCCCAAAGGACACACATGTGCACACACGTGTACCCTCTCTCTCTTAAAAAAAAAAAAAAAAAGAATGAAATTTTACCATTATTGACAAGGTGGATGGACCTAGAGGGTATTATGCTAAGTGAAATAAGTTAGCTAGAGGAAGACAAATATCATATGATTTCATTTAAATGTGAGATCTATAAAATAAAACAAATGAACTAACATAATAAAACAAAACCAGATTCACTGATACAGAGAACAGACTGGTGATTGCCAGGGAAGAGGTTGGGGGTTGGGCAAAATAGGTAAAGGGGATCAAGAGTTACAGATTTTCAGTTATAAAATAAAATAATGGGAATGAAATTTCCAGCACAGGGAATATAGACAATAATATTATATTAGCACTGTATGGTGACAGATGGTAACTAGACATTAGGTGATCATTTTTGTAGCATATATAAATGTTGAGTCACTACCTCGGACACCTAAAACTAATATAATATTGTATGTCAATTATACTTCAATAAAAAAGAAAAGAAAAACAAAGTTCTATTTTTTAAAAATACTGTGATATCTTTCAAATATTTATTTCCACTGTTAGCCAAAGAGTAATTTAAAATCAGCAAAATCATTGTATGATATACAAACTATATTATGTGTATCATACAATAATAATACATCTTTGGAAAGAAAAGCACAGGGGATATTGAGGGTAGGGCAATAGGATCAAGGAGCATCCAGAATCTTCCTCATGAAAAAATATGTGAATATTGCTTTTTACCTGAAAGCTGATGTCACCTTGGAATAAAAGGCATAGAGGGAAAGAATATAGAACAGAATGGGGTAAAAAAGAAGTGATATTAAGCAACAAAGAAGTCATGGGATCTCTTTAGGAATGAAGGTCATCGTACTTAGGGTGGGGAAAGGGTGGGCACATCTGTTTATCTTGCCACAGATCTTATAAAAAAGCACACTGACTTTTATTTTTAATTTTTTTTTAATTTTTATTTATTTATTTATGATAGTCACAGAGAGAGAGAGAGGCAGAGACATAGGCAGAGGGAGAAGCAGGCTCCATGCACCGGGAGCCCGACGTGGGATTCGATCCCGGGTCTCCAGGATCGCGCCCTGGGCCAAAGGCAGGCGCCAAACCGCTGCGCCACCCAGGGATCCCCCCTGACTTTTATTTTTAAAGTTAAATTTTACTTTGAAATAAAAGGTTATTTTCTTGCATAGAGTTCTGTATATTTAGAAATTTATTTTGGATCCTCAGACAGGTCTACAAATTCACACAATTATCACTTCAGGGTAGAATGTCCTTTGGAGCAATTAAGAAAAACAAGTTTGCTTTCTCTGTGGTTATAAACTGTAAAATTTTCTTCAGGGAACAATTTTTTTTTTCAGCAGTCATGATGTGAAATTTAAAATGAGCGTTAATTTAAAATACATAATGTTTGCAAGTTATGTTTACCAATACTTTGTTTGAAACTAAAAAATAAAATCCTAGAAATTTTAGGGTAAACAAACCACCACTCCAAAGTGGCAAATTTCCCCTTCACGAATAAATGATTTGGCTTCAGTTTGCATCTACTCTACAGTTAATTATAACAGGAACATCATCACCAACTCTACTAGTCCCTTAAAACTTACAGAGTGCTTTCATGTCTAGACTCTTCATTATATTTCAAACAGCCTTTTTGAGATGGGCAGAACAGATAGTACCATTATCTTCATTTTCCAAATGTGGAAATCAAAGCAGAAAGATGTTAGGTAACTTGGCTAGGTCATCCAACTATTGAATAGGGAAACCAGAACTTCCAAAAAGATATTCTGAGTCCAAAGCCTCTTCTCATTACAAAACAATACTTCTTTAGCTATCTTTACAAACAGCAGCAGACCCTTCAGAATAATGCATTTGGGAGCAGTCCAGTAGGGACTGGATACCAGGCACCACCGAATTACATACTTTCTTTGCTTCCTTCTTCTCCTTTCCCTTCTTTTCAGCCAAAGAGAATTTTGACTCTTCAACAGTTACTGAACTTATTCAAATAACTGTATTGCCATAAAAACAGAAAAATATTCACCAAGAGTTGCCAAATTTGGAGGGATCAGGTAGGGAGGAAAAGATTGTTGATGTTTTATCTTTGCTCCATGTCACAGGAAGCGTAAGAAAAAGAGAAAAAGGTTTCCTTACATCTGGAAACAAAACATTAAAAAAATAGCAAGGTTTCAAGTAGAAAGTCATAAAAATTATAATCAACCTCCTCAGTTTATTCAGTCCCACGCAATTAATTCTTGTTGATCTATCTTTTGTCAGAAGCTTTAAGAAGCCATCAGTTTCCCCAATAAAGCTGCTATAAATTCTTATTTAGTTCAGTGATATGCTCTGAAAGTTATCAGAAAGCTGTATTCTAGAGTACTTGTCAGATTCCTTTCCATGAATTTCTCTGAAGATGAAACAAATTAGCAGGAAGCTTTTGTAAAAACATCTGAATAAAACAATAACAAAAGACTTAAAAGTAGCCATAATTAAATATGTGATGAGAGTTCATTATAATACAATTGATGAGAAAATTTGACAAGATAATTTATTTCTGTGACACACAACATTTTCAGGTAATAATAACCAGAATTGTGATTGATAACATTATACCAGGATATATCAGAATTCTAGGAATTTTATATAATTTTAAAGCACTCATATTATCAACATTCACTAATACCCTATAACCTAAGAAGAGTTATCATTATTATTTGACAATCCTTCCCATGTAATTTAACATACTAAATTAGAATAATTTGTGTAACATTTCTCTCTCTCTCTCTCTTTTTTTAGAGATTTTATTTATTTATTCATGATAGACATAGAGAGAGAGAGAGAGAGGCAGAGACATAGGCAGGAGGAGAAGCAGGCTCCATGCCGGGAGCCCGAAGTGGGATTCAATCCTGGGACTCCAGGATCACACCCTGGGCCAAAGGCAGGCGCCAAACCGCTGAGCCACCCAGGGATCCCCAACATTTCTCTTTTATAAGAGGAGAGATAAATCTTTTGAGATGTCCCAGAGACCCTCTTAAAATTGTTTGTCTGAGGTCAAAAAGACTTTATTTAGAATTTGCTTTGGGGGAAGCTTGTCAAAAATATCAAAAGGTTTTAAACCACTTGGTAAAATAGGATCATAGTTCCCTGTGAAATAATCTTTAGTTATTTATCTCTTTAACCAAAGTGACAATTACAGACCTCATAGGCAAATATAGGTTACATAGTTCTAAGCAAAACTTAGTTCTTTTAATATCAAGAGAACTAGGTTTACTTTAGCAATCAAAGACCTGATAAACACTGGAAATTATTTTGGAAAAACATAAAATTCTTGTTTTCTAAGCAAATTACTTTAAAAGGTAAAGAAAAACCTTTTTATAATTTCTGATGAGGAGTATAAACTCTTATGAGGAGTAGACCAATAGTCCAGTCAAATTTATTTGTCCTTTTAGAAGCTGAAAGAAAATTAAGTTCTTGTTTGACATAAGTACACTATTGATATTCAGACTTATTTCCTTAACCCTTATAACAAATTAATTCAATTAATCAAACTTGATCACATATAAAATTCTGTCTCCAAGATTCCTTCTTCATAAACCTTCTACAACTTCCTATGTTTATTTCAATTTGTCCTTGTTATCTTTCCTGCTCAGAAATAATCAGCTTTACTTTAGGACAGAATTATTTTTTCCAACTCAACAAAAATGCATCTTTATTCCTCATATGTTTGCTTTCTAAAAATGTTTATCCTACTTTTCTTGCATACAGTTATTTCTCTTATTTCTAAAAGCTTTAATTACATATGCTAATTACAATTCTTAACCCTTAGGAACCTTAATTTCTAGTGAAAATTAAAAAGTAAGCAACTATGAACTATTACATCAGTATTCTTAGATTGACAAAATTATAAATACAGAAGTAGCAAAATGTATTTAACATAGCACAAGGCATATTTACTAATACACCCAAATTTCTCTAGTTCCTTTGTAAAAAGACTTCAAAAGTAGCTTTACTTAGGCTTGTTCAGCAATTAATGTTTCCGTATTTATCTTATTGGAAATGATCTAGACAGTGAACAAGCTCCCTTAATTTGATTTAACTTAGCAAAATCCTAAGGATAGGAGTTCTGGAAGATATCAAGTAGATTTGGAAAACTAGAAGTAAACATATTCCAATGCAATCATTACTTAAAAATTCAGTTTTTCAAACTCTTCTCACATTTAACTCATATGTTTTTAAGAATCATACTTAGATTACTCATGAGAATTTCTTGAGATCATTAAAGCAGTTAACCATTAAGTTTTTTTTCTTGCTGACACATTTTGTAACAGAGATAACATGAACTTATTTGACTTTTGGTAAGCTTTAGGCAGAATAAAAGCATTATATTTAATGCTGAGAACTCTAAAAACATCTGTATTATTTAAACCAACAAACTTAAACTTGCTCTAATACCAAATATTTTCCCAGGGCATGTGATTTTGAAAATCAATACGATTAGTTTCTATTATCTTTTTTGAGAATCAGAAATACTTAATTTACAAGCACTTAAAGCCATTAAATAGAGCTCTTTTATGAATTAGTTTTGGCAATACCATCCAGAGGTAGAAAAATACCATATTTGTAATGTACATATTATACACATACATACAGACAACATAAACAGAGATCCTACAGCTTACGATCTCTGAGTAGAAAGACCTGAAGCTGGTAAAGTCTGACTATAAAGCCCAGCAAAATGAACCTTATTGCTCATCCTGGGTATTTCTGGATTTATTTCCTGGCTTTTAGTATTTACCTAAGTAACTTGTAGACCTTGGGCCTAGGGATTATGCTGGAGGGCTCTCTGAAAATCTTGTAGGGGAAGGGAAGTTAAAACAAGCAGCTGAGTGTTTAAGGGATTTTCTGCGGAAGGTGGAAGAGTTTGAGGAGTTAGAGGAATTTGAGGAGATAGGGCCAGATTTTAAGAAAGGGAATTTATGTTGGATGTGGACTTTAATTTCATTTTAAGCTTAATTTCTGTTCTTTTATCTTGTTAACAGAGTCCTTACAGTTAGCTGTCATAATTTTTTGTACCCACTTTTTAATTTGGTCTTTCAGTTGGTATCAATAAGACAATTGTTTAGGTTTTCTAAAATATAGAAGTTTTTCCAATTCAAAGGATCCATTGTGTGATCAGTGATGAATAGAATCTTATACTAATCTAATAGTGACTCAAACCAGTAAGCTTTTTTATGGCTTCACCAAAGATGCCAGAGGTATCCTATGAGAGACTACAAGAACTGCAGCCCTCACAGATCCAGACAGTCTAAGAAAGCTAAGGCCTTCATTGCATAGGCAATAAGGGATGGTGAATTGAAAATGCTATTTCTGTTCTCTGATAGGAACATGAGATGCCTCTCCAGTCCCAGACCTGCTAATCTGTGACATTGTGCGGTGCTGGTGGAATTAGATTAGCAGACAGAAACATTGAGATGATAAAGGCCACTTATGGAGTGTTAGGACAAATTCCCTGGAGAGTTGGCATGGTCAGACAAAGAGAATGTTGCTTATAACATCGTGTCTTGGCATCCCAGTCCATTCAACTGACCACAAAAGTGTACCCTGGTAAGTACATCTTCTGGATGGGGGAGACCAGAAAGAATATTCCCTTTGGTCATAAAGGCACACTCTCAGGACATAGAACAAGATGAAAGGAAAAGCCTGATCTAGTTTTTACACAGGGAACCCATAGCAAAGTTTATGGTAAACAGACATTGATCTGGTGAGAAGTGTGACCTCACCAGTCTGTGAAACCAGCTTGAACAGCAGGCTTATAGGTCCTATGCCAGTGTTTTACCCTTTGATTTTTCCTCCTTATGATAAATGATATAATAGACAGAAACAAAGAGAAATAGTAGCCATCTTTGGGGAAAAAAGGATCAGTACAAAATGACAGCACTCATACAAAATCTATACCTGTGTCCTTGTACCCAAGGAACTAGTTCCACAAATATTTTCTCCTGATAATCTAAATTTTGAAAAACAGCAGAAGGGTTATCACTTTTGTTTCCATTGAACCCTGTAGACAGAGACCTGCTGACAAAGTAAGAATTCTTTATTTTCTGTTGGTGCGTCAGGGCCCTAGGACCTTTCAGTTGTAGTCCCGGAGCAAGTAGTGTCCAGCCAGCAAAGTACCCTTCCTACTATGCCAAAACTGTCAGGGAGGGGACAGTTTCTCCCAACCCCTCTTGGTTCTTTTGGCTGGTCTAATACTTAAATTAACATAACACAGATTGATGGGAGAAACACATATTTAATTTTGTATATATTGAACCCCATAAGAATATGAGACTCAAAGAAGTGATCAGTGAAGGCAGCTTTTATACCTTTCAGACAAAGAAACAATACATTTGTGAAGAACTGACAAGACAAGGAAACTTAGGTTTGAGTACTCATTAGTGAGGAAACTAAGCAGAGTTTGTTTACAAAAAGCCTACATGGCTTTGAACTCCCTATCTCTAACAATAAGGATGTCTCTATATCCTGGTGCATGGAGGGTGCATTTTACCTGGGAGATTTATTTCTTGCTTTCAGAGAGACAGAAAAGAGAGTCAGAGTATTCTTGTGTTGGCTGTTTCTCAAGTAACTTTAATTCAAAATAATATGCCAAAATGGCATATTCTGGGGCAGCCTGCCCTGAACCCCATTAAACCCACAAGTAGTAACCAGTATTATTTTATTATTTATCATCATTTATTTTCTCCCCATAATATGCAGTTACATAGCAACAAGGCTCTACAAGGCGACTGTGGTTGTTTGTATCAGTGCCTGTTAGAGATATCATTGGCTTTAAGCCTTTGCTCAAAAAAAGCAACTTCATGTCTCAGCTGCTTGCCAGATGGATCTGTTACCAACAGCTGTTTTCCAGCCAATCTCAATCATGGCTTACTTCCAGGGAGCTGAAGAGGATGTCTGAATGAATCCTTAAAGTCCTTTTTGCCTCTCTTTGGAATTGTGTTTACAATACAGCAACTACTAGAGAGGAGGATCTGCCCATCCTCTGAGCTGGGAAGCCAACTGCTTCTTTATGCACAAAGGCCTAACATCGTGACCCACAGAATCCTCATCCTCCTATTTTGAAAAATATAATAACTTACTAAAATGAAATTTTGAATCATTTTACAATTTGTGACTTACAAAGTTCAAGTATCTCTGAACAAAGTGCAAAAAAAGCAAAAATAAATCTTCACATTGCTTTGTCAGTTTGCCAAGCATTCATTCCTATGAAATATCTTAGAAAGTTTAACTTTATTTGATTGAAGCAAAAAAAGTACAAGACATTCAATTTCCTGTTAAAACCTCATAAAGGTCACTTGTTACTTGCAGTGCTTCGGAACTCAAGGTAAATCAAAACAAAAATATCTTTACAGATTTCCTTTCTCGACATCATTCTGTGATTTGCTTTCTTTTTGAATCTCCTTTTTGATGTATAACTTTTCTCATTTATATGACTCCCTTATTTTCAAAATACATATTTGAGTCTATTTTCAAATGTATATTTTATCTAATTTGCTATTTCACTTTCTATTTTCAAAATGCATATACCTGGATCACATTTCAAATGTGTATTATTGGGACCCCTGGGTGGCTCAGCAGTTGAGTGTCTGCCTTTGGCTCAAGGCGTGACCCTGGGATCCAGGATTGAGTCCTGCATCAGGCTCCCTATGAGGAGCTTGCTTCTCCCCCTGCCTATATCTCTGTCTTTCTCAGTGTCTCTCATGAATAAATAAATAAAGTCTTAAACACACACACACACATACACACACACATACAAATGTATATTATTGTTATCATCCCTTTGAAGTTCTTTTTTCACTTGTAAATTCAAGTACTTCTTCCTATCCAGATCCCAAAACTCTGGGCAATGTTAGAGAGATCTTGAATTGTTTTCATGTATAAAAGGACACCATAAAATTGGCAGATAAAGAACTGATACCTGAATTGTCTCAGTTTATGACTCATGGCCCATTTATCTCATTTCTTCCTTTATACAGATGTTACACAACCGGTGTAAGCATTTTTCAAAATCATCTGGGTCTGTGGTCTTATTTTCACTTCCTCTAATTAAGCCCTACCTATCTTTCAAATTTTGGTCCAAGCATCACTTCTTCAAGGAATCCTTTAACCACATCCTACCACTACCGCAGACTAGTTTAGATATTCCAGTATCTATATTCTAGCCTCTTGTACTCTTTCATCATAGTGCTTATTGCACTTTTTAATATAATTCTAAGCACTTACTTGATTAATATCTATCTCCTTTCACAAGACTCTTAACTCCTTGAGAAGATTGATGTTCTTTTACTCTTGTAGACCAAGCCTATAATAACACTTGACTCATGGTAGGAATTCAATAAATACTGGGTGAATACATGCATAAATAAATGAATGAATAAAGAGATGAAAAAAAATACATGAATGACTTAAGTCTCCAGAACCATGACCAGTACACAGTGACAATCAATAAAATAAGTTAATATTATTATTGTTAGTCTCCATGCCAGATCAAATAAATTTGCTGAGTATTTTAGTCCATCAAAGACCTGATTATGGCTTCAGAAACTGAAAGTTATGTGCTCCTTCAAATATGTTGTTTCCCACCATCTTAATGTTTCCTATAGTTGTGCAATGGATGGATGTATAGACATAGAAAGATATACATATATGTATGTGTATGTGTGAATGCATAATAATAAAGAATAAATCAGTTAATTTTTAGATGTAAAACATGTAAAATATTTTTCTATTTAATAGTCATGCATATTAAAAATGTATATTCATATTGACTTTTCTTAATTTTCTAAAACAATAAAATTTTTAGTATGAGTTTTATTAGTCTGATGAAGATTTCTACGATCAAGAAATATATAGCCAAGGGGTGCCTGGGTGGCACAGTAGATTCAGTGTCTGCCTTCTGCTCAGGTCAGAGTCACAGGGTCCTGGGATCAAGCCCCATTTTGGGCTCCCTGCTTACTGCAGAGTTTGCTCTTCCCTTCCCTCTGCCTCTCCTCCTGCTTATGCTCTCTCTCTCAAATAAATAAATAAAATATTTGGAAAAAAAAAAGAAATATATGGCCAAGAGTAAATAAAATTAATTATTCATACATTTTTTTCTGAAAATTCAATTATCTCTACTTTAATTTGCATGCTTTAATAAAATTTGCAAGTTTAAGACCTTCATTTTGTTTTATAAAGAAGTATGATAATTTCAAGAATAGGAACATTTCTGGGTAACTAATTTTTCTGTTATAATAATGTTA
This sequence comes from Canis aureus, assembly GCF_053574225.1. NCBI lineage: Eukaryota > Metazoa > Chordata > Mammalia > Carnivora > Canidae > Canis > Canis aureus. The sequence goes on along the minus strand of NC_135611.1, from coordinate 708,849 downwards.
ATCTTGGGATCCCTGGGTGGCGCAGCGGTTTGGCGCCTGCCTTTGGCCCAGGGTGCGATCCTGGAGACTCGGGATCGAATCCCACGTCGGGCTCCCAGTGCATGGAGCCTGCTTCTCCCTCTGCCTATGTCTCTGCCTCTCTCTCTCTCTCTGTGTGACTATCATAAATAAAAAATAAATAAATAAATAATAAATAAATAAATAAATAAATAAATAAATAAAATAAATAATGTTAATCTTAATTTCAGTTCTCAGTGAATTGACAGCGAGCACTCAGAATCACTGTTTTAGATTCACATGGAAAATTTGAGACCTGTGGATAATTAGCATCCCATTCATCTTACATTTAATTTCTTTTTTTAAATAAAGTAATTGCATTTATTTTATTTTTAAAGATTTTATTTACTTATTCGAGAGAGAGAGAGAGAGAGAGAGAGAGAGAGAGGCAGAGACACAGGAGGGAGAAGCAGGCTCCATGCCGGGAGCCCAACGTGGGACTCCATCCCGGGACTCCAGGATCGAGCCCTGGGCCAAAGGCAGGCGCTAAACCGCCGAGCCACCCAGGGATCCCTTACATTTAATTTCTTAAAATGAATTCTCTGGTAGCTCAAAGATATTGAAGATATTTTGAAGATACCCCCCCCCCCAAATTAATTTTCTAAGTAGGATATTTACACACAACAATACTTCTGTAGATTATTCTCCTGGAACCAGACAATTCTTTGGTTGTTTTTGTTTTTGTTTTTGTTTTTGTTTTTGTTTTATCGCCTTGTGTTTCCAATACAGCCCTTGATATACAGTAGATAATCAATAAATGTGTTCCCAATAATGGTAACTAGATAGATATGTTAATATGGTAATTCCTTGCCTCTCATTTCTGGAGTCCTTGAGTCCAAAGACTGTGTTTTATTTTCCCCACAGAATAAATATCCAGTTTTCTGCTGACAAGGGAAAAGAGAGAGACCAATTGCATGGAGTTGGGGTGAGACTCTGGCCCTCTCAATGCTTCTAAAACAGACTTTTACCCAATTCTCCTGTTTTTAAGTCCAACCTTTATATCCTCTAAAAGAGGTACCCAGTGCAGCCCATTTTACATAGAAGTCTAGTTGCATCTTGGCTTTTGGCTTAGGGTTGCGTTTCTTTCATCTCCTAAAGCAGTTATCAAATGTCCACCTCTTTTTCCACCTAAAGTTGTGTTATTCTGGTCATCTCTTCTCCAGTTCTCTTTGTCCTTGTATGTGTGTAAAAAATCATTTTGTTGTTTGAGTGTGGTTTGGGAGAAAGTGAAAGAGTTTGATCCACACCTTGCCCAGAAATCCCTGTCCATATTACTTCATTTTTTTTTAATCAGCCTTATTATTGAGGTATATTTTGTATGCAGTAAAATTCTTCGATTGTAGGTGTGCTATTTAGTGAGTTTTTGGTGTATATTTAAATGGAGTAATGATATAAGTCATTTCTATCACTCCAAAAAGTCCCCTGGCAAAGGTATAAAACAGCAGGACAAATTTGTAGCTGTAAGTCCAGGGGAGTATTAAAAAATGTCAGAAAAATACTCAGAACCCAGAGTTGCTATAACAGAGTCCCACAAGTCCAGTGTTCAACCAAAAATTATATTACATGCAAAGAAACAAGAAAAAGTAACACATATTCAAGGGGGAAAAAATCTGTGTGTCTATATGTGAGTGTTCTCTTAATTTTTTTTAAACTCCAGTTCTTTTAATTATTTATTTATTTATTTATTTATTTATTTATTTATTTATTTATTATAGTCACAGAGAGAGAGAGAGAGAGAGAGGCAGAGACACAGGCAGAGGGAGAAGCAGGCTCCATGCACCAGGAGCCCGACGTGGGATTTGATCCCGGGTCTCCAGGATCGCGCCCTGGGCCAAAGGCAGGCGCCAAACCGCTGCACCACCCAGGGATCCCCATTCTTTTAATTTCTTAAAAAAAATATATGGTTGTTTAAAATGATTATAACACTGAATCATTGGCTTTATAACACATACAGATTGATATATATAACAACAATAGTAAAAGAAAAGGATGAGGAAAGGGAAATGTATTACAGAAAAAATTGCTATATTTTACCAGAATTAAGTCAGTATCAATCTGAAGCAGATGGTAAGTTAAAGATGCAACTACTAAGAAAAAACACCTTTAAAAAAGCTAAAATTCAACAGAGGAAATAGCATGGTGTAACAAAAAATTACCACAAATTTATAGAAGCGAAGGAGGAACAGAGGGAAAGATAAGACATGAGGCACAAGGAAAGCAAATAGCAGAGTGGCAGAGATGAATTCAGATTACTGGCAACCAAAGGTTTTTTTTTTTTTTTTTTTATTCAATTTGCCAACATATAGTGTAACATTCAGTGTTATCACATCACGTGCAACCAAGGCTTTATTGGAAATGAGGTGTAAAAGGAAACAGGAGTGGCAGAGACTTCAGAGTACCAGAAAGTGAAGGCCTGGATGGCAGCTCCCTCTAGATGGGATATGTATTTTCCATGTTTCCATGGTTTCTGTAACTCTCAACTGCATTTTACACTTCGTGGTTCACTCCACTCATTTTGCTATCTGCCTGCTAAGAAGCTGTCTCTCCTCCATCCCAGAGGGGCAAGCATCTCTTCCTGACCCCACAGGCTCTACCTCTGTAGTTGCATTTTCACTGGCAGCTCTCGAACCTTTCCAGAAATTAAGTGTTAACCATGCATTATTTACGTGAAAATGAAATTGTTTATTCTCTCTCTGGTAGGGGTGTGAGTTGAGTGATTTCAGTATGGAAAGGATACAATGAATGGATAAAGAAGATGTGGTCTATGTATACAATGAAATATTACTCAGCTATTAGAAATGACATATACCCACCATTTGTTTCGATGTGGATAGAACTGGAGGGTATTATGCTGAGTGAAGTAAGTCAATCGGAGAAGGACAAACATTATATGGTTTCATTCATATGGGGAATATAAAAAACAATGAAAGGGATCATAGGGGAAAGGAGAGAAAATGAGTGGGAAATATCAGAGAGGTGACAGAACAAGAGAGACTCTAACTCTGGGAAACAAACAAGGAGTAGTGGAAGGGGAGATGGGTGGGGGGATGGGGTGACTGGGTGATGGGCATGGAGGGAGGCACTTGATGGGATGAGCACTGGGTGATATGCTATATGTTGGCAAATCGAACTCCAATAAAAAATAAACAAAAAATATGGAAAGAATACATTCAAATTTTTGTGACAGTAGGGAAATGTTAATTTTTTGTTGTTGTTGTTGTTGTTGGCATTTGGAGACAGCAGTGTAATTTTATGGTATTATTTGTAACATCATTTTATAAATGAGGAAGCCGAGACTCAGAGAGTCCTTGTAATCTGTACAAGGTCACATAGTTATCCAAGCTTCTCCCAGAGAGTAAATCTTTTGTGCTTATGAAAAGGAAAGAGAAAGGATATTCTACAAAAATCTTAAAAATAAATTAATGCCATGGAAAATGTTTTGTTTTTTTTTTTTTCTAAGTCTCACGAAGACTGAAGAGCCAAAGTTTTTTTTTTTTTTTTTTCTTTTTTAGGCTGGGCTAGAGGTCTTTCCTGTTTTACTGGAGAATCGGAGAAAGTTGGACAAGCTCTGGAGCAGCTGGTAAAATAATTACTCTGCAGCATATTTCAGTTTTTAAAACCCAGAAACTGTTCCTCACATTGTGAAAGTCAGAATTCAAACACACAAATAAGTTGGTTTTATTTGGTGTTTTGGTCCTATCTGTGTCTCAAGTTTCAGGCACTGGGAGAGAAACATTGAAATATTTCTGTAGAGGGATGCCTGGGTGGCTCAGTGGTTGAGTGTCTGCCTTTGGCTCAGGGCGTGATCCCAGGGTCCTGGGATAGAGTCCTGCATCGAGTTCCCTGCATGGGGCCTGCTTCTCCCTCTGCCTGTGTCTCTGCCTCTCTCATGCGTCTCTCATGAATAAATAAATAAATAAAATAAATAAATACATACATACATATTTCTGTAGAATAAAACTTTAGAAATCTTATAAAATCTTAAATTCTCATCTTTCCTGCTGTACCAGATTATAGTCTTCAATCATTAAAGCAGAGTATTTAGGGTCAAGGATCAAACTTATTATTAACCTTGCACTAACCAGGAAGGTTCTGTTGTACTTGGGAGTGTGGAATACAAACAAGACCGAGGCAAGACTCACTACAGGCATTGCTATGTCTGTAGCTAAGCAATATGAGTGGCATGCTCAATTGATCCATTCTTATCCCTCTGATTTAATTTTTTTTTCAAAAAAATTTTAAAGATTTTATTTATTTATTCATGAGAGACACACAGAGAGAGGAAGAGACATAAGCAGATGGTGTAGGACCCAGGAAATTGAACAAAATCCCCTACCCCTGGACAAGCAGAGCAGGACTGACTATTTAGGGCTGCACCCGCCTTGTGCTGACCTGCTTATTACCTAGGGCACTGCCCCGCCCTAGTCAAAGACCAGGGCACAGCCTAACCGGAAATCCGGCTCAGTGGACCAGCATGGCTATGCAACTTTCTGTGTATCCCATGGGCCACTGGCCCCTATAAAGCTGCTAAGCCTCTTAGTCTCGGGGTCCAAGTCCCTGCTCCGCTGCGTCGGGTATACTTGGGCCCAGGCTCGAGCTTGTAAATAAACCCTCGTGTGTTTGCATCGGTGTCGGCTCCTTGGCGGTTTCTCAGATTCGCGATCTTGGGCACAACATTTGGGGGCTCGTCTGGGATCCAAGAAACCCCCAGGACCCCATCCGGAGGGTTTCACGCGTGGAGAGCGCACTCAACTTTTCCACCGTTGGCGCGCCTATTTTCTGAGAGCTCTGAACTGGGCCGTACCTGTAGGAATTCCGATCTGTGTTGGGGCGGCCTTGGCTTAGGCGGGCGCTGGCGGGCGGTCAACCGGGGGTCTTGAGGAGCTGTCCCTTGCCCCTGCCTGGAGGACGGGGTCCTCATCTGTAAGGAGGACAGAGGTCCCCGTCTATAAGGGGGGCCGGCTGCGAGCCCTTCAGGTTACTTTCTGTTTTGTCTCCGCGGCCGCACGGAACGTTCGTCTGTTACCGTGTTCTTGTTACCTGTCTGCACGTTTGTCTGTGTTAGTACGTCCTTGCTAACTGTTTGTGCATTTGTCTCTGTTGTTGTGTCCTTGTTAATCATCTTTACTGTCTGTGTCTTGGTGTGGATTGGGGACATAATGGGGGAGACAGAAACCACTCCCCTATCTCTTATGCCCTCTCCCTTCTCGGATATTAGGGAAAGAGCTTGTATTCTGAGCATAGACATACGGAGAAAGAGGTTCCAAATTTACTGTGTAGCAGAATGGCCAACCTTTGACGTAGGATGGCCCCAGGAAGGAACTTTTCACCTACCTATTATCTTACAGGTTAAGGCCGTGATCTTCAGGGACAAACCAGACGGCCACTCTGACCAGGTGCCCTACATCCTGGTCTGGCAGGACATGATGGAGAATCCTCCTCCTTGGCTAAAACCATTTTTACCCCCCAAATCAGGACCCACAGAGATTCTAGCCCTGCAGAAAGCCAAAAAGGAGATCGACTCTATGCCCGAAGCACCCCTTCGTCCGGTCTTCCAGGATTCCTCCCCGGAGGACCTGATTGTCCCGCCGCCCTACTGGGCATCCCTCCCCGCTTCTGCCCCTCCATTGGAGGCACAGGGGGCTGCAGAAGGGGCGCCCCCCTCCCTGACGAGGGAGTCCCTGTGCACGGGCCAGCAGCGGGGACACGCAGTCAGACCCAGCGGACGGCCCCACCTCCGAATGCGGGGGGACCGACTCCACCGCCCTTCCTCTCCGCACCATGGGGCCCCCCCCATGAGACTGGCGAACAGCTAATGTTATATTGGCCGTTCTCCACTAGTGATTTATATAATTGGAAAACCCAAAATGCAAAGTTCTCTGATAACCCGAGAGGTCTAATCGGGCTTTTAGATACTGTTCTCCTTACCCACCAGCCTACTTGGGATGACTGCCAACAGCTCTTACAGGTTCTCTTCACCACCGAGGAAAGAGAACGAATTCAGGTGGAAGCCCAGAAGTCTGTCCTGGGAGAGGACAGACAGCCAACTCAAAACCCAGACCTCATAAATGCTGCCTTCCCTTTATCCTGCCCCACCTGGGACTACAACTCAGCTGAAGGTAAGGAGAGACTCCGGGTCCACCGCCAGACTCTAATGGCAGGTCTCCAGGCTGCCGTGCAAACCGACAAATCTGGCCAAGGTCTATGATGTGAGGCAGGGTAAGGATGAGAGTCCAGCAGCCTTCTTAGAGAGGGTCATAGAGGCTTTTAGACAGTACACCCCTACGAACCCAGAAGCCCCGGAAACAAAGGCTGCAATTATCATGGCTTTTGTTAACCAGGCCACTCCAGATATTAAAAAGAAATTACAAAGAGTAGAGAGACTGGGAGATAAGATCTTGCAGGACTTAGTGATAGTGGCAGAACGAGTCTATAATAATAGAGAAAGTCTGGAAGAACAACAAACCAAACTAAGTGACCGGCAGACCTGAAATCTGGCCAAGATCCTGCTGGCCACAACCATGGACGACCCACAGGAAAAACGGAGGCACCGCAAGAAGCTGGCTCCAGGGACAGGTAAGGAGGATGGCCCTGGTCCCCCTTGGGAGTGCCCTAAGCTGAACAAAAACCAATGCGCCTATTGCAAAGAGGAGGGCCATTGGTTAAAAAGCTGCCCTAACAAAAGATCTAAGGCCGCTGCCAAGATCTTAGAAATGGAGGACCTGGACGATTAGGGGAGTCAGGGTTCGGCACCCCTCCCCGAGCCCAGGGTAACTCTTAAAATGGAGGGGCAACCTGTTGAATTCCTAGTGGACACTGGGGCATGACATTCAGTTTTATTACAACCCCAAGGGAAATTGGCAAACAAAACTTCATGGGTGCAAGGGGCCACGGGCACCAAACAGTACTCATGGACTACCCGAAGAACTGTGGAACTCGGCATGGGCCAGGTATCCCACTCCTTCATGGTCATCCCTGAGTGTCCCTACCCGTTGTTAGGTCGGGATTTGCTCACCAAGATGGGGGCACAGATTTGCTTCCACCTTGAAGGGGCAAAAGTCCTAAACAAGAAGGGGCACCTGATTCAGGTGCTTGTCCTGAGTTTAGAAGATGAATATTGTCTCCACCAAATACCCTCAGTGTCAATGACTGACATTGACCGTTGGCTGCGGGAATTTCCCCAAGCGTGGGCAGAAACTGGGGGAATCGGGCGGGCCCAACATCTACCGGCCATATACATAGAACTAAAGCCGGGGGCCGACCCTGTCAGGGTCCGCCAATACCCCATGCCTCTAGTAGCACGAAAGGGAATCACACCCCACACACGGCGACTACTGGACTCGGGCATATTAAGGCCCTGCCAATCGGCATGGAACACTCCCTTGCTGCCGGTTCCAAAACCGCACTCTAACGATTACAGGCCAGTCCAGGACTTGAGGGGAGTCAACCGGCGGGTAGAGGATATGCACCCTACGGTCCCAAACCCATACACCCTCCTCTCCACCCTGCCTCCAGACAAAACTTGGTATACAGTATTAGATTTAAAAGATGCCTTTTTCAGCCTGCCTTTAGCACCCAGAAGCCAAGACCTCTTCGCCTTTGAATGGATGGACCCTGAGAAAGGCATCAATGGCCAGCTCACCTGGACTCGACTACCACAAGGATTTAAAAATTCACCGACCATCTTCAATGAGGCCTTACACAAAGACTTGAGTGAGTTCCGTTCCGAGCACCCACATTTAACTTTATTACAATATGTAGATGATATCCTGTTGGCGGCGGAGGACCAGGACACATGCCTGCAAGGCACCAGGGACTTGCTCCAGGATAGCGGCCCTAGGATACTGGGCCTCAGCTAAAAAAGCCCAGATGTGCAGAACAGAGGTGAGCTACCTTGGGTACAAATTAAAAGATGGACAAAGATGGTTGACGGATGCACGGAAGGAAACTGTCTTAAGAATCCCACAGCCGCAAACCGTCCGCCAGGTGCACGGAATCAGAACTGATCTCCAGGACCAGCCACTGCCGAATGCGGACGCCACCTGGTACACGGACGGCAGCAGTTTTGTTCAAGAAGGATTCAGATATGCGGGGGCAGCCATAACCACGGAGTCGGCTCAATGGGCAGAACTGATCCCACTGGCCAAGGCGCTGACCATGGGGGAAGGTAAACGAATAAACATCTACACCGACAGCAGGTACGCCTTTGCCACCGCTCGCATCCACGGAGCCCTTTACAGAGAGAGAGCTTCTGACAGCAGAGGCAAAGACTGTTAAAAACAAAACGGAGATTCTTGAACTCCTGAGGACCCTCTGGCTGCCCAAGGCCCTGGCCATCATCCACTGTCCGGGGCACCAAAAGGCAGACACGCCAGTAGCCAGGGGAAACCGGCTAGCCGATTTAAAAGCATAGGAGGCGTCCCTTTTGGTGACCCAGGTCTTAGCTAGCACGCTACCCAATCCGGGGGCACTGACCCAGCCTGACACCCCCAACTACACTGATGCTGACTTACACTGGATCAAACGCTTGCCTGTGACCCAGTGCTTGCGTGGCTGGTGGAGGGCCACAGACTCCAGCATCATCTTGCCAGAGGAACTGGGACGGCGAGTCCTATCCAAAACGCATCGGAGTACTCACACGGGAACAGGGAAGATGGAAGACCTCCTACGACATGCAAAGATCACTATTAAAGACTCTCGAGCAAAGATCGAGCAGATCGTGGCAAGCTGCCACTCATGCCAGTTAACTAATGCCACCGCCCATGGATCTAACCCAGGCACCCGGCTCCGAGGGGACCGCCCAGGAGCCTACTGGGAAGTGGACTTCACTGAAGTAAAACCTGGAAAATACGGGTATAGGTATTTACTAGTGTTTGTACATACTTTTTCAGGATGGACAGAGGCATTTCCCAACATGAAACGGCACAGATCGTGACCAAGAAACTGCTGGAAGACATCGTACCGAGGTATGGTTTTCTCGTTAGAATTGGGTCAGACAACAGCCCAGGATTCGTCTCTAAGGTAACACAGAGAGTGGCTCTAGTACTTGGGGCAGATTGGAAATTACATTGTGCATATAGGCCCCAGAGCTCAGGACAGGTAGAAAGGATGAACAGAACATTAAAGGAGACCTTAACTAAATTAGCCCTGGAGACTGGCGGGGACTGGGTGACTCTCCTCCCCTTCGCCCTATATAGGGTGAGGAACTCCCCATATAAGATGGGACTGACTCCCTACGAGATCATGTTCGGTCTTCCTCCACCCATTATCCCCAATTTAAAACCTGAGGTGCTTGATGAATTTGATGATCACCAACTTCTTTTCTCTCTCCAAATGTTACAATGAACCCATGAGCAGGTGTGGCCTAAGCTGAGGGCCCTCTATGAGACTGGGCCACCCCCGGACCCCTATTGATATCGGCCAGGTGACTGGGTGTATGTGCGGAGATACCAACACCAGACACTTCAACCTCGCTGGAAGGGACCCTACCTCGTGATCCTGACCACTCCCACCGCTCTCAAGGTCGACGGGATTACTCCCTGGGTCCACTACACCCACATCCGGCCAGCTGACCCACAAACCATTCTCACGTACTTTGTTACAGAATAAAAAAAAAGCCAACCAGACAAGGACAATCCCCTAAAGCTAAGACTGTGCCGTTCTCACTTATTTCCCAACTCCAAGACTCCCTAGTCCGAGGTTGTCCTTCAAAATAGAAGGAGACTAGAATTAGTCTTCTTACAACAAAGGGTTGCGGGGGGCGGGGGGGGGGGGTATGTGCTGCCTTAACTGTAAATAAGAGCGAGAACAGCAACAAGGTTGGTGAGAATCCTGGTTTAATCATTCCACCTGGCTCACTCTGAGAGCAACCTGGACCCTTGATTGGATCCTGCATAGGATCCTCTGAAAAAGGGGGGAATGTGAGACCCAGGAAATTGAACAAAATCCCCTACCCCTGGACAAGCAGAGCAGGACTGACTCTATTTAGGGCTGCACCCGCCTTGTGCTGACTGCTTATTACCTAGGGCACTGCCCCGCCCTAGTCAAAGACCAGGGCACAGCCTAACCGGAAATCCGGCTCAATGGACCAGCATGGCTATGCAACTTTCTGTGTATCCCATGGGCCACTGGCCCCTATAAAGCTGCTAAGCCTCTTAGTCTCGGGGTCCAAGTCCCTGCTCCGCTGCGTCGGGTATACTTGGGCCCAGGCTCGAGCTTGTAAATAAACCCTCGTGTGATTGCATCGGTGTTGGCTCCTTGGCGGTTTCTCAGATTCGCGATCTTGGGCACAACATTGGAGAAGCAGTCTCCTCGCAGGGGGCCTGATGGGGTATTCGTTCCCCAGACCCAGGATCAGGCCCTGAACAGAAGGCAGACGCCCAACTGCTAAGCCACCCAGGCATCCCTGATTTTAAAATTTCAATGGGACTTTTATAGTTACCCATACAAGTCCCGACTGGCACAGGCAAGGCCTGAGTATAAGGCAGAGGCCACATCCTGGTGGCCTGTTTGCCAGGCCCACCCTGCAGATGTGTTAGATTTTGTTTCAAGTGTTTAAATAAATTGTTTTTCTGAATTTTGTAGACACAGTTTTGCAATCTGGAGAATTCGCACAAACATCTACATTTCTTGTTTCTCTTGAGAAATCTAAGTGGCCATGATAGGCACATGCCTCACCCCTCTCACGAGGGCACACAGTTCACCTACCCGGGGCTGCCTCACTCCTTTATGGTGTTTGAGTTTGTGACTCCAGAGTGTCCGCTCACATTTCCAATGGGTGAAACCTTGAAAGTGATTCTTTGCCTTGGAACGTGAACGATCAATATACTGATTCCATTTGTTTTGTCAGGTTCAAAGCCACTTTAGAAGTTTCTGAGGAGTTTCCTTTAGAAGTTTTGACACTGATTTGACCAGTCTCTGTGGCACAAATCTTTGTCCCTGAATCTGACTTCTGGAAACAGTTAAAGGAAAATTTGGAGCCAAGTTTGGGGTAAAAAAATATGTGTGACTATGAAACAGTGAAAACGTGTTTCTTTTGGGTGATTTGTAAGCTGACTCAAAGGTAATTAAAAGTGGGCTCAATAACGTTTTGAGGGATGGCCTTTTACTCCTTCCAAATGTCAGTTACCTCTCCACTAAACTTTCAAAATATCTGATTTGTGACACTATTTTGTATTTAGGACTTGGGTTTAAAATTTTTTTTTGTTTGTTGTCTTTACCCCCTTCCATCAGACTGAGAGCTACTTGAGAAATACATAAATTTTTTTTCATCTTCAATATGGTATACAAAGTTGGAGGCCAAAAGACTGAATGAATGAAGAGTCAATATAAATGGAAAGCATCCTAAATGGACTGTTTTAAAGGGAACAACAAACATTTTCTGTTAAATAGTCATCCTCAGTTTAAAAAAAAATATCTGGGGGCACCTGAGTGGCTCAGTGGTTGAGCACCTTTGGCTCAGGGCTTGATCCTGGGGTCCTGGGATCCAGTCCCATTTTGGGGTCCCTGCAGGGAGCCTGCTTCTCCCTCTGCCTGTGTCTCTGCCTTTCTTTGTGTCTCTCATGAATAAATAAATCAAATCTTTAAAAAAAAATTGTATGCATTCGTGTAGTCAAAATGAATTGAGAATGAATGTTTTTGGACTGTGAAACTTTCCTTGGTGTTCAAAGTCAGTCCCTAGTATTGCAAAGCTGTTGAAAGCCACTCGTCTGTTTCCCCTTGACAAGAATCACTTCACTACACACTTGCGGTTTTTCTGATGAGGAAGGAAATGTGAAAGTTGTAGAATAAAAGGTGAATCAAAACCCATCAAGATTTACAGCCTACGCTTCATGTCCTTGATCAAAAATAAAGTATCAAAGTATTTCAGATGATGTTAAAATGTTCAGTATTGCTAACCAAGTGCCAGGATCAACCTCAGGAGGAGGCAGCACGGACACTTTGAAGCCTTTAACACAGAAAGTCAAAAGGAACTAACAAATATATTAAGGCAAGATCGGCTAGAAAACCCCAGAAACCACATAAAGCCGTGGAAAACTAAGTATCCCTTATATATGAGTGCTTTTGTTAGACCAGAGGTGGGTAATTCGTTTCTCAGAGGAGAGTGGTAGTGGGTGGCAGGGCTTTGAAGGCGTTCTCACTTGCTTCTACGCAGGAGAAAAAAGAAGAGGGCCTTACCCCACCTCGGACCCTCCCGCCCGCTTGCACGTGCACCTAGAAACACGCGCGGCCCCACCGCTCTCGCTGGCCACGGAGAAGCAGCGCCGCCGGCCGCATCCTTCTCCTCCTCCCGCTCTATTTTGGGGCCCCATGAGCTCATGCCCTCCGCAGACCACACTCTGCAATTCCAGGGCAGCCCGCGCCGCGAGGCCACGCAGGGCGACTCCGGCAAGTGTTCGGAAGGTGCCCGGGCGCGGGGAGGAGAAGGCTTTGGGGGAAGTTAAAGACTCGCCCACGGGCAGGACCTAAAATAACCGACACGCTGAGCGCCCGAAATCAGACAGGAAGCAAATAATCCGGGGCGTTGAGTCGCTTTCCCTTCAGAGGAGCGCTGGGCGGCGGGAGCCGAGCCAAGGTCCGGCGGCGCGGGGCGGGCGCGGGGCGGGCGCGGGGCGGGCGCGGGGCGGGCGCGGGGCGGGGCCGGGCGCGGAGCCTATTAGAGGCGCGGCGGGGCGGCCGGGCCAGAGCGCCGGGGCCACGATGGAGCGCGGCGGCCAGGCGGGCCTCGGCTCCCGGGAGGGCCCGGCGGGGAACGGCCCCGACCCGGGCTGCGCTCGAGCCGCCGCGGCGCCGGGGGATAGGCAGGCGGCCGCGGCCTTGCTGGCCCCCATGGACCTGGGGGAGGAGCCGCTGGAGAAGGCGGCCCGCGCCCGCCCGGCCAAGGACCCCAACACCTACAAGGTGCTCTCGCTGGTAGGTCCGCGGCCGGCGGGCGCCGGGGGGGCGCGGAGGGCGCGGAGGGCGGGGAGGGCGCGGCCGGCTCCTGCGCCCCCTCTCCACGCGCTCGCCTGCGGCCGCTGTGCGGGCCCCTCGCTCGGTGCCCTCTGCTCCCCGGGGCAGGAGTTCACGCTCCCGGGCGCCGCGGAGGCTTCGGAGGGCCCGGCTGGGAAATGAGGCTGTTAGAACTGCGCTGTTTGTAAATACCGCTCGTCCCCCAAGAGCGAATGAAGTTGTTTTTGGGGGAAAATAACCAGCCAGCCGGAGAATTGCTGGTCTTAAGAAGGACCAACATTTTTTTTTTCCCCTTTTCAGTCTCTTTTTAGGCGACCCTGGGTGTAGTATTGATGACTTTCTTTGCATTAACCTATTTCACTGGAAAAGATTTAATAGAGTTCCCTAAGTTTTATGGGGAGCTTTAGGAAATGCCTTTTCTTTTGGCTCCGCTTAGGAATTTCCGTGCAGCTGTTCAGAAATCCCATCAATATTCATGTTATGCGAATGTGAAGAAGCGCGTACGATTCTTTGTCCACTCTTTTTACCGTAGGTTACATGGCTTTTGTTGCTAACAAAAGTAGTCATTATTCCTCTGCTATTTTGTTGTGACAGTGGCAAGACCCACAGCCAATTTTATGAAATGTGGGGGATTTTCATTCCTAGGGTAGAAAGTGGGGGCGCTGAGAGTCAGAGCCTGGGTTCTTGGTTGAGTTAGTGATTGCTGAGTCCTTGTATAACTCTCCCAAACCTCAGTTCCTTATTTGTTAAAATGAGGACATTACTTTCATTGCCCATTGCGTAGGATTATTATGAGGATCCAATGGGAACAATGTTTGTGGGGAAGTAAACTGAAAATTACAAGGAGACATTATTTTTATTGCATTATGTGGAAGTAACATCACTTATTATGATTGAACAATGCTGTGTAGAGAATACGTTTCCTGATATTTGAAACCTACCTCTTCTCATAAGCATTTCCATTTTCACTATATTTCAGGTTTCATGGAGTTGTTACAATACTTTGAGGAGCCAACATTCCTAAAGAGATGGTGTTGTATGCTTAGTCAACCTAAGCCTAAATTTCAGAGAGTCACTAACCACACAGTGTATCTCAACACATATTCTTGCATCAGGATGAGAACTTACTTTTGGTCTTTTGAGTCTCCTTTTAGGTTTCTGTTAATGGGAGACCTTTGCTTTTATAACGATCACTTAAATTCTTTAGTATCTGTACTTTCAGGTTTAGCACACTCCTAGCTATTCCATAATTGTACATTTGAATCTGTGTGAAACTAATGTGAAATCACTCCTAAATGCCTGTAGTCTTAGAAGGTAGCTAAATTGCCAATTACTATATCTGTTTTTAAGTTTTTCCTACTCGTTTACGTTCAGGTATGAGCAAAGGTCTACCTCTGAAACTTGCATTTCAGTCTCTGACACCTGCAGTCACTGGTCAGACAGCATTCCACTGTGCTCTGATGATGCAGCTGTGGATACTGGACATGAAAGTGTCTTAGGTCTCACTTTCACAAGTAGTACAGTTATGAATATTTCTTTTCCCGTTAGGTGGGTCTTTGCTGTAACATGAATTGGCAAAGAATTCTTATCTCACGTCTTTGATGTAACACTGTGGGACATTAAATATACATCTAAACTCATTGCTGTATTTTTGAAATGTCAATAACTCCAGTGAATGTGAAAACTTTTACCCATTCTTTTTCTTCCCTACTTCAATACCCTGCTTTCCTCTGCAACTGTTCCCGCTTTCCCAAATGATGCACTTACAAAGGGAAAAGTCTCCTGAAGGAATCTGACAATTGACATCAAAGAGTTCTGGGACAAGTCTTCTAGAAAGGAGCTGCAATTATGGGATTCCTTTTTTCAAGTTGGTCATCAACACCTTTTTTTAATTTTTTTAAATTTATTTATTTATTTATTTTTTATTTTTTATTTTTTTAGTGAAATAATTTTTATTGGTGTTTAATTTACCAACATACAGAATAACACCCAGTGCTCATCCCGTCAAGATCAACACCTTTTTTGTAAAGCTGAAGGAATGTGTTGACTAATTGTATCCTGAGTTGGGATTACTGGAAGCCAACCACTGACCTAGTCGTGGGGCACACAGTCTTTACCTAGCAGGATAATTGCAGTTGCTTTCCAGAGAGATAATCAGTGGCAACTCTTGCATTTTTGAAGACATTTCCGATAAGTTTAAATGCTGTAGTAATGGGAGAATGGATGAAGGAAAGAACCCACTCTATCCTTGCTTCTCTTTAGTGTGGTGTCTGAGTCCAGGGAAAGAATTGCAGGTTCTGGTGGCTTTTGGCCCTGGGCCCTGGAAATGCCAATGCCTAAGCACTGAGCTAGGCTGCCGAAAACTCAGAGGGCAAATAGGAGAATTACTCTGTATGTGCTCTAGATGATATGTTAAATACCGGATGTCTTTCCTTAGTTCCAAAATAAATTCTGAGCTGAAATTTTGACTTCCACTGAGGTTAGACTTGAAGAGTTATTAAAAAAAAAAAAAACCCTTGTTCCCTGGTATCATTTGAAAGGGCAGAGAATTTTCAACCACAATGCAGTACATTTTTCCATTCACCAGTGAGTCGTTCTGCAGTTTTATTTTGTTTGTGACGTCCTGCTGTGCTTATGAATAGATATACCTGTGTATGTGTAAAGGGCTTTATGTGTGGGTGGTGGTGGCTAAAGACTACTTTCGCCTTTCAGTGAAAGAATTATTTGTAAGTGGCAGAGGTTGCCCTCATTTATCAGAAGTTTGGGTATGAAAGCTATTAATCTGATAAGATTTTCTCCTTTTTTTTTTTTTTTTTTTTTAGATTTTCTCCTTTTTTTACAACACATTGTCTTATCTCTAAAATACAGCATGGAGAACATTCAAGATAATTCTCTGCCTTTTTTTTTTTTTTTTTAAAGATTTTATTTACTTAGCCTGAGCAGGGAGAGGTGCAGAAGGAGAGGGGAAGAGAGAATCTCAAGCAGACTCTACTGAGCGCAGAGCCTGATGTGGGGCTTACTCTAACAATCCTGAGATCAGGACCTGAACCGAAATCAAGAATCAGACACTTAATTGGCTGAGCCACTAGGTGCCCCTGGTTCTCTGCCCTTAATCAGATTTGGAATCAACATTGTTATTTGATTTGTAAAATTTAATATCCATCCAGCCATAGTTTAGCATATTTCAAAATGACCAGAGCATCTTAGAGGCCAAAGAAGCCTCCTGTTTATGCCTTTTGGTATTTGTTTCACATGTGATAAAATGAATCAAACATTTCTAGGAGGCAAGCAAGATGATTGTGTTTACCACTGGTTCTCAGATGGTGCCTGACAGTGTCAGCTTCTGGTTGAATGAATGAATGCACTGCATTTTTACTTAGACCAGGTGACACTTTGTTTTAGAAAATGGGTAGATGAGAAGTTGCATATACAACCACAGACCCATATGACCAGTTGAAAGTCAGGAATCTAAATATAGATGCACCAATAGATAAGGCACTTGGGTAGAAATTCAGGGTAAGATCAAAAGTAGGATACCATTCCATTAGGGCATTGCAGATGGAAGAGGCAGTGAATAAGCCATAAACAAAAGTTTCCAGCCAAGGCCATCATGCTTTAGGACAGGCCAAACAAGGCCTCTGTGATCACTTGGATTCAGAATCAGGATCTAACCACTGGCCATCCTCTCAGGTATGAATGACCTAGTGTGGCCGCATCTGGCATGCACAGGTTAGGTCATCCTGCAGGTACAAATGAGAGTCTCCTTTACTTGTGTCAAGGCCTCTTCTGTTTTCGTGACTTTGTGGCATACCCTGCCATTCAGTCTTCATGGCTTTTGTGGGCTGTTTTCTCCAGCATTGCTTTCAATTCTTTCTGGTTTGAGTCTTATGCATTCTGGTCACTCTCTCACCATTGATACTCAGCGGTTTCTGCTCCATGGATACAGACATCTTTTCAACATTTTATTTTTCCCTTGCATTCTGCTTGTTCAGTTAACTCTGGACACTTGGTTTTGCTGTCCCCTGCCTCTGTTATATCCTGTTCATGATTCTGAAGAGAATCCCTAATGGCCATGTTGAGGGACCTGATGCATTCTGTGTAATAAAGAACTGAGGACCATTGATCCATTTAGAATATTCAAAGAAATTTTTACCTATCATCTTCTCTTCCTCCAGCTAGCTTTTTTCTCAGATACAAACAAACGTTAAAGGTAAATGAGAATAGTTATGTACTCAGATTAAGTTTGATAAATTTCATGGCAAAATATCCCTGTGATTTCTAACTCATAGCAAATGTATTTCATCTGTATTATGGGTTTTTGGACAAGTTAGAGAATATAATTGTGATTCATAATTTTTATTTGGTAGAGGGAGAGGCATTTCATGTTTCAAATGATTTAGGAAGATGTAAGCTTTTGGAATGCAACTTGTGATTAGAGATCTATCTTTGGTTAAAATAAACATGCCTTTATCAGCTATGAAATATTCCCAAACAACAGGGAGTAAATAAGGGACCCCTTAGCAAATGAGTTCAAGGCAGAACAAGTCTTTTAAGCTTGACTCTTATGTAGCAAGAATTGATATTCAGAAAACTGAGTCAAATAAAAGCCCCCTTTGGCGTCAAATAAAATCTGTTATGTATTTACCATGGAAATTATACTTTAATAATATATTTAAAATCACTTTTCAAAAGAGTGACCACGATGTTCAGCTATTAACTAGACCACTCTATTTACTGTGTATTTTAGTTATCTGAGGTTTTATGGTAAGAATTAATATAATATCTGTAATAATCTTTTATTCATTTTTACAGTTTTTTAAAAAAGATTATTTATTTATTTTAGAGGAAGGAAAGGGGCAGAGGCAGAGGGAGAGAATCTCAAGCCGACTCCCACGGAGTAGAGTGCCTGACTCAGGGCTTGATCTCAGGACACTGAGATTATGACTTGAGATGAAACCAAGAGTCAGATGCTTAACTGACTGAAGCCACCCAGGTAACCCTCACTTGTAATTTTTATTTTATTTTAATTTTTAAAATTTTTATTTATTTTTTTTGTCAGGGAGAGAGAGAGAGAGAGAGAGAGAATCGTAAGCAGGCTCCATGCCCAGGATGATGCCCATTGCAGGGCTCGATTTCAGAACCCTAAGATCATAACCTAAGCCAAAATCAAGAGTAGGACACTTAACTGACTGAGCCACCCAGGCACCCTTACTTTTAGTTTTTAGAATATGACCTGGTGGAAATGTAGGTGATAAAAGTTTGGATGATTATCATTCACAAAGCACTTTGCAGTCTTAGAAAGCATTTTCTCACATATTCTTAACTGATCCTCAACACATCAGCAATTCTGAAACGGGAAAGTATGGTGACTATCAATCCCAGTTTACAGATTAGGAAACAGGCACACAGGGGCACACTCAGGTTTCTCAAACTGCAGCATGCTTAGGAGAACAGCCAGAAACTATTAAGGAAAACATTGTTGGGCTCCAGTCCTAGAGGTTATGGTGTACAAGGCTTGAAATTGTTAGGACTAGGGATGCCTGGGTGGCTCAGTGGTTGAGCATCTGGCTTTGGCTCAGGGCGTGATCCTGGGGTCCCAGGATTGAGTCACACATTGGGCTCCCTGCAGGGAGACTGCTTTTCCCTCTGCCTGTGTCTCTGCCTCTCTCTCTGTGTCTCTCATGAATAAATAAATAAAATCTTAAAAAAAAAAAAAGAATTGTTACAGACTACACGTTTGTGTCCTTTTCAAATTCACACGGTAAAATCAACTCTGCAGTGTGATAATATTTGGAAGTGGGGCTTCTGGGAGGTAACAAGACTTAGATGAGGTTATGAGAGTGCAGCTGTGGGGATCAGATCAGTGGCCTTACAAGAAGGGGAAGAGAGAGGAGAGCTGAGTGGTCTCCTCCCTTCCTTTCCCCCATGCCCTCTCCAACACACACAGAAAAGGTTCTGTGGAGACATAATGAAAGAGCAGCCAGGAAGAAGAGTCTTTACCAGGATGTAGTTTGGCCAGCATCTTGATCTTTGACTTGCCAGGCTCTAGTACTGTAAGAATTTCTGCGGTGTAAGCTACCCAGTCTATGATATTTTGTCACAGTAGTTTGGGAAGACTAAGATAGGAATGGACCCAAAGAATCTGCATCATATTAGGTACCTCAAGTAATTCAGACATAGTTGGTTCATTTACTCTACTTCTAGAAAGAGTGGGTTAAATTTATAGGCAAAAGTCATACCATTTGGAAGTAGAAAACTTTGATAACCAAAAGGACTTTTAACTATGGATTTTTATTCTGAATTATTGGTGAATGGCATCCTATTTGTTTGCCTTTTTATCAGAGTGATGTCAGTAATCACATGTTACTCTGAGCTTCCAATGTATACAATTTTTGGGAAAATGATTTTCATCTTTCATTTGAATTTCCTTCTTAATACATTTTTAAATGTACTAGAATAGGAAAATAGAGAGTCATGATAAAAAGTCATTTTGAGGGAGTGAATTTTCGCAAGCATATCTCATGTGGATGGATCATTTTCTCACCATGTCTTAGGTCTTTACATAGATTTAGGTGGCAAACATTCTATCACAGGTGTGATTTGATATCCTTTAAAGAGCATTCTACTTTGGTTTTCAGGAAGTCTTTCAGAGAAAGTAGCTTGTTCCTAAAGCTGATTTCTTTTCCTTGAAAAGCTTTGTGCCATTAGCAAGCATCTGGGGCCTATGGTCTGTCATGGAGAGACAGACATGGAAGGGACTTAAGCAGTTTTTATGGTGCTGTCGTGCAGCAAAATAAATACAACTTTCATTATGATGTTTTTCCAAATAGTTGCCTGTTGCTCCGGATTACCTTTATTTTGAATAAATCTTCACATAAGCAAAAGACAACACAGGTAGAATGAAGTTTCAAAAGCCAAAATATTTCAGGCAGCAGCTCTCAAAGTGTGGTGTGTGGGTTCCTGGGGTATCCATCCCTAAGTTAAGCCTTTCGGAGGACTACGAGTTCCAAATGATTTTAACAGTAGCATGCTGTCATTTGCCCTTTTAACTGTGCTGACATTTACACTGATGACATTAAAGCAATGGCAAGTGCCTCTGTGGTCGCCTTAGCAGAAATAAAGGCAATGAGTGGCCCCAGTAATACAGGTAGTCATGTACTTGGGATCACGACAAAAAGAAGTCAGTTTCACTTAAAAGAGTATACTAGATAAAGCAGTAAAAATGTCCTCAAGGAAGCAGATTTTTATTAAATATCAACCCTAAATTACCTATCTCTTTAATAGGTGTGAAATTGGAGGTACGCATGCCGCATATCTGCTGCATACTGGAGTGCTGTGGTTTTCTGGAGGGAAAACTGATTGTGTTGTGAGTTGAACTAGCTGTGGGTTTTGTTTTTTTTTTTTTTTCATGGAACATTTTTATTGGAAGGAACAACCGACACACATAATATAAATGTCATAGATTTTAGATTAGATTTTCATATTTTAGATTAGATTTTAGATTTTAATATTTGGCACACATTTTCTCAAAATGCATAATGTTAGCTTGTCACTTTAAGGACAACAAATTAAGATGCCTGTTTCCTATGATAAAATCCAGTCTTTTCAGCAAAAATCAGAATTTTGGAGAACTTTGTAGCTGCCATTGTATGATTGATAGCATCCCAATTTTTAAAGACTTTCTTCAGGGGTGCCTGGGTGGCTCTATCAGGTATCTGCCTTGGGCTCAGGTCATAATCCCAGGGTTCTGGGATCAAGCCCCACATCAGGCTTCCTGCTCACCAAGGAGCCTACTTCTCCCTCTCCCTTTGCAGTTCCCCCTGCTTGTGTTCTCTCGCTCTCTTTCTCAACTAACTAAATAAAATCTTTAAAAAAACCCCAACAACTTTTCTATAGAAATTGGTGGAAATAGTAAGGAGTGTGATTTTTTTCGCATGGGGTAAAACAATGTGTCAACATTTGGAAGAACCGTGTAACTCAGTAAATCAGTATTTTGGGATCAATGGATGATTTACAAAACTATGAATGAGTGTAAGTTTCATTCAAAGTACAGGATAGACCAATGGATTTTAATGTAGCAGTATGAAAAATGTATTAATATTGTTTCAAGTGGCATGTTGCATTTTGCCTTTAAGAAATTACCATTTGTAGAATTTTGGAATCATTTTAAAGAATGCCCACAATTGTCTGAAAAGTCCTCTGTAAGAGTATAAAGGAATTCTGAGACCAAAAGCTTTAAGAATATCTGCTTTAAGGAAAGGTATACATTCAATACTATTTTAAGGAAAGGAGATTTAGACATATCTCTTAGTTACAACTAGAAGCTAGTTACAACTTACTGTATCTTCATATAACATCCTTTCTAGACTTCTAAATACATCCATTACCTCTTTTGTTCTATGCCATAGTTCTGCCATTATCTCTGTGTTAGGGACAAAAAATCATGGCTCAGAAATTTGGGGGACTCTAAGAATTTCTAATACTTCCCTTAATCCTATCCCTGTAGCTTATTTTTTTTTAAACTTTGACAAGCTTATTTATTTATTTTTAATTTTTATTTATGATATTCACACAGAGAGAGAGAGGCAGAGACACAGGCAGAGGGAGAAGCAGGCTCCATGCACCAGGAGCCCCATGTGGGATTTGATCCAGGGTCTCCCGGATCGCACCCTGGGCCAAAGGTGTGCGCCACCCAGGGATCCCTCCCTGTAGCTTATTGACAAACAGTTTTCAAGTCAGACAGACTGGGTTTGTTTGTTTGTTTGTTTATTTATTTAATTTTTCAGACTGGGTTTAAATCCTGGAACTGTTATTAGCTGTTTGAATGCTGGCAAATAATTTTACTGAATATCAGCTTCCACAGCAATAAAGTAGAGATGATCAAATCATACTGGCTGGTGTAAGAATTAAATTAGGCAATGTATACGAAGTGGGACACAAAATGTGCCCTGAATAAGTGCTCATTTTTCTTGTGCTTCCTGACATGCTTCAGTGTGATTGAATTTTTTATTTTTCCTTATTCAGAAGACATTTATATCCTTGCTACCCAAAGCAGTCTGCAGGCTAGGCTAGTGGCATCACCTCCTCGGTGCCTGTGCAGAATGCAGCACCTTGGGCCCCACTCCAGACCTCCCAAACCAGAATCTGCATCTTCGCAGATCACCAGGGGTTTGTGTACACATTAAAGCTTGAGGAGTGGCACTCCTAAGGATGTTGAAGTGGGTGGTACAGGAGGCATTTCAACCCGTATGTCTCGGGCTGGGGGTCATTGACCTTTGGGCTTCCACAGACTTCATACATGATGTTATAGTTAAGAATAAAATTACTAAGTGTTCCTTAATGATCTCAGCTGTGTTGGCTTTGGGTTGATGTGGTGCTACTGCTTGTTGCATTTGGCCTCATTCTTTCCTGGGACCTCGGTGCATTGATGATGGTAGCCCTTGCCCTTGTGTGGACAGGACATGAAGTACAGTCTTTCTTACCTCCTTTCACATGTACAGTCACTGTCTCTCAGGAGCCAACCTGTGCTCTCATTTGTTTCTTGTACTTTAACTGCCTTTTCCTGCCTCTGCCCTAGCTTGTCCTTTAATTGCTCCTTATTACTCTCGGCTGTGCCAATCTTCTGCGGTTGCTGGGATCTGATAACATTCAGATGTTCTTTTCAATTCAGACACCCATCTATCAGAATATCAAGCTGATTTCAGTTTTACGTTGCACCACCAAATAGAACTCTTCAGAGTTTCCATGGCCAGCACCTTCTCAACAATCAACAATATACCCAATGCAACACCAAAACAAAGAGATCTTGGACCTGGGTTTTTTCAGGTGGCACTGAATCAAATTAAATGTCCTTGGCATAGAATTTATTCCATAATACTTCATCATCCAAACACATTGGTTTCTTATAGAGTGCCACCCAGCATCACTTCGATTAGAATCTTCTGGGGCCTTGGAAGCAGGTGAATGAAGTGTATTCAGGTGGGAAGGGTGTGGTTTGCATCATGAATACTGTGTTTGTCTTGTCTCTGAATTAACAAAAGAGAAGTAGGAAACTGTACTTGTACACTAAAGTACCTTACAGCTCAAAGGAAGTAAAGGTGAGGAATGGTGATGTATGAAAGTATTGCTACATTTGTCATCTCTTGGAAACTTTTAAAGGAAAAGAGAACATTGAGTTTTCTGGGATGATTCAAGCAAATTTTAAGAGATGGGCATGTGAAGTCACAGCAATTAATTGCTGTGTGACCTTTGAACACGTATGTGCTTTGCTTCTCTGACTTTCAGTTTCTTTAACCACGTTATAGGAGGTTTGGGTTAGGTGACTCTCTTGTACATTCAAATCTTTGTATAGTATAGAGAGCTCAGAGTATTTTCACCTTGTTAGAAACATACCATGTCTTACAGAAAGTTCAGAAAATGTGGGGAAATATAAGGAAGAGAATAAAGATTGCATTCCTCTTATCTGCTATTTATAGGGTTTTGTTTTTGTTTCTGGTTTCTACCTCAGGACTTTTCTGTGTATGTATCACTTTTTTAACAAAAATAGAATTATACTACAGATACTGCTCCATTTCCTTTTTAAATTATGTTCCATTGAGATTTTGTTATTGCTAGACAGCTTTATAACCTTTCAGGAATAGGGTTTCGAGACTTTTATTTTATGGGGTTAAATCATGGGGTAATCTTTGAAAGCATCTCTGCTCATACCTCAGACGTAGTCCCCAAGAATTCAAAAATTTAGAACACATTTTTTGTTTGGTTTTGTTTTATTCATTCCTCAGCTTCACCTCCACTGCTCAGATCTCTTTCTTATTGTTATTAGTTTTCCTGAATATAACATACAAGGGGAAATGCATACCCCTAAGTGCAATCTTTTTGCCTATTTCTCATTGCCTGAGTAACAGTGTTACCGATGGGGGCTGGGCGTGAATAGCTTCATGCATTCATAGCAGCCCCGAAGGTCCATGACGCATATGTGTGGCTGTTGGGCGGTCAGTGTTCGCCAGGCTCTTAGAGTAAACCCTTGCTTGTGGTAGGAGCTGTGAAGTATTTGATGAACTTGTACATGCCTTTATGGAGTGGACTCTGTGTCAGACTTCTGTGAAGCACTTTTCCGCCTTTGATCGGCACGATTGTGTGACCTAACAGGGATCACATCTGATGGCTGGGTAGTCAGGTCTGGGACCCAAATGGAGGTGGGACACTGTGTCCCTTCTGTAATATGGGATATGTGGATGTTGTATGCCTAACGTGGGTCTAGATGTTTGAAGGACTCGGATCAATATCCCCTTCTGTACTCCCGGTGTTGTGCCAGTGGAGGCAGCCCAGGTCTTGATATCCCTGTTCACAGTGCCCCAGCTCTGCTGGAACATACCTTCCATTATAGTCAGCTCAGGCCTATATATACTGTTTTACAGATACACTTGTTTTGACTATTTCTGTTTTCTAACCCAAGAATGATTTTTTTTTTTCTTTTAAACCTCTTTTTCTTATCTGACATGAGGCACTCCCTGGGATCCAACTCCATTTCTCCTCTCACAGGAAACATTCCTTAAAGCTTTTCTTTTTTTTAAAATTTTTATTTATTATTTATGATAGTCAAACACAGAGAGAGAGAGAGAGAGGCAGAGACACAGGCAGAGGGAGAAGCAGGCTCCATGCACCGGGAGCCCGACGTGGGATTCGATCCCGGGTCTCCAGGATCGCGCCCTGGGCCAAAGGCAGGCGCCAAACCACTGCACCACCCAGGGATCCCACAGGAAACATTCCTTAGCTGCTCTTTGGCACCATCTCCCCTGTCCCTGAAGCACTCAGTTGCTATTTTATCTTGCCTCTGTTAATCATATAGAGGCCATAGAACTTAGTAGTTAAGGGCCAAACTGCTGGTATGAAATCATCTTTGTCCAGAACTGTTGTGTGCCCTTGGGCAAGTCCCTTCACTTCTCTTGTGCCTTAGTTTCCTCACCTGTAAAATGGGGAGAAAAATAGTAGCTAGCTACCTCATAGGTCTAGAGATTAAATGAATTAATTATGGTTGATTGTTATTGTTAGGGTGGGTAGCTTAACTATTTCAAGTCCCTACTGTGTAAGCAGTCTCATGCAAGAATCAGGGCTAAATGTGGCTAGGAGAAGGGAAAGACTTCCTCCCTGTTCTCAAGGTCCACCCTCCGTAGTACCAGTTATCAAAGAATCTATATGATTATCTCCCATTGCAGCAGTGATAAGAATTGCCTGGGAACCTTACCCAGGGCTGTGAGGGAGAGTCCTGAGGGGGAGGTGGCACCTTCACAGAGGTTGAAGGTGTCCTGGGGGCAGTGACCTGGGAGCAGAAGAGGCTTCCGAGGAGGTGGCTGCATGTACAAAGGCCCCCTGAGATAGCGGGGAGCACGGTCTATCTCAGAATTAGGAGGAAACCAGGTGGCTGGTAAGCAGAGGTTGTGTGATGAGTGATATGGCTGAGAAGGAGGCCTGGGGCCAGGTCCACGCAGGGCATTGCAAATTGGAAATCACTGTTTGTTTTTGTTTCTATTTTCATTCTTAGTGACAAAATCTGATTTACATTTTGGAAAGATCAGTAGCGGTAGTGATGAGGGGAGCAGAGGCAAGCTGAGGGCAAAACATATGTTGACACCTCCCAAACCTCCCTCCCCCAGGTGGGATCTATGTAAGGTTCCTCAGGCACTCCTGGCTGCCTGAAAACTAAGGGAAGGATAAAAAGAAATGCTTAACTAATAGAGATCACAGTCCTGCAAGACAGAAGTCTCCCTCAGTTTACAAAATGTCTTAGTGATTTACAAGAAAAAGGATCTTTATCAATACCCTAACTAACCCAGAAAGAATTTCAACTGTCTTCATATTAATGCCTTGCTAGAAGGAAAAACAGCCTTAAGTTGACAATGGCATGTGAAAATCCTTTTGAAACCTCCCTTTGCCTTGCATCCCCCAACTCCCAAGATTATAATCACAACCCCTCACAAGCCCTTGGCAGCAGCTCTTCCTGCCCATGGGTCCTGTCCCCACGCTTTCATAAAATCACCTTTTTGCACCAAAGACTTCTCAAGAATTAGCTCATTGGCTCCAGACCTTACCCCACCAACCAACTCACCTACATTCCAAAACCACATCAGTAGGAACATGGGTGAAGGAAGAGCCTGCTTTTTTACCTGGCTGTTTCAGAACTATTTTCTCCTTTCCTCTAGATTGTAAGTTCTGCATGTCTCTATTTAAATTAAAATTTCTGTTACGTAAGGTTAAATAAAAAGGAATCCAGTTCGTTGTCACAGGAGCCACTTTTGGAGTTCTCCACAGCTAAGTGCTAGTCACTACCATACTGGGCAATAGAAGCTGTTAGAACATGAGCATCTTAAAAACTTCTGTTGCTAGTAGTTCTTGAAGGTCGTGGTATCATAGGGTTTTTGTTGTTGTTGTTTTTACTTTTATAGTTCTTGCAGGAAGTAATAATGAACATGTACCTAAAACAAATGTTCTTTGTTCAAGAGACATTTTTTAGAACAAAAGAAATTGTTCAAAATGGTTACTTTGTAAATGTTCTTCCAAATGTAATTTTAAGATTTTTTTTTTATCCAACTGAATGAGTGTAATTAAGTTGGTTTCAGCCATTCAGCAAATCTGCACGTTAAAAGGTGACACATTTCTAAAATTATGTTGCCTCCTAAATTATAAACCCATGTATCCCTTACCGTTTTTAAGTTCTGTCTTTTAAGTTTCTACTGTAATTGTGATTGAGTAACCACTGCATTATCTTGCATTATCTTGCATTATCCTGTTTCCTGTCCTTGGGAAGAATTGCCAGGAATCCCCTGGATAAATTGTCTTTTTGTTGTCTATTCCCTTCACTCCTGCCACCATCTTTTAAGAATAAATATAAGTTGCTGTAGTCATTATGCTGCAAAAATTATTTGGGGTGCAAGGGGAAACAAATCACATATACTTAACTGAGCACAATGCCCTTTCTCCCTTTTGTTTTTATCTCAGACCTTTCATCTGTGAAGGCAAGATACCTGTCTAGGCAAGAAAAACTATTTTGGATAAAATCCATAGTTCCTTACCTTTTTTGTCCATTTGTCCTCAGCCTGAGGGGAGAAAGGGCTGTCCTGTTCTGTAAATGAACTACTTTTCCTCCCTTTTCTATCTCATGAACTTGACTTAAAACATTTTTTTCTAAAATCAGTTAATAATACTTTTCATTTAATGACTCATCTTTCTTGATCATAGCTTCAAAAGAAACAAACTGTTTTCAGGATTATTTTGGCAGTGTTTTTTTTTTTTTTTCTTCTTGAAATCCAACTGAAGCCAGACTTAATTAAAATATATGTATCTTTTGTATCTAGGAGATAGAGAATTAAAAACAAATGAATCCCCAAAATGGAAAGTTCTTTGCCTATATTCAGTTTAGTTTAGATTATACCTTTAGGTTATGCCTTGAGGGGTGTGTGTGTGTGTGTGTGTGTGTGTGTGTATAGGGTGCATTGAGAGAGAAATTCCAAGCTCTATTGGCCAGGGTCCAATCAGAAAAACAAAGGCCATACTTGGTAATCTCATCCAGAGAATTTAGTATGAGAAACAGGTTGCAAAGGTATTTGAAGAACTGAAATCCAAATGGGATGGTGTGGCAATGAGGCAGCTCCAGGAAAGGTAACAGAAGGAACCTGCTACCACCCTGAGGGCAAGAGGGGCAAAGGGGAAAGAATGGTGAAACCGGAGCTGAGATGACTAACATCTTATGCTAGAATGATGCATTTGTCACAATATCATCAATATGATGAACCCATATTCATACAGCCTCATTAACTAAAGTACATGCTTTGTTTGTATTTCCTTATCTTTCCTCTGCTGTCCTTTTTTGTTTGTTCCCATATCCCATCCAGGAACACCACATTACATTTAGTTGTCACATCTCTGTGACAACAGACTATTCTTGTTTTTGATGACCTTGACAGTTTTCAGCAGTACTAGTCATGTATTTTGTGGAATGTCTTGCAACTGGGATTTCCCTACATTTTTCTCATGAGTAGAGCGGGAATGTTCACTTTTGGGAGGTGGAGCCCTGAGGTAGTGTTTTCCAGTGTTCTTCACTCTTCGAGATACTCTGTTTTGTACTTTTCCATCCTGTACTCTGAAATCCCAGCCAACGCTTTTATTAGAGTATGTTCTGTCTTGAGGGTAAAGTATCTACAGAAGTTAATTGGAATTCTGTATGAGAGATTTGTCTCTTCTTTCCCATATATTGCTTATTTACTCAGTCATTTGTTTCAGTTTGTACTTACTGATGTTTATTTTATACTTTGGGCTATAACCCCAAAATGTGTTATTGTATTTTTACACAAATTATTGTAGCTTTGGCCATTGGGAGTTGGCACCTCTGTCCCTTTGACCTCCCCCATCTTTGTGTGGTGCATGTGTTTGTGTTTAACACTTCCTTATTTTCTGGTACTACAAAATGTTTCAGGCTTTCAAACTCATCTTGTCCTATTCCCCCCCCCCCCAAGTGTTTACTAATATTGTTTTCCTTACGGATTAATACAGTTTTTCTAAATTAAATTATAGTTGGCTTTTAAAGAAAATTGAATATAGTTGACAACAAAAATTGCTTTACTTTCAAAGTATTGAGGGCTGACCATGTGAAATGTAATTGGATCATAATTTTTTTATTGAGGTATAATTGACATATAACTATGTTAGTTTTGGGTAGACAACATAATGATTCAATATACATGTAAAGTGATCACTACAGTAAGTTTAGTTAACATCCATCATCACACAGTTATAATTTTTTTTGTCTTGTGTTGAGAACTTTTAAGATTTAGCATCTTTCAAATATACGAGTATTTTTTTTTAAAGATTTTACTTATTTATTCATGAGACAGAGAGAGGCAGAGACACAGGCAGAGGAAGAAGTAGGCTCCCCGCAAGGAGCCCAATGTAGGACTTGACCCCAGGACCCCAGGATCACGACTGAGCCAAAGGCAGGTGCTCAACCACTGAGCCACCCAGGCATCCCTACAATAGAGTATTTTTAATTATAGTTACCATGCTGTACATTAATTACATCTCTATAACTTGCTTATTTTATAATTGAAAGTTTGTACCTTTTGGCACTCCCCCCATCATTGTGTGTGTGTTTGGTATTTAGCGCTTCCTTTACTTTCTCGTATAAGACAAGATGTTTCAGACTTTCAGCCTCATCTTGTCCTATTTTTCCCCTAAATGTTTACTAATATTCTTGATACTCATAAGCAAAAGTCTACACTTGAAAATTAGGAATGGACTTACATAAATACTTGTGCCTAAATTCTCTGTGCCCATACCAAAGGAAGCAACATAGACATCACATCACTTACATGCTTATGTCCCTATGTGAAGTATTTTTCAGGCATTTCCCTTCCTTCAATGAAGTGATGAGGAATAAATATTACCTCTGAAAGAAGCTGGCCATTGGGCACTTTAAGCAGAGTTAACTCATTCCTCCATTGATCATTTTATCTTGGGAATGATGTAGGCTTAAAATCTGGGAGGAAGGAAAGTGTGTTCTCTCCTATGCTCAGAGAGCCATACTGGTTGGTATTACCAGCTTGATAAATTCCTCTCTGTTCAGTATCTGATTGTCAGTTGTATAGATTCAAAACCCTCTCATGGTATTTGATGGGTCAGGAATTTGGGGAAAGTGTGGTAGGGCAGATGTGGTTCAGGTCTGTCATGTGGTTATAGTCAGATGGTGTCTGGAGTTGTAACAGCAGGGGATGGAGCATCTAGATGCTGGCCAGGCATCTTCCTCCCACTTCATATAGTTTCGGGACCTCCTCATGTGGTCTGATCTATGCATAGGATAGCTTGGGCTTACGGCACAATAGCCTCAGAGTAGACAGCTTACATGGGGCTGAAGACTTTAAGAGTAAGCATTTCAGTGATGGATTTACATAATTTCAAAAGAATTGATCAGTATTTTATACTGTTTGGGTTTACCATAATGCATTATATTTATTCAGTTGCTTATTATCAGAAATTTAGGTTTTTTGCACATTTTTGCTATTACAAAAATTGCTACAATAAATATCTCTGTGCATAGCCTAATGCATTTATGTGAAAATTTCTCTGCAAATTATTAAATTTGGAATTGCAGGAGTGGAGATTATGTACATTTTGAATTTACATAAATTAATCTAAATAACTTTTTAGAAAGGTGGATTAATCTAAATAACCTTTTATTTATTTATTTATTTATTTATTATTTTTTTTAAATAACCTTTTAGAAAGGAACATATACTATGAAGGCAGTGCAAAAGTGTCTGTTTCACCTGATATACTTGCCAATACTTGCAATTATTAATCTTTTTAATAATTGTTAATCTTATTAGCTGAAAAAGGACTCTGATTTATAGTTGTTTGATTTTTAATGGAGGCAAATATGTTTTTATTAGCTGTTTTACTTCTTTGCATAGAATAGTTTATTATTTATTATTTTTATTATTTTAAAACTGCGGATTATCTTTTCTACTTGATTTTTATGTGCTCATTATTATGGATGTTAACCTGTCATACATTGAAAAAAATTTTTTTAAGATTTTATTTATTTATTTGAGAGAGAGAGCAGGAGATGGGCAGAGGGAGAGGAGAGAATCTCCTGCAGACTCCTCACTGAGTGCAAAGCCTGATGTGGGGCTCAATCCCACAATCCTGAGATCATGACCTGAGCTGAAACCAAGAGTTGGACACTTAACCTACTGAGCCACCCAGGTGCTCCTTTTGAAATGTTTTATCCTAGTTTCTCCCACCCCATCTTTCTAGTGGCTGATGTTCTTTTTCTTTGGCATTACAGGCATTCCTTATTTTTATGGATCAAATATATTAATGTCTCCATTCTAATTTTTGGATTTTTGTGCCATCTTTATAATGGTGTTCATCACCCTAAAATTATAAAAATATTTGCTCATATTTTTCTTCCAGTGGTTTCATGTTAAATCTTTATTTATTCCATATCATTTTACTTTGAAACTTTTTCTTTATTTTTTAGAGAGAGGCTACAGTTAAGTGGGATGGGGGAGGAGCAGAGGGAGAGAGAGAGAAAATCTTAAGCTGGCTCCATACCTAGTGCAGAGCCGACCTTATGACCTGAGTCTGAGTTCATGACCTGAGCTGAAAAAGAGCCTGAGGACTCTTAACCAACTGAGCCACCAAGTACTCCCCATCATTTTATTCTGTTAAAAGTCAAGAGATAGAAATCCAGTTTGTTAAACACTTTCCTCAAGATCTTATTTCGATAGATTACTTTTCTTAAGAGACTGGAGTCAGAAGATTACATAAAGGAAAACCACAAAATGTTCTGTGATCATTTGTGGGTATTATGCATTTGTAGATATAAGTAGAAGCCTTAGTGGCAGAAGGCTGTGTCTGAGTTAACCTCCAGCCTTTTTAAGAGTGATCCTGTTTCATGTTGAGGTATTTTCTGTTACTGATCTTGTTAATTAAGTGTTTATATCTCAAGATTAAAGGAGAGAATACAGGTCATGGGGTGAAGGTTGCCATCAAAGCTAAATCTACTGAAACCATTACTTTATACCACCAAATGACTGCTTTACCCTTTGACCTTTAACTTCAGAGAGAAATGGTCTGTGAAAGCAATTGATGAGATCTGAGAAAAGTGATTACTCAGCCAGAAGTTAAAAAGACTGGATATTTTTCCCTATGAAGGGCTTGGTACTTTTTGAAGCAAAAATAAACAAGTTATTCTTTTTATTAGATCTATATGAGATGATAGATGTTAACCAAACCTAATCATTTCACAGTATGTATCAATCAAACCATCATGTTGTATGCCTTAAACTTATAGTGATGTCAATTATTTCCTGTTAAAACTGGAAAATAAATAAATGAACATAATAGAGAAAAGAATTGCTGTCCTAGATGGTTCAGTTCTCTGGAGGCTTTGCAGCATTCCAGGAAAAATTTTGACTATGAAGGATATGGCTCAGGTGAGTTGCCCCGCCCACTTGTACTTCTGATTCACCTGAGGAAGTTAAGTCTCCAGGGCTGATGTTTCCAGTTCTTTTCATAGCAGACCTAATAGTTATTCCACTATACTATTTTTAGCTAATAGTCTTTTTTTTTTCTTTTTCAAGTTTTTAAGTTCCAGTTAGTTACCATACAGTGTAATATTAGTTTCAGGAGTAGAATTTAGTGATGCATCACTTAACATACAATATCCAGTACTCATTCCAAGTGCCCTCCTTAATACCCATCACCCATCTAGCCCATCCTCCTGCCCACCTCCCCTCCATCAACCCTCATTTCATTCTCTATAGGTAAAAGTCTTGCTTGGTTTGCCTCTTTCTTTTTTTTCCCCTTATGTTCACCTTTTTGTTTCTTAAATTCCACATATGAGTGAAATCATATGTCTTTCTCTGACTGACCTATTTCACTTAACATAATATTCTCCATCTTCATCCACTTTCTAACAAATCGCAGGATTTCATTTTTTGTATGGCTGAGTAATAATAGCCCGTGTGTGTGTGTGTGTGTGTGTGTGTGTGTATGTGTGTGTATACACCATAACATCTTTATCCATTCATCAGTCAGTGGACATTTGGGCTTTTCCTATAATTTGGCTATTATTGATAATGCTGCTATCAACATTGGGGTGCATGAGTCCCTTTGAATCACTATTTTTATATCCTTTGGGTAAATACCTAGTAGTGCAATTGCCCAATCTTAGGGTAGTTCTATTTTTAACTTATTGAGAAACCTCCATACTGTTTTCCAGAGTCAGCCAAGAATCTTAATACATGTTCATATTTGAGGTAATATTCCTTAAGAGAGAAGGGTGGAGGAGATGGAGTCAGGAATAATCCAAATAAAAGTAGGATCAGTTGTCAGAAGTTGATTGGTAGATATTTTAGATTTATCAGGGACCATAGAAAATATTCAGTCCAATGTGGGAACTACAGATGATGTGGCTTCTTCTGTATCACAAAGCTCGAAGTATAATACACATCCTTCTTTGGATATAATGGCATGAGAGTTGTTGATCTTTTTGTGATTAGGGCCATGATTTTGCCATACTTATATTTTTAACTGAAAATGGTTAGGATTTAATCATTTCCTTGCAGTTTATGGCAAAGTAGTAACATTATTTCTATTTTTAAAGCCAGCCTTTTAATTTGATATTTTATTTTAACTTGTCCTAAAAAGATTATTTTTCAGTTATCATTACCAGCTTTTATTGGCTGTAGATAGGAGCTTTTTTGGATACTTTTCTTTAAATGCTTGTTTAACTAGGATAAGTCTTTGAAAATCAGGGAATTGATGAAATGACTATTTGCTTAAATATCAAAGGTGCCAAAAAAAAAACCCCAAAACATTTTCTGGACCACTAATTCTAGTTTGGGGAAGAATCTCGTAGTTTTATCAACCCAAGAGACTAGTTCAACCAAATATGAAATGTGTTTATTCAAAATAATTGTTTTGAACTGCATGTTCTTTTATAAGCATCTCCTAACAGATTCATGTGAGACTGAAGGCATTGCTGCTTTTCTCTGTCTTTCATGTACATAGTATCATACCTGAATGTTTCAAAATATCTATTTGCTGTTTTCTTTCTTTCTCACTTAGGAAAGGGTTAAATGGGTTAAATGTCCAGAGGTCCAGAGTAACACATGGTAGCATTTAAGAGAGCCAGTATTTAAAATAATAATAATTTAAGGATTTCTATTTTATGTCTTACTAAACTGTTCTACCTCCTTCTGACATTATTTCTCTTCTGTTTTTTTTTTTTTTAAGATATGAGAAAAGGAACTAAATATTCCAAAGAAGAGTATATGGTTTTTCTTTCTTTTTTTTTTTTGAATGATTTTATTTTTATTTTTATTTTTTAATAATAAATTTATTTTTATTGGTGTTCAATTTACCAACATACAGAATAACACCCAGTGCTCATCCCGTCAAGTGCCCCCCTCAGTGCCCGTCACCCAGTCACCCCCACCCCCCGCCCTCCTCCCCTTCCATCACCCCTAGTTCGTTTCCCAGAGTTAGGAGTCTTTATGTTCTGTCTCCCTTTCTGATATTTCCCACACATTTCTTCTCCCTTCCCTTATATTCCCTTTCACTATTATTCCCCAAATGAATGAGAACATACAATGTTTGTCCTTCTCCGATTGACTTACTTCACTCAGCGTAATACCCTCCAGGTCCATCCACGTTGAAGCAAATGGTGGGTGTTTGTCATTTCTAATGCCTGAGTGATATTCCATTGTATACATAGACCACATCTTCTTTATCCATTCATCTTTCGATGGACACCGAGGCTCCTTCCACAGTTTGGCTATTGTGGACATTGCTGCTAGAAACATCGGGGTGCAGGTGTCCCGGCGTTTCATTGCATCTGTATCTTTGGGGTAAATCCCCAGCAGTGCAATTGCTGGGTCGTAGGGCAGGTCTATTTTTAACTCTTTTGAGGAACCTCCACACAGTTTTCCAGAGCGGCTGCACCAGTTCACATTCCCACCAACAGTGTAAGAGGGTTCCCTTTTCTCCGCATCCTCTCCAACATTTGTTGTTTCCTGCCTTGTTAATGTTCCCCATTCTCACTGGTGTGAGGTGGTATCTCATTGTGGTTTTGATTTGTATTTCCCTGATGGCAAGTGATGCGGAGCATTTTCTCATGTGCATGTTGGCCATGTCTATGTCTTCCTCTGTGAGATTTCTGTTCATGTCTTTTGCCCATTTCATGATTGGATTGTTTGTTTCTCCTGTCTTAATATTTCTTATTTTATTTATTTATTTTTAAAATTTTATTCATTTATTCATTAGAGACACACAGAGAGAGGGGGAGGGGGCAGAGACACAGGCAGAAGGAGAAGCAGGCTCCATGCAGGGAGCCCGACATGGGACTCGATCCTGGGACTCAATCCCAGGTCTCCAGGATCATGCCCTGGGCTGAAGGCTGCGCTAAACCTCTGAGCCACCTAGGCTTCCCAGTATTTCTTATTTTAAAACCAATATTTACCCTTTTATGTTTGTGGAAAGTGACGAACTAGTATCCATGTAGCAGAGAATTTTTTTATCCACAGTGCTAGATATCTCTGTGAGGGACAGTCCTATGGCTTGTGAGGTTAGCTTGCTTGTAATAGAGAGGTCCTAGAAATACTTTAGCAGCTGGGTTGAGCAGGTAATAATAAGTAGTGCCTCATGCACGGATCTTTGCAGATCCAAAGGAACCACTATAGTGTTCCCCCTCTGTTACGTTGTCATTAGTTTTCTGATTGGTCCTTCTAGTTACTGTTAGAAGCAGTGATTTGGTAGCAAATGGCCTTGTCCATTAAGACCCTGGGTTTGGTTTGTTTGTTTTGGTTTTATTGTCAGTGTGTGTGTGTGTGTCTCAATAAATTGCTAGTTATTGCCTAAAAGCTCATAAAATGAGGGGCGCTTGGGTGGCCTAGTTGGTTAAGTGTCTGCCTTTGGCTCAGGTCATGATCCCAGGGTCTTGGGAACAAGCCCTATGTCAGGCTCCCTGCTCAGTGGGCAGTCTTCTCCCTTTCCCTTGCCCCTGCCCCTCCTCACTCTCTTTCTATTCCAAATAAATAAATGAAATCTTAAAAAAAACAAACTTGAAAATGACTAATTTCTCATTTGTTTTAGCACGTGATCCTCCTTCTGTCATTGTAGTCTTTAACCTATTCTAGTCAGAAGATAATAAATATTCCTATAATGATTTGTGACTCTTAATTGAGACTTGTTATTGAGGTAATAAAAAATACCACTATTTCAGTAAATTACGTTATAACTAGCATAAGTATGAGCATAAAGGACATTTTACTTAAGACAGTTAGCAGGGCAGCCTGGGTGGCTCAGCGGTTTAGCGCCGCCTGCAGCCCAGGGCCTGATCCTAGAGACCCAGGATGGAGTCCCACTCAGGCTCCCTGCATGGAGCCTGCTTCTCCCTCTGCCTGTGTCTCTGCCTCTCTTTCTCTCTGTGTGTCTCATGAATAAATAAGTAAAATCTTAAACAAAAAAAAAAAAAAAAGAAAGAAAGAAAGAAAAAGACAGCATACTAGATGTTCCCTGATACAGTACAGGCAGGCATTAATATTTCTTGAACAGAATTTGATGAGCTTGACCATAGAAAAGAGAGACAGAAATATAAGAGGTATATTTCTGGAGGCTATCATAAATCAGAAATAATATTTTGAAGTCAAAACTTCATTCTGTAAAGAAATTTTGCAGGCTTACATATCTTATATGCTGTGAATTGTGTTATAAATGTATTATATACATATTAGGTTGTATGAAGTTGGAACACTCTGTAAGATCTAGCTCTATTGTGTAATTATGGTGTATTTCCCATAAATAAAGATATATGTAAGTTGATCTCACTTTATCTACCTCAAGTTATAAAGGTGTTCTCAAACTTGAAGTTTCTCTAATGTTTTTGACAGAAGCAAATATAAATCATTTCTGGAAGAAAACACTTTCATCCCAGGCTTCATAGAATCCTGAAAATTCTTAACATCAATGAACAGAATGCAGTTAAAAACCACCAGGCACCCAAAGGAAAATAGCACCATGAGCGAAACCAGGAGAAATATCACACAACAGAAGCACACAATAACATCGGATGGTATTGTTATCAGACATAGATAGTAAAATTCTTGACTATTTTTGAAGAAAATGTAGAAGAAATAATAATGAATGGGAAGAAGGGTAATTTTTTGTGATCTTTCTTTTTGTGATGTTAGACGATGTCTTCTGAACTATCTTCCAGCTTACCAATTCTATTTTTCACTGTCTCTTCTGATGTGAAGCCTTATCACTGAATTTTGTTCATTTTTTATTTCTAGAAATTTTATTTGGTTCTTTAAAGACTTTCTAGGGCCACTTTTTGTAGTTTAAGGTTTTCCTGCTAATACCCGTTTTTCCTTTTATTTTGGATACTATGTGAAGAGATGACAATTTTCTAGAACTGAAGAAAGATACCAATCTTCAGATTTAAGTAGCTCATTGAATCTTATGCAGAATAAATATGAGAAATACATCAACACATGATAGAATAACATTGTAAAATGCAAACATAAAAATGAAAAATTTTAAAGGTATTGAGAAAAAGACATGTTTCCTTCCAAAGTGCAACAGACAGCTGAATTCTCAATAGCAATGATTAAAAGCATAAGAGAATGTAGTGATATCTTCACTGTGCTGAAAGAAGATAATTGTTGCCAGTTATTTTGGCAACATAATATATTATGGCAACATATATTTAGGTATATATTTAGGTATATACCTAAAAGAAATACCTATCAAGAATGAGAACAAAATAAAGACATATACACACTAACAAATAGAGAATCTGCCCTCAGGAAAATTCTAAGAAATACACTTTAGGCAGAAGGAAATAGGTTTCAGAAAATTCCATATGAAAGGTTCAAAAGAAAGTGTGTTAAAATGCATAAAGTCATAAATATTTGGGTAAATCTAAATGAACTTGTAATATAACAACAATGCCTTAAGGAGTTTGAAAATTAGAATACAAGTAATATTAAAAGAGAAAATCTATAAAGTTATAACCTACGTAGCCATATCAATAACTTAGGAAAAACAAAACAAAACAGAAAATTAAATGTAGGCTATGGAAGGAAATTAAAAATAAGACCAGAAATCAATAAAATAAAAAACATGTAAACATGTAGAAGATTGGTAAAGCAAAAAGTAACTTCTTTATAAAGGAATATTACTTCTGGTGAGCAATTAAGCCAAAAAGTAAAAAATGATAGAAGGACCACAAATACAGATCTACAGACACTGAAGAAATAACAAAGGGCTATTATAAATCACTTTATACCAATATATTTGAAAATGTAGATGAAGTGAACAATCCAAGAATAAAAACAATCTACCAAACTGACTCAAGAAAAATTAGGAAATGTAAGTAATTTTATAACCCACAAAGAAATTGAACCAGAAATCAATAAACTTCTTATACAGATCTTTCTAGGCCCAGAGAGCTTCACCAGTAAGTTCTACTAAACCTCCAAGGAAAAACTAACTCTGATCTTATACATCTTTACTGCTCATTTAAATTTTTATAATATTGGCATACTTTTACTTGGTCTTTTTGTCATTGGTGTTCTGGAATTTTACAATGATGTCAATAAGTTTGAGCCTTCTTTGATTTATTATCCTGGATACTTGATAGAATCTTTGATTTGAAGATTTATGTATATCCTCTTGACCCACTGAGAAAACCAACTAGGTGTAATTATGTATTTTTCTTTCCCTCTCCCTTTATTTCTGTTGTGTTGATCTTACACTTTTTGTTTATCTCATTGTAGGCTTACCTCAGATGTATGGTGAATCATGGCTGTTCACTAATATTTAAGAATGTGGGATTAGGGGGGTTGTTGGGTGGCTCAGTCAGTTAAGCATCCTACTTGATTTTGCTTATTCAGTGTTTGATATCTCCTTCCCTCATTTTCACTTGATCATTTATATAAATTGCTTTACATAAAATGTCACTGCCATTTGGGAGAATCTCCAATTATGTCAGACATAACTAAAATGATACTGAGTGTAGAAGAGGACAAGCAAAAGTTAGAACCATTTTTTTGAAAAGTTCTAAATCCATGCAAGCGGTAACGTGCACTTTGAACTCTGTAATACTTAAAAGTTCTTCAAGAATATGACATTTTCTTTGGTGTCCCTTCGAATCTCCTATGAAAGTTTCTGAGGATCTAACCTTCATCTTCTAGGAAAAAAAAATTTCCCTGAAGACTTAGCACTGTAGAACTGAGTTCTTACAAAGTTCTCTTCCGAAAGCATGTAGCTCTGGTCAGAGGTCAGAGGACTGATAGGCAGTGTGATCAGCCAACTTATCTTCACATCACATGGGCATTTATATTCCATCTGTCACAGTTGAATACCAAATCCAGCCATCTACCATTTCCTTAAAAAATGTTTTTCATGAAAAAAATGTTTTTCATGTATATTTATTGTAGGCATTTATATAAAGCAGATACCAAGACACTTGAACTGATTGACTTTGTCAAGTCAGATGAAGAAAAGGAGAAGTTTATGGTTTTCCCTCAAATTATGGTTAATGAAGTCACAGTTTGATTTTCAGTTCAACAATTATTTTTGAATGCCTACTGTGTGCTAGGCACCATGCTAGACATGGAGATTATAGAAATGCATCAATTACCCCTTTCTGGAATTTACAGTCTAGTCAGAGACAGATTAGTCTCATGGTGCATAGTGAGGGCTGTAGTGCTTGGGAGTGAGGAAGACAGAGGAGGACAGAGCATCTGCTGAGAATCAAGGAGAGATCGATCAGCCCAAGCTCTCATTTCACACTTGAACTCATACCAGAGCCTTCCACATGTTGCCAAAGGCTTTTTCTAGAATTTGAAAATCCAGTCATGTCACTTCCATATATAAACACCCCAATGGCTCCTCACTGACTGCCCCCAGGACCACAGCCCCCCTTCAGTCACTATTGTGTCTCCCTTCTGCTCCATGGCTTTACAACCTGACTGCCTGAGTTCAGATCTTTTCCATGTGACTTGTCAGCTCTCCACAGCTGTTTCCTTAAACTGAGTTAATGTCAATAATGTCTCATTATTGTAAAGATTAAATGATTTGGTATAAAACTCAGAAAAGTGCCTAGCGCATAGTTCTGGCGAAGTGCACTTTTTAGGTCATTACTCTCTGTCTCCCAGGCTGGTGCTATCTTCTGTACCTTTCTGGCTTTGCACGAGGTGTCAATTGCACGTCACTGCCATGTGATTTAATTCTTAGACTGCTACTCACCACTTGCTGTCTTTATCATCAACAGATTCTACTTATCAGCCTGATTAGATGGTAATCTAAGAGATTAGGGATTTCACCACAAAATTTTTTTTGTTTTATTTTTGTACTTACCCATAGAACTTAAATACAGCTCCTACTGCAGACACTGGGACATTTATTTATTGATGGAGGAGGAAATCCCTTTTTCTCCAAATTTCTCTTTATCAAGTATTTTTTTTTTTAATTTATTTATGATAGTCACAGAGAGAGAGAGAGAGAGAGAGAGAGAGGCAGAGACTCAGGCAGAGGGAGAAGCAGGCTCCATGCACCGGGAGCCCGATGTGGGATTCCATCCCGGGTCTCCAGGATCGTGCCCTGGGCCAAAGGCAGGCGCCAAACCGCTGCGCCACCCAGGGATCCCAAGTATTTTTTTTTTAATCACCATTCTCTCCTTTGCTTCTCTCTACTGTGCTATTTGTGTGTTAACATTTTTTACATATTTCTTCTGTAGCTCTTGTCCCTTTTCATCGTAATCATTAATTTCCATGCCCTCCCCCCACCAGCTTCATTTCTCTGTCAGGATAGGAGTTACTAGTTACTTTTATTTGTCTCTGACCTTTAGCAAAGGGAAGGGACTGGGTACAAGTAGACACTCATATATAAATGAATGCTCAATAAAGAATAATACATGTTATATTAATGTCACTGTATTTGAGGGAATCTGTGTGAAAAAAACCGAGTGCTTTCTTTGTATCTATTTCTTTTGGTTCACTAAATGTCCAAGAAAGGCCTAATTATTTAAGTATTCCAACTGAAGAAGCAGGAAACTCTCAAATAAATATTCTTCTGATGTAGAGGTAAAACATTCCAACAATTTACTTTTGTGTCTGGTAGCTCCATGTGTTCAAAGATGAAATGTTTTGTCTCAAGTTTCTAAGAGAATATCAAAATATGAAAAGTACCTAAATTGATGTAGAGGTGAAAATGAGTAGTGAATCTTGACATTGCTTTAAAAAAGAATTTATTTGAGAGAGATCACACACAAGTGGGAAGGAGGGGCAGAGGAAGAAGCAGGCTCCTGTCTGAGCAAGGAGCCCGAACGAAATAGGGCTCGATCCCAGGACCCTGAAATCGTGACCACCTCATTACTTTTTTTTTTTAAGTTGACTCCTTGCCCACCAAGGGGCTAAAACTCAACATCCCAAGATCAGGAGGTGCGTGCTGTATGGACTGAGCCACCCAGGCTCCCCTAATTCTTATGATTTAAATGCTTACCTGTGATCAACTCTTCCCATACTTTTCCTCAAGATGAGACTTAATTGTAACAGAACCATTGGCAAGTTTGTTTTATGTTTAGTAAGAATAGTATGGTTGTTGGTAATATATCTCCATGACTAAATTTCTTACAGTAATGAGGGAATGTGTATTTTAAGCCAATACTTTTCAGAATATAAATAAAGTTCTCCTACTGTGATTTTTGTTGGTAAAAACTTAACTGTGATTACTAGTAAAAGTCCTGGAACTTTCAGGTCTTCTTACTCCAACAAGTATTTTATGCCAATTTCAGATTTCTCCTTTTGATTTCATCTCCATTCCAAACTATCCCACTTCTGAGAATGTAGACTCTGAAATTCCTTTCAAGTTCATAATTTCCATTCTTCCTCCTTCTTTGCTCCCTCCCTCATTCCCACTCTCACTTTTGCCTGATGCCCTATCTTCTCTCAGTTGTCAAACATCTGTGTCCACATGGTCCCAAACCTGTTCAGCCACTGCAGCCACATTTTGACTCTTGTAAGCTTCTCTGCTCTGTTTCCCTTGCCTTTGCATCTCCCCATGCCATGTTATCTTTTGGTCCTATCCTTTCATTCCCAGCCTTGGAATTTCAGGTTATTTGTGTCCATTAGAATCCATGATTTCAGGTTCAGCTGGGCTCCCAGAGCTTGAAGGTCTTTCTACTCTTCCCATCTTGACTCAGCCTCCTTTGTTACCATGGCTTTGCAGCCATTCTTCATTTGTGATATCCTGTGCCTTCTCATTACAGAGCCCCAGCTAGACTTCTTCGTTCCCGGAAGATATTCTTACTTGCCCAAGGAGATTGAGGGGGTCCACCATCAGCTGCTTCCAGCTTCCTCTGTCTGCATCTCTGTTTTGCTTTTTAGTTTCTTCTCAGGCCTTCTTTTGACATGCCTATCTTTGAGGCTAACCTCCTGAGATTGTGTAGATTAAACTGACCTTTTAAGGCAGTTTCTTAAAATGAACTTATTTCTTGGTTCTTGTTTGTTTGTGTATTTATTGTGAAGACAAACATTTTTGAAATAGGCCGCCTTGGACAGCCATGTTGCCCATGCGTGAGAGCGCAGGCAGCCCTAGTTTTGCATGACTCAGTGGCATGCTCAATTTCAGTAACCACAGTTTAATAACACCAGTCCCCCAACAACATGGATCATTTTAGTTACTAAGATTTATTGTTAACTGTAAAGAGTTGCACAGAGTAGAGTCTTTGCTGCTAGCTTTTTCAGCCTGCAAATCACTGTGTAAATAACAGATGTGTATGGTGGTCTGTGACCAACTGGCTTTTTTAAAAGTCTGTGAGAGGCATCTGGGTGACTCAGTGGTTGAGCATCGACCTTTGGCTCACACAGTGATCCCTGGGGTCCTGGGATCGAGTCCCACATTGGGCTCTCCACAGGG
The DNA here is from genome assembly GCF_053574225.1 of Canis aureus. Classification (NCBI taxonomy): domain Eukaryota; kingdom Metazoa; phylum Chordata; class Mammalia; order Carnivora; family Canidae; genus Canis; species Canis aureus. The sequence goes on along the minus strand of NC_135611.1, from coordinate 666,360 downwards.
AGCCTGCTTCTCCCTCTGCCTGTATCTCTGTCTCTCTGTGTGTGTCTCTCATGAATAAATAAATAAAATATTAAAAAAGTCTGTCAGTGATTGGTTACTATGCATGTGTTGGTCAGTTCACAGCCAGCAAAGCAAGTAGTTATGTTGCTTCTTTGTCTGCCGGTGGCAAACGTACATGACCTTTTATAAAAATGTGTAATTTAAAGAGAGTATTGGCCAATAAAGATGAAAATTGAGTAAAGGCAAAAAAAAAGTGATGACGCCAGAAGTGAAATTCAGTTCAAGTGTAAATGAGATTATGGAAGAAAAAGCCAACTGTGTGCATGTTAACACTGCCTCTGTTTAGCAGACTCCAGCTATGCAGCCAGAGGAACTTACATCAGTTTCCCTCGTTTTAGGCTTTGCACTTTAAGTATTGTGCAGTATCTCCAAGACTTCCTTTAGTATGATTTCTTGTGCCAGTGTCTCTTTCTCTGGGACATCCTTATCCTATCCATCCAACCACACTCCTCACTATGTCCATAAACTCACCATCACTAAGTTTAGAAAGGAATGTGGCAGGGTGCTGAGGCATGGAAAAGATTCTCATTCTGTATTGTAAGCTATATGACAAGAAAATAAAGCACTGTTCAAACTATTCTTATAAATTTATTACAATGAAAACTTTAATTCTCCAGGTTTTAAATTACAATATACTAAATACAGATTAGTTTTACAATTGTTTCATTTCCCTATGTGACAATAAGAGTGTTTAGTGTTTTTTGATAGAGACTTAAAAATTACTTTTCGTATGTTTGTGTCAACTTATACTACCATCAAAGGTTCAGGGCAATCTGTTAGTGCTCTCTGCTGGTGCCTCGTTCTGTTTGCCATCATTTACCTGTTTGTTGAAGCTCTTCCTCGGATGGCTCCCTATTTTGATGGACATAGATACACTTAGGTTTTTGGTTTCCTAAGAAAAAAGCTTCACCTAGACCCTGTTGTGTTTGAAACCCACTATACTCTTGCTCTCTCTTCCTTTACCCTCATTTTCTTCTGAAATAAATTAGACCTGCTGATTCAGTTTGCCATTTCCTTTCTCTTTAGTTCTTGTAGTCACTTGACATTAGGCACCTCGAGGATAAAGGTCATGTGTGTTTTAGTACTGAGTATCCAGTACCTAATATGGTGACTGGCATATATGGTCAATACTTGATATGTTTTGTTTGAGGGAGTGAGTTCAAAAATGCCCGTACCCAGCATCCACCCTGTCCCATTTACTCATTCCTCTTGTTTCTATTATCTCTTTAGCTTGGCTTTTGGGAAACACCAATCTACCTGTCCCCACTACATCCATTCCCCTTTGCATATTCTTTGTTCTAGCTAAAGTAGGCTGCTTATTCATTTGCTGCCTTCCACTTCTTCCTTCAGACATCCTAATGCTGGCCTTCCTCCTAGAAGTTTGCTCCATCATTATCACCTATCATGTCACACCATCATTTTCCCCTTTCAGAGCACCACCTAAGGACTTTCTCCATGAAGTCTTCTCTGATCCTCTCTCCAAAAACTGCAACTTTTCTCCTTCTTTAAATAACCGTGGAACTGCAGCTGCCTCCTTGGACCTGCCAAATATGAGCCATTTATGCTGTTATATTTATCTTTTGCCACACAAATAGAAGCTCCCTGAGGTATCTCTCCGTTCTTTCCTGTGCATAGCAGTCTTTACACATAGTTGGTACTGAATGCATAGTTTGTTGGATTTTCCGCAAAGCAAGACTCCAGGGAGCTGTCAAGGGAACTCCATTCCAGTAAAAATATTGAGAGTTGTTCTCTGGATTTTTTTTTTTCTCTCTCTCTAATTTTCAAATAAAAATTCTATTTGGTGTATCTACTTATTTTAAAAGAGTGGAGAATGAGAAAGCGGCAAAATGTTAGAGCTGGGAAGATTTTTAGAGATCCATGTAGTCCAGCCCTTTGATTGTATAAGTGAGTAATCTGATGTCTAGACTATTGTAAGTGATCTCCCCCAAGTTGTACAACCAGTTTGTGTTGATGTTTGGGCCCACATTGGAGTTACCCAGCCCTATCTAGTGCCTGTTCCCATGAGCAGCTGTGGGGCACGGGGCCTATGAGGATATTGTTTAGGTTTATGTAAACTATATAAAGGAAGCATCTAATATTCTCATGTTGCCTTTTATGGATTAACAAATAAGAAATTGAATCTCTAAATAGATTTTATTCCTCTCTCCTTTCCTTAATTAGTTCAGAATTCTCTGACTGGATTCATTTGCATCAACTGGGAAGTTTCTGGAAACATTTTCAATGGCACAGATTTGTTTGCTAACACTTGAATAAACTTTTTCTTGAACTATAACATACATACAGAAAAATGCACAAAGCATAGCCATGCAGTTTGAATTTTTCACAAAGCACATGTATCCATGTGACCTGTGCCCACATCAGGAAACAGAGCAGCACCAGCAAGTTTAGAAACATTTGACTAAATAAAAGGATTTTGAAGCTATATAATTTTCTTTTTTCTCTCTACAGGTATTGTCAGTCTGTGTGTTAACAACAATTCTTGGTTGTATATTTGGTTTGAAACCAAGCTGTGCCAAAGAAGGTAATTACCACAGTAATGAGTGTGCGTGCCTGTGTACATATGTGCACATGTATTGCTACTTAGACTTCTTCAGAATGTGATTGAGAAAAGTGTTATGTCCTGATCTGTGGGTACTCCATAGTTACTGCAGATTTCATGCTGGTTTGAGCCTTCTTGAAGTTTTATTATTATTATTATTTTAGCCATAATATTGTATTTACAAAAAAAAAATATTGTATTTACTTGGAAAACTTCATCCTAAAACAACAAACAGGGGCTATGACCAAAAAAAATTAACCAAAGAGAAAACCACCAAAACAACAAAAAATAAATTAAGAACGGTGAAGCAAATAGGCAAATATGGCCTAGAGATTCTGGTGGTGTGCCCCTGGAGCCCTCTCCCTCACTTTCTCCAGGGACTCCTAGGGCACTCTTTTTTTCACAAGGAGTTAGTTACTGAAGCAGCCCTACAGTACTACTAGGTAATCACTTAGCATCATTGGGCAACCAGAAACTTAATGGTTACATGCCCTTTGGGCTTTTAAAATTATCGGCCTTGGTGGTCAAAAGCTACAATTATTCCTTTTTTTCTGTTGGATTTGCATTATTTTACAATGGATTTTTTCCTCACCATCCTGATTTTTTTAGTAATCTAATGAAAACCTATCTTTTTTCAGATATCTAGTAACAATTAAAACATAAAATTATTGTTCTTAATAAAAAGTTTTCCTTTCATATCCACCATTTATCTATTTAACAAAAACTTGCTAGTACTAACTATAGTCAAGCACCTTGTAGGGTGCTGGGCAAATTCCACATGTGGTCTTTGTTCTTAAGAACCTGGTAGTCTGGGATCCCAGGGTGGCTCAGTGGTTTAGCGCCTGCATTTGGCCCAGGGCGTGACCCTGGGGTCCCGGGATTGAGTCCTGTGTCGGGCTCCCTGCATGGAGCCTACTTCTCCCTCTGCCTGTGTCTCTGCCTCTTTCTATGTGTCTCTCATGAATAAATACAATTTTAAAATAAATAAATAAATAAATAAAAATCTTAAAAAAAAAGAAGCTGGTAGTGTAGTATGACACTGGGATATTAACCAAATACTCTGGTTCAAATGGAATTAAGTGATGGAGTGGAAGGACAAGGTTTTATACAAGCTTCAAACAAGGAAATCAGACCTTGACTGGGGAGTTTGGGCACCAGGCTGGATCTGAAGGTGAAATGGGTATTTTGGATGATGATGGGAGGGACAGTCTTGCAAAACATTCGCACATGAACATTACTTCTTTTATATACCAAGACTGGGGGGGAGTTAAGTCAGACATTCTTTCTCTTTCTGAAATGCTCAGATAATCACTTTTAAAATCTTACCTCACAAAACAAAAAACAAAACAAAAAACAAAACAAAACAAAAAAACAAACTTTACCTCACATTTTGAGATTTTAGAGAACTTTATGGCTGTGTAAGCCAAACTTCTCAGAGCATAACACATTCAGAACAAGTCCTTATTCTGACTTTTCTTTACCGTGCCATAAGGATTTAAATCTTATCAGCCCCAGTTGGGTTTGTAATAAATTTTAAAAGTCCTTTTTTCTATGGCAAGAGATAAAATCAAAACTCTATGCCTTCTGTTGTGCCACTTCCTATGTATATTTATGAAAATATTCTTAGGTAACTTTATTACCCCAATCTGTGTTTTCTAAGGTAGGATTTGATTTTATCTTAGGTATATTAGTTGATGTTTGCTTTGTGTTTCTATGATCAGAAACCTCTAACTTGTTATTCAATATTTTCAGTTAAAAGTTGCAAAGGTCGTTGTTTTGAGAGAACATTTGGGAACTGCCGCTGTGATGTTGCTTGTGTTGACCTTGGAAACTGCTGTCTGGATTACCAGGAGACGTGCATAGAACCAGGTAAATAAAAATGTTCAGGGCAAAAGATGGGGCCATGGGCATTTAGTAAAAGATCAAAGAAAAGTTCTGCATCTTTTAGGTATGTGATTTATCTAACTCATTTGAGATTTTTAAAAATTTGGCCTTGGTTTTTCCTTAGAGAAAAAATTTCATGTGTTTTGCCTTTGTTCAACACTTTAGGGCTAGCAAAACTGTGCTTGTTTTTAATGTACGCTGAAAGCCAACATAATCTAATTTGCACTTAAACTAACCTAAGGTTGCTTGAAATATATGAATCTTTTCAGTGTGGGCTCATTAAAACACAGTTCTTAGATAGCCACTTCTTTTTATTGAAGTATATAGTTGACACAGAATGTTACATTAGTTTCAAGTATATGTAGATGTCTACTTATACTTCAAAATAAAACCATCAGAATATGTAAATTTTCTCAGTTTGATTTGGACTTCTCTACATCTGACATGGGTATTTAATATTTAAATGAGAATAAACCAGATTGAGCTTAAATTTCAGAACCCTGAAAATGGCTGGTGGAAAAAAGCCAAGAAAGATCCGTATATGATTTGATAATAATAATATTTGTCCATGTTTCAAAATGATGAAATTCTGGGTTCTTTTAGTGACATAATAACAATTACTGCTTGCATGTTTTCTATTAGTTCAGATCGACCACTGTGGTGGCAGATTCTGTGAGTAACTATAAGTTATGAAAGAGCTCATTGCGTCTCATGGATTGTTCTCCAGAAGAGAGGCATTGTGTGTCCACTTTAGATGTATTCAGTTTGGACCATAACATGGATTTTGTTGTTCTTTGTTTCTAGAACGCATATGGACATGCAGCAAGTTCAGGTGTGGTGAGAAAAGGTTGTCCAGAAGTCTTTGCTCCTGTTCAGATGACTGCAGGGACAAGGGCGACTGCTGTGTCAACTATAGTTCTGTATGCCTAGGTGAGGTTTCAAATGCCCATCTGGTTCCACAGCAGCCGGACATCCCCCTACATGGTGGCGGGGTTTTGCATAGGTGTTGTTTTTTTACATTAGGTGCCATATTTATTGACCAACTATGTTAGCTGAAAAAATACTTTATTAAAGAAAAATTCAAACGTGAGTAGAGTATGCAAAGAATCTTGTACCTATCAATCAGTTGAAGAATTGCTATTATCTACGCACAGCAAATCTCATTCTATCTATAGTTACTCACTCTGCCACTACCACCCCTTCATGTTATTTTGATATTAGCTATACATTTAATGATGCCTTGTGGAAAGATGACTTCTGCAGTCGTGGCTGACTATCATGTCCCAGGTTGCCTCGTAGTAAATGAGGACAGTGTCTGCCATGTATTGAAAGAATAGATGTGAAATTACTGCCCATGATTGTAGAGTATTATGTAAACTGATGCTATTGTGATGTCTTGTCCAAGTGTTACAGGATTCTTTGAAATTAATATGAAGGGAACTAAGACATCAAGGATTTAGTACTAAAATATGTCGGGTGGATAAAAGGAGGGCTATAAATTTTGGCTAAAAATATTAACAACTAAAGAATGAAAAAGATGCCTTTAAGTTCTCACAAATTCAGTAATATGTTGTAGTCTTGCAATTATACATTTTTTTCTTCCTGGTATCAACTGGCTCTTATTTTTTTTTTTCCTCATAGGCTCTTATTTTGCTTTCTATATGTGTTGTATTTCCCTAAAATCATGCCACATATTACCTATATATCTGGTTTATTTTGTTTTGGAATCTGTCATTGCCTCACAACATCACAATTATTGTTAACTGTTTAGTGTGTTCAACTTGTTTTATTTCTTGAAAATACTTTAGGAGAGAAAAGTTGGGTAGAAGAAACATGTGAGAGCATTGATGAGCCGCAGTGTCCAGCAGGGTAAGATATATTCTAAGATACTATTCTTTTAAGGTACTATTTTTTTTTTCTCTTTCCAAGTTGAAAAGATAATAATTCATTTTTGATTCATTAAATGTTGTTTTTAGTCAGGCCTTGTGGTCAGGCACTGATGGTGTAGAGTTGACTATGGAATGACCTCCCCCCTCTGGAAGCTCACAGAGAAAGAGAGGCCATGACTTTAGGTTTTAGTGTTTGTAAGCATTGAGTGGAAATCTTTTGTCCTTCTACTTGGGAAGGAAGGCTTTTTACTTTCATTTGTAGCTTTAAGAGTTAAACCTTTGGCAAATTACTTTATAGCTTCCTTTTTATTTTTTGTATTTTGGCTCACTTATAAATTTTGGGAATAAGCAATGTGTCTATCTGAGAATATTACATAATTTTTATAATTTAGGGATCACTGGGTGGCTCAGCGGTTTAGCACCTGCCTTCAGCCCAAGGCGTGATCCTGGAGTCCTGGGATCAAGTCCCACATCAGCCTCCCTGCATTGAGCCTGCTTCTCCTTCTGCCTGTGTCTCTGCCTCCCTCTCTCTCTCTCTCTCTCTTTGTGTGTCTCTCATGAATGAATAAGTAAAATCTTAAATTTTTTTTATAATTCATATTTGTTCTTTTTGTCCTTAAAGTATTTTGCACAGTGTCTTATGTGTACTAGGTAGGTCATTGAAACAATTTGTGTGGAATTCAAAGGGGGGAGTTTTATGAAGATGTTAGATATATTTATCTTGGCTCCACTTGAGATCTATTACCTCATATAATTTGAATTATTCATCTTCAGAAATACATTTTTACCTTTTTAAAATAATGATATTTTTCCAAAGGATGAAAATTTTAAAACTGTACTTTTAGCTTACGTTGTTTGTGTATATAATTTATCTTTGCTTTATACAATGTATTTTTTTCCTTTGGGATGAGAGAGTACATTTTTTTGGAAACAACAGTAATAGCAGGTGCAAAAACTAAACCCTAACCAAAAGATTAAAACAGAAGAGACTTTTTTCAAAGGGAACTCTCTTATACCTTAAGCTGTCTTTTAAGTCCAAGGTATATTGGAAAATTTAGATTTAGTGAATTTTGAATCTTTCTTTCCCTTCTACATATTGATCATTATTTTTGATTTGTAATGTCGATCTTTTTAGTGGATCTTTTTAGTGGAAAAAAAATCCTTTCTTTACAATAAGATTATAATTTAGAACATGTGTTATTATACTGGAAGTTATACCAGTATATTTATCTGTTGGCACAAGAAACTTATATTTTATGTTGCTTGAATACAAATGATTTTATACAGTTCTGGACTATTGAGACCCTATGTAGCTGATTCTGGAAACTTCTAACTGACCTATGGTGTAAGTAGTTCTCAAATCTCTCTACAAAATAGTATCTTTCAAATTTAGTAAATTTAGAAACTAAATATTATATATAATTTATCTGATATAAGGTACCATATATTAGATTCACATAGAAACAATGTCAGGAAGTGGTTGCTCAGGAAAAAACTTAATGGAAGCAAAAACATAATTTAGAAAAATCCTATTTATTAATATTTATATTCCTACAAATTGGGAAAATATTATATGTTAGTAGCATTTGGCCCAGTTTTTGGAATAGCAGGGACTGTGAATGATATTCTCAATACAGTGGCTCAAAATGGTAGAAGTGTTTGAGAAATACTATTTGATGATGTATGTATATATCATATATATACATTATGGAATGTATAAGCACATATATGATATAAATGTAAAATCTCCTTTATAAGGATGCTTGCTGAGCTTGTAAGTTTGTTTACTTTAGATTACAAAATGATCTCAGGGAGAAGTCTTCATTGGACTTTTGCCAAAGAAGGAGAAGAACTTTCATTGGATGTGTGTATGTTCCTTCTGCTTCTTTATACATTTGTTTCTTTTCTTTCTCATTACCCAGGTTTGAAATGCCTCCTACCCTCTTATTTTCCTTGGATGGCTTCAGGGCAGAATATTTACACACTTGGGGTGGCCTTCTTCCTGTTATTAGCAAACTAAGTGAGTAACTTTGGAGTTCCCTGTTGGAGGTGTCACCGTTTTCAATGAACTAGATGAAGCAGACGTTTTGTTTTGTTTTGTTTTGTTTTGTTTTGTTTTGTTTTGTTTTGGAAAAGTACTGGCAGAATGTGTTTTACCAAGCATCTCTATTGCGAAGTAGTTGAACCTGATGATAAGGAGCTAGTTTCCAATATTGTAATTACTTTGAAGCTGCCTTTTAACTACTTCTAAGATAATACAGTTATGTGTGTGTATATATATATATATATATATATATATATACACACACACACACATACATACATATATACATTTAGATCTCTATAGGCATGTATGTATTTTTTCTTAGAATTTTTGGGTTCATTTTGTGGAAAATAATAATTATTACATTTTAAAATAGAATTTCAAAAACTGAAAGTATTTCTGATATCACTCTAGTAATGTAGACACTGAATATTTCCCAGTTATCCTATAGTATCATGTAGCATCCTTCCAAATTTCTTTGCCTCATACAAAGCCTTAATTTAATGATTGTCCTATAAGTTATTGATGCAATAGTAGAACGGTCTTTTCTTGGTATTAATGCTAAAGTTTTAAGTCAAGTTAACCCCCAGTTTTATGGGTACCATTTGTATCATCATTGTTAATTGAAAAAGGAAAAAGATTGCTTATGGATCTAAAAATTGTGGAAATTTGCTCATTACCGGTGATCAATAGTTAAGCATTACAGTATAATACAAGACTGAAATAGAAGCAAATACAGTGATTTTAGTGTACTGGAATTCTAAAATATTTATTAGACTCTTGAGTACTTGAGATTAGTTTAAACATTAAAATCACACTCAGTAAATACACATGTGCATTTATTTTACTTTTATGACAAAATTTTGGGAAAACTTTTTAAAAATTCAGTTTTTAATTTCTACCTAGAAGAAAATAATTTTTATAAATAATCATTTGACATGAAAAAAGTCCATAGCAAAAAGCGTGCATGGGCAAGGAAGGCTCTGTTCTTATCAGTTAGGCCCATGGGCTTTGAAGCTTGAATCTAGTCCTTTGCAACCATTAGGAGGAAAGATGGCAAACATGGCATCTTGAGTTCAGAATTAAGGAGCTGTAGCTAACTATATGCGAAATTCAAAAAGAAATCAGTACACAATTAGCCTAAGCCCCAGCTTCGCATAATTGGGGAACATACTCTGTAATTCTGCACTGTTTGGAAGGCATTGAGATAGATCGACACATGCCAGTTCAGGAACATTTTTAGCAATGATGTACTGAAATGCTAGAATCATTAGTTTATGTGTTCTTTTTTCAATAGTAGAGGCAGGAGAAAAGGAGCATGACACCAAGGCTAAATCTGGAGCAGTCTGACTTCTGTGCTTTCTCTAGCTTAAAGCCAGAAGATATCTTTTATCTTTAGAGCCGTGTTGAGTTTGTCCTGAATTAGTTGGTTGTGGATTTTCAGATTGGGATACTGTCATCCCAGCTACTGTTTCACCCATGTTTTAATGTTGCAGATTTTGCTACCAGTGGAGTTTTTTTTTTTCAAACTACCTCTTATAATTTAGGTATGTAAGCACCAAGTAATATCAGACAGAGATCTAGTAGGCATCCTCATTACAAATGGTCCACCTAGAACTTAAGGTTATTGATGAGTATGGGATAATTATTTCAATGGCTTAATTATTTTGTTTGATATTTTTCCGAAAAAAATGAACTCTTAACATTGAATTTGAATCTACAGTGTTGCTTTATAAGTAGCCCTAAATTTTTATATGGTTATAAATTCCTCCTGGGTTAATTTTTTAATACTATTTAGACTTATTGGTAGCAAAGCTAGATGATGTAAACCGATTATCAATTGTATTTAATAACAATCTTTAATTTTTTCCCTTATAGAAAACTGTGGAACATATACCAAAAACATGAGACCAGTATATCCAACAAAAACTTTTCCTAATCACTACAGCATTGTCACTGTAAGCTCCAAGTTTCAACTTTTGTATGTTCACAGAAGTGAAATGTAAATGTTACATTTTTCGAGGGAATAATTAGACATCAGATCAGAAAAGGATAACTTTTCCAATATGTAGTTAAGCAAGGAAACCTAGTCTTTGCTCTGCCACTACTGCTGCAGTTTGGGGAAGGTCATTTTACCTTCTGGTCTCAATTTTTCCATCTTGAAAAGAGGTGACTAAAGTCTCTGAGAAATGATTTCTTGACTTCCTTTTGCCTTTCCAGTCATCTTGATGTTTGAGTTTAAGCAATCACTTTGCCTGACTCTAGACAGGATTACAATCCTGTTTCTGTTTCAAAGTTTCCCAATTTAATTGGAGTCCAGAAAAAAAGTCAAATATATTAGGCATTAGGGTTGAAGCCAGAAAATTAATTCCTGAGGTTGTGTTAATGCAAGCTATTCTCAGACTCAACTAAAACAAAGTTTATTCTACAAAAATACTTTACTCAGCAATGTGAAAGGAAAATAGAACACTCTTAAAAATTGAAGAGGTTATAGGGATGCCTGGGTGGCACAGTTGGTTAAGTATCTGACTCTTGATTTCGGCTCAGATCATGATCTTAGTGTTGTGAGATCCAGCATGAGTTAGACTCTGCTCCTTGTGAAGTCTGCCTCTCCCTCTGCTCCTCCCCCTGCTTCTACTCTCTCTCTCTCAAATAAATAAATAAATTAATTAATTAATTAATTAATTAATTAAAATCTTTAAAAACATTGGGGAGGCTGCCTATTTATCTAGATCCTCATCCATAGCATTCCTACTTATTACATAATTTAAAACACAAATATTATAAAACATCTTGAGTGGTTGATTGTGTTTTGACAATTCCATTTCTTTGTTTTTCTCTCCTTAACCTATGTTAAGTTTCTTGTAGCTTTAATTACCTGTTTCTCTTCGATGATTTTGTTCTCTGAATTTATTTAACATTAAAAACCTCACAACCTGCATAAAACTTGTTTTTATATTTTTTAGGGACTTTATCCAGAATCCCATGGCATAATTGACAATAAGATATATGATCCCAAAATGAATGCTTTCTTTGCACTTAAAAGTAAGGAGAAATTTAATCCTGAGTGGTACAAAGGAGAACCAGTGAGTTGTTTGTTCATTTTAGCTAATAAAATAGTTTTTTTAAATTACTCTAATCTATTTCAATCACAGTAAAATAACAGATTTACTGAAGCTTTTAATAACCTACATCATTTATCATATCTGTGGTCATCCTTTTGGTGATGGAGATGAATGCTGATAATCCTAAATACAGCTTGTATCATTGTATAATGAGAGTAATTTTATTTCATAGCTGGGTTGGGGAAATTCTGAACCATTTTTCTTTTCTGCTTGATTCTACCTTCTTGTACTAGTAGTTTATAACTGTAGTCTGGGGGCCACATTTTGATCCACATATAACAAATTGTTTCCAAAGGAGGTAAACTTTGAATTCATTTATATATGCTAACTTAGAAGATTCTTTCTTGCTGTGATTTAGATGTGTTCATTGTATTTTTAAAAAATTGCCCCAGAAATTCTGTGGAGACTTTTTTGGATAGTCTCAATATTCCTCTTAGAAGGAAAAAGAGCATGATGTTTAATTTTCAGGAAATAAATTCAAATTCTAGTACTGATATTTAAAATTATGTGACTTTGGGCAATTTTTGCTATAGCTTGGTTTTCTCATATTTATCCTGTAGATGATACCATTAACTACCTCATGGGGTTATTGTGAGGATTATCTAAATTAATAATTGGGATGCTTATGGGGATATTATTTAGAACTATAATTGGCAGTAAGTACTTAATAAGTGTTAGTTATACAACAAATATGTCAACAAATTAAACAGATGAATATTTGGGAATATTTTCTTCTTTCAAGGGGAGCCCATTAAGTAGGTAGGGTTAGGGCTCTGAAAGTTGCAGAGGTTTTCAACTGATGGTGTCTATATTTTTTTAGACTAATTTAATCTCTAATTATTTCATTTCATTTTGCTGCTATTCAGAGTCCTATTAAGTGATTATTTTAGTCTCACTGCAGGAGCTTACTAACCTCAAAAATACTGTAGCACTTGAGAAGAGTGCATTGATGTCACATGAACATATACTTTCCTAACAGATGCACGGTTTTATAATTTTCTGAATTGCCTTCATTCTCTTCCCCAGATTTGGCTCACCACTAAATATCAAGGCCTGAAAAGTGGCACATTTTTTTGGCCAGGATCAGATGTGGAAATTAAAGGAATTCTCCCAGACATCTATAAAATGTATAATGGGTATGTATAGTTGTATTTTTTTTCAGAATAGCTTATTTGTTTTAAATCTCAGCTTCTCCTTGTTATCAAGTCTAAGTTCCAGCATTTCTGTGATGCGTTGGCTGAAAAATGAGAATGGTCAGAATAAGAACTCTATCTCAGCTACCTTTTAGGTGGAAGGTAAGTAAGTTTTGGATACATGGATGGCCAGTAAAACTAGACAGTCTTGTTCTAGAGGTTTTCTAGAAAGTGCTGGTAATGTGTTGGAGTTTGCATTCAGATCTTTGGGCAGGAGGAAAAAATGAAGTTGTGGTGACTGACTCCAACTTTTATGTAAGAGTCACAAGTGAGTGAACTATCCAAGAGGTACCCTTTGTAGAATGTATCAACACATGGGTCATTCACCTGGAAGCAGTTACTGTCCTCAGAGAAATAATATCCTCAAGTAGATATAAGAAGAAAAATTTTTATTTTTATTTATTCATTATTATTTTTTAAAGATTTGCTTATTTATTTGAGAGAGAGAGAGAGAATGTGAGCAGGGGGCAGGGGGAAATGGAGAGGAAGAGAGTCTCAAGCAGACTGAGTGGGGAGCCCTACATGGGGGCTCAACCTCATGACCCTGAGACCACAACCTGAGCCAAAATCAAGAGTCATATGCTTAATAGACTGTGCCACCCAGGAGCCCCAAGAAGCAAATTTTTAAACCCAGTTACAGTTCTCATATGTGTAAATCTTAACCTTTGTTCCTTTATTGGGAAAAGAAATTTGAGTTTTCAAATAAAACTTTTACATTGTTTCAAACACAATGCAAGGGATTATTTTAGTCTTTCAGTGTTGTTTTGAGTAAGAAAAACACTGCCATTTTAAACTCAGACCATTGTCACAAATTGTTTCATTTTGCTTATCCTTAATTTTAGTTCAATACCATTTGAAGAAAGGATTTTAGCTGTTCTTAAGTGGTTACAGCTTCCTAAAGATGAAAGGTATGTAGAGGACTAATTTCTATGATAAATACTGCTTTGTTTTACAGAAATCACACAATATTTTTAAATAAGTTGCAAAAAAAAACTTTGCGATTGGCTCTGGCATCTTATATCCAAATGAATTTTTTTAATGTAGCTCTAATAGCCACATTTTGAAGAACTCCAAATCTGTAAATTATTTCTTAGGAAGTTTAGAAATGTTACCCCAGTGTTGTAGACTTTTTACTCACTGTCGATTGTTAAATTATTCTTTCCATTCTGTTTTACAATGTGTTTATAAAATATTACATTTTGATGCTGTTTGATTTAGACCACACTTTTACACTCTGTATTTAGAAGAACCAGATTCTTCAGGTCATTCATATGGACCAGTCAGCAGTGAAGTAAGTGCCTTTTTATCAGTGATTACTTCTAACTAAACCTTGCTTTGAAGCAGGCTTCTGGACCATTCTGTAAGATTCCATGATTCTGGAATGAATAAGATGCACTTTAGTAAAAATAGTAGGGAGAATTGGTCTTATCTAAACGTCTTGCAATGCTAAATTGAACTGGTGATAAATTGCGTATTCTCATTTCCAAAGCTTTCATTCACTCCATTTCTCACTACATCAACTTAAAAAACTAAGGGCTCCTTGGAAATGCTGAAAATGGGTAAGACTCCAATTTTCTATGTAAATAGAAAAGAGATTTAGAGATTTAGAAGATCAAATACTGCTTTCAGTTTTTGAGTGACTATGTAATTTTTGTTTCTTGGAGCAGAGGAAGCGATAGCACAGATGATGATTTGAACTTCTTTCCTTGTACCTCTAAGCTGACTTCCCTTATGATGTATATTTTATCTGTAACCCAGGATCTGAAAAGAAACAAGAAATAAGATCTGTGAATATTGTTGGTCATAATGAAAGGAGAATCCATATAGCCAGGGACCCTAATCTCAGAATCCTTGTTTTCTTTTTCCCCATGTGACTCCAAGAGATAAAAGACCAGGAATAGCTAGAATTTCACCCTCAGGATGGATAGTTTGTGAGCTTCAAAGACTCTGTAGCACAGAGTCCAGACCACTGTGTCTGTCGTGAGCTCTGGTTTTGAGAGTGCTATTTGCTCTAAATGCTTCCTTCAGCAGCAGCAGGAGGAGGGGAAAACATGGCTCATTTTTTCTCATTTGAATTTAAAACACCTGCCTACACCATCTTCTGGTTTCCCTTGCCCCGGGAAGGGATTTTTTACTTTACACCAGATTTGCCTCTCTTAAAGCATAGGTTCCTCTTGGATGCCACATTGTCAGCTAAAAGAGACAAAGAGAGAGGGAAGTTGATCCTCAGTCTAGGTCAGTATTTACTCTCTAGGTTCTTTCCATCAAAACCCATCTGCAGCAGCTCTAATGTAGTTAGTAATTCCATGTGCCTTGCTTTGCTTCTGGCCTTCCACTAAGACAAAATGCTCCTGAGAGGTGGAGTAAAGAAGACACACAGCTGACAATGCAATGATGTCATAACTGGAAGGGAAAACCTTCTTGTTGGTGTTATGTTGGTTTGACAGTTGGCCAGATGCCTATTATTTATTTGTTCACTAAATACCCTGACACTTAAGATTCCTGTCGAGGTCAGTTTGTCTACAAGTAAGTCTGAGGATCATTTTGTAATTGTTTGATGATCAGCTCTTAGAAGTTGTAAAGTCTGCCTATTCTAATTTCACAGAAGATTTGCCAAAGGACTACTTTTTTGATTCACCTGCATTAAGATTGAGCCCATTGCTTTTCATCATAGTCGCCAACTTGTAAACTCTGTTAAATTCTAATATCTGGCACATCAAAACCCACCTTATTTTAATACTTTAAAATTCGAATTCAAGTTGGATAGCTTGAATTAGCTTGAATTAGCTGTTAAATTCTAATTCTGTTAAAATTCAAATTCAAGTTGGATAGCTTGAATTAGCTTTAATTAGCTGTTAAATTCTAGTATTTCTGGCACATCAAAACCCACCTTATTTTAATACTTTAAACTTTGAATTCAAGTTGGATGAATGAAAGACTGTATTGAAGGAGCTTGTTTCATATTTCAGTGAAATACATTGACTGTAGAGATGAAATACATTGACCATAGAAATAAGATTGATTTGATACATAACAGAAAGCACATGTAGAACTGCAAAGAATTTTCCTCAGGCAGCTTTGCAAAGAGAGCTGTAAAGGGAAATGTCAAAAAGCAAGTTGCTAAAACCATTTGCTCTTCTGTGTCCTTGTGATAAACTTGTGCAAAATACATGTAGTTTGGAAGGAAATAATAGGTTGTATTCCTAAGAATTCTAATTTTAAAAATCAAATACAAAGAATTATAAAAAGCATTTCATGAATAATTTTGACATCTGGCAGTTAAGACAATCAGATCAGCTGGTGTCATTCCTAATATTTATAATTGAGCACATATGGGATTTGGGCCCTTCTTTTGTTAATGAGTATTGTCTTAACTGACCTGTCTTAGCCTAATGTAAGTCAGTTCATCATAGCATACACTGAACGTTCCCTTTATTAACAGATAT
The DNA here is from genome assembly GCF_053574225.1 of Canis aureus. Classification (NCBI taxonomy): domain Eukaryota; kingdom Metazoa; phylum Chordata; class Mammalia; order Carnivora; family Canidae; genus Canis; species Canis aureus. The sequence goes on along the minus strand of NC_135611.1, from coordinate 650,159 downwards.
AGAAATAGCCATTAGTATGGAATCCATCATATGAAATTGCTTCCCTTTCTTAGGTCATCAGAGCATTGCAGAGGGTTGACAACATGGTTGGCATGCTGATGGATGGCCTGAAAGGGCTGAACTTGCATCGATGCCTGAACCTCATCCTTATATCAGACCATGGTAATCTGAATTTGTATCATTTACCCTTCAGGTTAAATGGTGCCAAAAAGAAGTTTCCTTGATTGGTTATTGTTTCATTATTTCTTCTGATTTGTTATAGTTAATTCTTTTTTTTTTAATGTAGTTTTTTGTGGAAAGTTTTTAGAAAAAAATTATATTAAACATAAAGTACGAGTAAAACACAAAATTCACAGAAACCTAAAAGCCTATCAATGACAATACACCCCCAAAAAAAAAAAATGACAATACACCCATCTCCTGATTTGGGGAAGGTTTTTTTTTTTTTTTTTTTTTATGTTTAAGTGAAAGGAGGAGTCACATGTCCTCACTTTATTTTTTTTTTAATTTATTTTTTATTGGTGTTCAATTTACTAACATACAGAATAACACCCAGTGCCCGTCACCCATTCACTCCCACCCCCCGCCCTCCTCCCCTTCTACCACCCCTAGTTCGTTTCCCAGAGTTAGCAGTCTTTATGTTCTGTCTCCCTTTCTGATATTTCCCACACATTTCTTCTCCCTTCCCTTATATTCCCTTTCACTATTATTTATATTCCCCAAATGAATGAGAACATATAATGTTTGTCCTTCTCCGACTGACTTACTTCACTCAGCATAATACCCTCCAGTTCCATCCACGTTGAAGCAAATGGTGGGTATTTGTCATTTCTAATAGCTGAGTAATATTCCATTGTATACATAAACCACATCTTCTTTATCCACTCATCTTTCGTTGGACACCGAGGCTCCTTCCACAGTTTGGCTATCGTGGCCATTGCTGCTAGAAACATCGGGGTGCAGGTGTCCCAGCGTTTCATTGCATTTGTATCTTTGGGGTAAATCCCCAACAGTGCAATTGCTGGGTCGTAGGGCAGGTATATTTTTAACTGTTTGAGGAACCTCCACACAGTTTTCCAGAGTGGCTGCACCAGTTGACATTCCCACCAACAGTGTAAGAGGGTTCCCTTTTCTCCGCATCCTCTCCAACATTTGTTGTTTCCTGCCTTGTTAATTTTCCCCATTCTCACTGGGGTGAGGTGGTATCTCATTGTGGTTTTGATTTGTATTTCCCTGATGGCAAGTGATGCAGAACATTTTCTCATATGCATGTTGGCCATGTCTATGTCTTCCTCTGTGAGATTTCTGTTCATGTCTTTTGCCCATTTCATGATTGGATTGTTTGTTTCTTTGGTGTTGAGTTTAATAAGTTCTTTATAGATCTTGGAAACTAGCCCTTTATCTGATATGTCATTTGCAAATATCTTCTCCCATTCTGTAGGTTGTCTTTGAGTTTTGTTGACTGTATCCTTTGCTGTGCAAAAGCTTCTTATCTTGATGAAGTTTGGGGAAGGTTTATACCAGGAATTCTGAATAGTTAAAACAAAGTTATTTAATAATAAATTTTGGTAAATCTAGTCTAACAATTTTAGATTTCCATTGAGCACATTGTTGGGTGCTTTTTCTATTTTCTTTACCATGATAAATCTGATTTCAGAAGCAGTATAAATTAATTTTAGCACTATGTTAATTTCATTTTTACTTTGATCTTAGAACAGTAATAGCCTTGGGAGTACAGAAGTAATGAGTATATAAGAAAATAGAAAACAAATTCTTATTTGTTTTCTCTTGTTACTGTTTGCTTCAGAAATAATTACTAAAAGCTATTTCTAGAAACAGTTGTAAGAAGTTCTATGCCAAAGAAGCTGCAGTTCTGGAATGAGACTGAGAATTTTATGCTACCATTAGTATTTTGGGTGATTTAGGGAAAATAAGTGGGCTTTCCTTTTCAGTCTGAAACTGATATTCCTCCTCACTCACATAAAGTTACTATACTACATAAATAAGAAGAAACAGTAAATGAATTGTGGATGAAAGAAGGGAAAAAGTTCTTTGGTTTTTTTTGAAGTGGAGTGGTATATATAGCTGAAATTCTATGTCTTACCTATTAGATGTTTAACAAACATAAGCACTGAGCATATAATTATTGAAATAAATTCTGGAGGTAAAAAATTCTCTTCTACATTTAAATTCCTTATTAAAATTGCAAAATGTTTGGGAATTTTTTTCTTCCCAGGCATGGAACAAGGCAGTTGCAAGAAATATGTATATCTGAATAAATATTTGGGAGATGTTAAATTCTGGAGGTAAAAGAAATTCTCTTCTACATTTAAATTCCTTATTAAAATTGCAAAATGTTTGGGAATTTTTTTTCTTCCCAGGCATGGAACAAGGCAGTTGCAAGAAATATGTATATCTGAATAAATATTTGGGAGATGTTAAAGATATCAAAATTGTATATGGACCTGCAGCTCGATTGAGACCCTCTGATGTCCCAAATAAGTACTTTTCATGTAAGTATACATGGACGCTAACTTGGATTATATTTATAATACTTTCCTCTAAATTATTATGTCTCTTCACTAAAGTGCATCAAAGTTAATTTCTTTTTCATGATCAGTTCTCCAATGCAGATCTTTGGCACTCAAAGGGATTCTATAAGGGGACTGGGTATGAGGACACAGGTCCAACCACTTATCTTTGTTGCTCATTGCTAATATATTATTTGATGAACTTAGTACAATTTTATGTTGAAGTGTGTGTGTTACTTGTATTAGGTTCAAGAATACTTGTACTAAAAAAAAAAAATGAAAAGTTCAGCTACACGTATTCAAGTTTAATAACATTCCATTAAAATAGCTTAGAGCTGTTATAGAATAATATTCCATTATGAGGAGGAATGTTGGCAATTCCGTAATTCTTAAAATTCTATAAACAACTGGTTTTTGTCCTCATAAATGACTTTTCCTTGACCATTCGAAAACAGAGTAAGAATGTGTTTTGCAAATGGAGAAGAAATTTCTTCACATTCTGTCCTGACACATGTGGAACCCCACCTGCCAAGAAATGGTTTTAAATATTAATTATTTGGCAAGTGAGGTCCGTTTGCTAACTGTTTGAACCTCTGTTGTAGCCCACTTCTTGATTGCCATCTTTGTTAACTTCCAGATGCCTACAGCAGGTCCTGTTTATCTCTCTACTACAGTAAACTTTGAAATAGAAGAGATAAAAAGCTTGTCTGACATTTATCAGAATTAGGTTTGGGCAGTGTGATGCTGTATGTGTCATGTTGAATATTCATGAGGAGAAGTAGATGTCACTGCAGGAAAATGTTTATGCAAATATTAAACTATTAATGTAGTGACACTAAGCATAGACTCTGTATATGCCTGGCAAGTTTTAATTAGTAGTTTTTTAATTTATAAAAGTAGTATACAATTATTGTAAAACCTGTTATAAGAACTATGCAGGCAGAGGCAGTGCCCAGAGCTGTTTAGGATGGGATGGCTAAGCTTTGACCACACCCTTATCTCCTTAGGCTTCTGTTTCCCAAATTAAAGCAAAAACTGTATCTATATTTATTTATCAGTATACATACATAAAATATATTTATAATACATGTTCTTTTATCTGAGTAATTTTCTCAAGTTTATATAAAGTATACTAGAAGGATCTTTGGAAAGCTAGACATTTATTGATTTGTAGCACAGAATACACTAAATCTTGCTTTGCAAATTCAGTTTCAAAGCTAGTCTACTTGCCCTCTCTTCTAAGTTCCCGTGTTTCCTTTTTATTTGGAAATTCTAGAATTACTGAATATCAAAATATGTAAAGTAAAACATAACAGTTTCCCTAAATCTCCCTAATTCATGACTCATTTCCTCTCTCTAGAGATAAATCTTGTTAGGTTGGGATATGTCTTTCCAGATATCTGGTATGTGTATACAAAACATGTTTGTTTTTTAATTTTTATACCATGAAATCGTTCTAGATCTAGGTGCATGGACAGATAAGTGGGTGGTCAGATGGGTGGACACATATATAAATTAACAGATGAATGGATAGAAAGTTATTCTGTAACTTGCCTTTTCATTGAACAATATGACATAATTTTAGAGGCATGAGGTGGTTGCCTTCTCAATCTTGCCAATAACTAATGATTTAAATAAGGTGCTTGAAACATATTTTGATATTTTAATATAGAGTTTGAGTTTGACATGCAGCATTTTTGTTTTAATTGTAGCATACCATCAACAATAATTCTTATCTCTGTCCCCCTTCAGTTAATTATGAAGATCTTGCCAAAAATCTTTCTGTAAGTATCTTTATGTCTCCATTATCTAGTTATTGTTTGTTTGTTTAATATGTGTTTAGAAAGGGGGTTCAGTTCTTGGGGTTTTAGCATTAGAATTAGCATTAGAATTTTGAGTATATGGGCCAACATTTATATGCTCTGTTGTTTTTAAATAACTTTGAGGATATGTCCCAATAAGCTAGCATTGAAAGTTTTTAAGGGTGTGCCTGGGTGCCTCTGTGGGTTAAATATCTGCCTTCGGCTCAGGTCATGAGCTCAGGAACCCAAGACTGAGGCCATGTCAGGCTCCCTGCTCACTAGGGAGTCTGCTTCTCTCTTTCCCTGTGTTCCTCCTTCCCCAACACACATGCATGCACACTGTCTCTTTCTCTCTCAAATAAATTAATTAATTAAAAAAATTTTAAAGAATTCGTTTATTGTCATTGTTTCATTTTTATGACAGTAAAGAAATAATTGGAGAAACACCTCGGTGGCTCAGTGGTTGAGAGTCTGCCTTCAGCTCAGGGCATGATCCCAAGGATCCAGGATAGAGTCCCACATTGGGCTCCCTGCATAGAAACTGCTTCTCCCTTTGCCTGTGTTTCTGCCTCTCTCTCTCTCTCTCTCTCTCTCTCTCTCTCTCTGTGTCTCTTATGAATGAATAAATAAAATCTTTTTTTTTTAAAGAAAAGAAATAATTGGAAAAAACAGAAGGAAAAAATCTATAGCTATTTTACCATAGGTACTGTTAACATTATTACATATTTCCTAGCAGTCTTTTTATACCTATTTAAAAAATAAATGTCTGTCTTGTTGATAAGTTATCTACAGTACAGTTTTTTACATGGTATGTTTTAAGTATTAAAATTCTTGACATTGTAGTTCTAAGTGTTTGAAAATAATATAATCAGTAATAACAAAACTGAGTGCCAAAGTCTTAAGAGTTTGTGGGTTTTTATGAAGTCTGATTTCTTGTAAAAAATATGAGTGTTGAATTGTTGGGAATGGTCAACTGGTACATTATATAACTGGTAAGAACTCAGTTATTTTTGTATCTGTGACTTATTGAGCAGTCTGGTAAAAATTTTATCAGAAAAAATTCATACAGAATTAAGCAATTTCACACCTAAAAAGATATGGAAATAAGAGTTTTTCTTTACCTCCTATAATTTCAGTGCCGGGAACCAAACCAGCACTTCAAACCTTATCTGAAACATTTCTTACCAAAGCGTATGCATTTTGCCAAAAATGACAGGATTGAGCCCTTGACATTCTATTTGGACCCTCAGTGGCAACTCGCATTGTAAGTTTGATGGCTTCCAGATAAACTTAGCCTCATATGTTAGTAATTCCATGTAACCATTGGCCCCTTTCCAACAATCTTGTTATATGAAAATTGTACAAATAGATTCTCTTCACACTATCCTGGAATTTCTTAACCTTGGCCTGTTGACCTTTTGGGTCAGATAATTCTTTGTGGTGTCCTTCACATTGCAGGATATTTGAAAGCATCCCTGGCTTCTAACCATTAGATTAAAAAGCACCCTTTCCACAGTTGTGCCAACCAAAAGTGTCTCTAGACATTGCCAGAGTTTCCCTGGGGAGAGCCATTCACCCCCAGCTAGATACCACTCCTCTGCTCACATCCATATGATTATTTCTTATGCTCTACCACTTACCATTGTATCCCTGCTGCACATTACAGCTGTCCTACTAATACCTTTAAATCCAGCAAATAGGGTGCCTGGGTGGTTCATTAAGCGGCTGCCTTCAACTCGAGTCATGATCCGATGGTCCTGGGATGGAGCTCCTGAGCAGGAAACCTGCTTCTATTTTTCCCTCTGCCACTACCCCTGCTTGTGCTTACTCTTTCTCTCTGTCTGCCAAATAAATAAATAAACAAACAAACAAATAAATACTTAAATAAATAAAAATAAATCCAGCAAATAATTGGTAAAACCTCTTTATAATGAACGATTACTTTCTTCATTTTACAGAGTTGTTTTTCACCTCAGTTTTTTGGTGTGTTGGAAAACTATTTGAATGGTTAATATTGTTAATATCTCAAAACATGATAATTAACTCTTTTGATGGTTGCCAGGAAGTCAGGGATGATAAAGCAAAGCCTAAGCAATGAACAAGGATTCAGTTAATGTTTCACTCCATTTACTAGAGAGCTGTACTTTTAGTGTCTGGAAGAAAAATATGAAGGAAGTGGTGGTCTTTACCCTCATGAGAGAACTAATATTTCAATGACATCTATTATATTCCAAAGATTTCTTTAGACTAAACCATTTAATTTGTACAAATAACCAAAAACGACAAAATTGAAACCAAGAAAAGAAAACTAGCTTGCTAAAGTCACAGCTAGTAAATAGCCTAGTCAGCATTCAAAATCAACTCTGTGTCAATGCTTATGTCTTTTCTCCTCTATGCTATATTGCTTATAGAGTTGATTTATCTACAAAATAAAAGATAAGGGTGGCCAGTTAATTCTTTCCAAGCCAGGTGACTTTGTTTGCTTTTTTTTTTTTTTGCTTTAACAAAATAGGGCCTTATTCTTTATTAACATAAATAATGTCATGATTATAAATTTGGTACTATGAATAGACTTTACGTCATTAATTCATACTATGTCAAAATTAGGAATCCTTCAGAAAGAAAACATTGTGGAATTGGATTCCATGGTTCTGACAATTTGTTTTCAAATATGCAAGTAAGTAAACTTGTTATACTTTAAAAAATGATAGTTTATAAAAAAAAGTTTATATCTGAAGAAAACTGTATGAAGTTATAGACTTAGAAACATAGAATGTGATTATATGTCTTGAAGGAAAATTAATGAAGCATATAATTTTATACAGCTGTTTTACTTTGGGCATTACATTAATAGAATTTTGTTAAAATGTTATATTCATGTTTCATGAACTTGTGGTTTTTACCTTAGACTAAATTTCTAATAATTATTTTGCCTGTATTTCTGCTCCATTAAGAATATTGCTCTATAGTAAATGAAAACTAGTGATTTAATAGGGGAAAAGATATCATGCTTTTTTCCTAAATGAAGATAATGCCTTATATTTAACTAGCAATTTAAAATTTCAAAATATACTCACAATGATTAATTTGATTTCTACTGCACAGTGTGTGGTGAGCAGGGTGACATTTATATCCCATTTTACAGATGAGCAATGATTTCATCATCTGTTCTGACTGTCAAGTCAGGATTGCAGTAAAGCTGAGAGAAATAGCCCATGTGTCCTTAGATTAAATGTGCACCACGGGTTAAAACAGTATCCTGTGGAGTCCATGGACACAAGCATTTTTCCCATTATCTTAACCAGTTTATACATATACAGTGTGGATAATATAAAATAGTTTTTGTCACTGACTACATACATAGCTGAAATGAATTGACAAACTCACTTTTCTGGCCAATCTAGGCACTTTTTATTGGCTATGGACCTGGATTCAAGCACAACATTGAAGTTGACTCCTTTGAAAATATTGAAGTCTATAATTTAATGTGTGGTAAGTGTGAACAGGCTTCTTTCATTTTGTCTGAAAACAGAGCTGATATAGGACTATCCAAAGTAGGCCACGTGGTGGGCTCCTTTATAGAGAGGGTGATGAGGGGAAACAGACCTTCTTCTTCCTGACCTGGAGTGATTGAAAAAAAATATGGGGACCATGCCATCTGATTACAAATGTTTCTTCCACTAGGCTGCACACACGTAAACTGGAACATCCAGAGCAGGTACATCCCCAATGCCTCACACTTTGCCAGGACTCGGGCTTAATTATATAACATTTGAAACAGGCCTGGGGGGAAGCCTGAGAGAGTTTGGAGTCTGTGAAGGGTACACCAAACAGGCAGAGCCTCTGGTAGTAATCATAGTTGAATGGATGACAGTGTCAAGGTGGTAGAAATTGAGGAGGACTCATTAGATACATTCTTGGTTTACTCTGTACTTTCTTAATTAGTACTTTTATTTTTTTATTTTATTTTTTAATAATAAATTTATTTTTTATTGGTGTTCAATTTGCCAACATACAGAATAACACCCAGTGCTCATCCTGTCAAGTGCCCACCTCGTGCCCGCCACCCAGTCACCCCCACCCCCCACCCACCTCCCCTTCCACCACCCCTAGTTCGTTTCCCAGAGTTAGGAGTCTTCCATGTTCTGTCTCCCTTTCTGATATTTCCCACTTATTTTTCCTCCTTTCCCCCTTTATTCCCTTTCACTATTATTTATATTCCCCAAATGAATGAGACCATATAATTAATACTTTTATGGTCAGATATGTGTTTTAAATATTATTTCCTTTTTCTGATAATGATACCAGGCATTTGCAAAACTTAAATATGTCCTCAGTGTAATTCTTTCAGTGGGAACCTATATATTTAAATGAATTAATATGTCCTAAGGCACTTAAAACAATGCCCAGCACATCCTAAGTGCTTTACTATAGAAGTGTTTGCTATTTTATTTTTAAAGATTTAATTAATTAATTAATTAATTAATTTATGTGTGTGTGTTAGAGAGAGAGAGAGAGAGAATAAGTGGGGGAGGAGCAGAGGAAGAAGCAAATTCCTTACTGATCAGGGAGCCACATGTGGGACTTGATCCCAGGACCCTGGGATCATGAGCTGAAGGCAGATGCTTAACTGACTAAGCCACATAGGCACCCGTGTTTGCTGTTGTTATTACCAAGAGCATGAGTCAGACTCAGAGTAAGCTAGTTTTGAATCCTAGGTCTTACTCCATTAAAGCTTTGAGTCTTTGAGCAAAACACTGTGATTACTCATCTACCAAGTATTGACAATAACTTATTAAATTGTTTTGAGGATTAAGTAAGAAAAATATATTAGCACAGTGATTGGCATATAATAAGCATACTAATGGTGGTAACTATCCTACACATTAAAATTCAGAAGTTTCTATAGAGAACTACAGCATACATATTAGTAATTCCATTAAGAATACCTTAGTCATAAATGTTCTAAAATTCAAGAGAGTGTTACAGTTTCATTTTAGGTAAAGAGTAAACTCTTTTATAGATAGGGTTTAAAAAAATAAAAATCAAAGGATAAGTCTACTGTTTATTTGATTTTGAAACCTCTAACGATTTATCATTCTTGGAATTATGCAGATTTACTGAATTTGACACCTGCTCCTAATAATGGAACTCATGGAAGTCTTAACCACCTTCTAAAGAATCCTGTCTACACCCCAAAGAACCCCAAAGAAGTTCATCCCATGGTACAGTGCCCCTTCACAAGAGCCCCCAGACATAACCTTGACTGCTCATGCGATCCCTCAGTAAGTATCTTCAAAAACGTAGCCCAGTTTGATCTTACGGCACCCTCTGCATAGCTTGTGTTCTAGAAACAATTAATGGTCAAATTAAAATCTATGAGTGGGCATAAATATATATTTATGTTTAATTCTGGTAGAACACTGCACCACTTTTATTGTTTATTTTTCCTCTCCCTAGTTTTTGCATTTTCACCTCTGTCTCTATCCCTTGGTGCTGTGACTTGACTTAGGTGCAGGTTGGGAGAAGTCCAGCTAAGTCCTAGAGCATCTTGAATCATGAGAATCTGTGCTGTTATCCTAGCAGTGAGGTCTTTATTATAAACCAATCACAGTATTCTTTCTCTAAAATATATCTCAATTTATTTTAAAGTTAGAGGGAAAATCACATTTCTTTTGGTATGAAATGAATATATGGCACTGTTTCTTTTTTACTCCTATCTTCACATACAGTTGTAAGAAGATAAAAATATGTGACAAGTGAACAAAACTGAGAGTGTCCTTAGAGATTTGGGGAGCAGTTGATTTTATGCTTTCCATTTTGTTTTAGGCTCAAAGAAAGACTATAAGAATAGTGATAAAATGATAAAGCAGCAATTCTCATTTTTCATTCATTTCATTCTGTTGGGCTTATGTAACAGTTTTGCCTTTTTGTAGCTGTCATCTGACCTTTTATCCTATTCTTCAAAAAAATAACTTTCACTTGTACAAGATGGTTTTACCTTTGTCCCATGATGGCTGTAGAAGTTGTTTCTTTCAAGATTAAAGCATGTCTTAAGACAAAAACAAAATAAAACCCCATGTCTCTCGTTACTTAAAATAGTACTATTACCTTTTTAGGTTTTGCCAGTTACAGATTTTGAGACACAGTTGAATTTGACTGTGGCAGAAGGTAAGACATGTTTACTCTTGAGCTTGGAATGTGGAAGCAGGCTTTTTCTCAACAGTATCAACCACAGAAAGTTGGTTTGGGGACATTAGTTGAGAACAATGAAACATTATATGGTCTCATTCATTTGGGGAATATAAAAAATAGTAAAGGGGATAGGAGGGAAAGGAGAGAAAATGAGTGGGAAGAATCAGAGAGGGTGACAGAACATGAGAGACTCCTAACTCTGGGAAATGAACAAGGGGTGGTGGAAAGGGAGGTGGGTGGGGGGTTGAGGTGAATGGGTGACAGGCACTGAGGGGGGCACTTGACAGGATAAGCACTGGGTGATATGCTATATGTTGGCAAATTGAACTCCAATAAAAAAAATAATAAAATTTAAAAAAGACTATAGAGAACTCCAAAAAAGAGAGAGAGAGAGAGAGAGAGAGAACAACCAATAACTTAAAGGTAGTAGTGGTGGAGGACCACCTGAGGAAACAAAGAGAGGTCATTGCTTAACACTCTAGACTGTTCATCATAAAGAAAGAAGGAATCTTTAAAGCACATCATATATTTAATGGAAGCTGAATTACTCTTTATGAACACAGTGGAGGTGGTTTGAGATTTTGAGGATTTTAATAGGTCTATAAGAGATCTTCAGATTTCCATTGTAAACACCTGTTAAATTTCTATTTCACTTGGTTCTTAGTTCAGAGTGTATAAATTATTTATCTAAAGTTATTTCTTCATAACTTTTGAATGAAAATTAGGTATGCTTAATATACAGACAACTGTTAACATTCATCAGTTGTGACTGGGATGTTCAGCATCACTTTGATATGGTCTCTGATACACATGGATATAGTCTCTGATCCTTAAGTTACTTGGCTCAGTTTTTTCCTTCTGGAATAAAAGTGAATTCAGCATCATTCCCAAGTTGAATTTGCTTATATAAAATCTCTTTAAATTTGGAGCACCAGGGTGGCTCTGTCAATTAAGCATCCGGCTCTTGATTTTGATTTTGGTTTAGGTCATGATCTCAGTGTCATGAGATTGAGCCCTACATCGAGCTCCACACTGAGTTTGGATTCTGCTTGGGATGCTCTCACTCCCTTTCCCTCTGCTCCTCCCCCCTCTTGCATATGCTCTCACTCTCTCTCAAAAATAGAATAACATAACATAAAAATCAAATCAAATGAAATAAAAAAGCTCTGTAAATGTTTAGAGAAATCTTTGATGGCTCTGTAATGGCAAAGAGTTGTGGTAAAGGATGACACTTCTGGAACTGATCAGTGTTTGAATATGAGCATAGGAACTGTATGTCCAGGGATAAAGTATTCAATCCCTGTAAACTACTCATCTGTATAATGGGGCATATAACCTTAATTCATAGGGCTATGTAAGAATTAAGTTAGATGATGTATATAAAAGACTCTACAAAGCACTTGATAACTTGGCAAAAATACAATAAATGGTCTATCTTATTAATGCTTCATTCAGCTCAGTCTCATAATTTCGGCTGTGAATTTTTTACTTCCTAAGCACATGCATCACCCAGAAATTTCTCTGTCTGTAGTTTTCCCTGAAGAATAAATCATTAAAATAATGCTAAGAATTTTAGTAATATTCTTTTAAGTCCTAGTTGCTGAAATTTCTAGCAATTTCATATAGTGTCCTCTTGTGATATCTTGATATTATGTTTATCTTTCAGAATCTTCATGGGCAAAAACTATAGTGAATCTCTTTTGTTTTCTTAATTGTTCATGGTTCTGGTCTTTGTAATTAGGGGTTTTTTTTACACTTAAAAATCACTTTTCAGTAGGAAAAGTAGAGGAAAGAATTGGATGAATGTATCATTATATATTGTCATAGAACTCACAGTAAGTATGTTTGAATGGTGGTTTCATTATTCCCCTATGACCCAAGAGAAGGTTATTAAGCGCGGCACTTTACCTTATGGAAGACCCAGAGTTATCCAGAAGAACACCACAGTCTGTCTTCTATACCAGCACCAGTTTGTGAGTGGTTACAGCCATGACATCCTGATGCCCCTTTGGACATCTTACACTGTCGACAGAAATGCAAGTATTGGTCTCCTCTTTAGCTATTGTGGATATTTCAAATTATCATGAAGCAAAACATTGAAAGCATAGTTAATTTTGGTCAGTTAATCTTGGCTCTATACTCAATTCCTGAGGTAGAAGGTCACTAAACTGGGAGTCTGAAAATTAGGTTCTGGTTCTAGCTCTGCCACTAACTAGCTATGCGACTCCACAGATTTCTTCTGTGAAATGAGGGATTGCATGTAATAGGAGTTCCTCCCATGCTTTTTGTTCATTTTACTATCTTATGATTCTAATTTACAATTTTGCAAAATCAATTTTTTAGTCAGGCACAGTTCTTCATCTCTAAATACATAGATGTGTGAGCACAAAGGATCTTCCTTAGCTGCGCGCACCTGAGGGGGTCCTCACTAATGGGGGAGGCTGTTAAAGCTCAGTAACCTCCCTGTATATACCACTCACAGGACGACCCCCAAACCAAACCAGGGAGAGGCTGGGGTCCTGTCCACCTCCCAGAACATAGGAAGGCCTTGAAAAGAGTTGGGGGTGAAGAGGGCAAATACCTCAGAATAAGACCATCATTCCCCCTCACCCCTGCTCCCTGGCTGCTGTGATATAAAGAGAAACGGAAGATGGGCCTTGGAAGAGAGAATGGAGGAGGGGATGAGATTTAGATTTTAATCAAATTGAAGTTTTAAACTAGACCAGATTTTCAGAAAGTGAATGCCTGGCAAGCTACAGGATCCCCTTAAGAGATGGAAAGGGGATTTGAGAGAGCTTAACTGAGTGTAGCAGCTGGATTTAAAGAATAAAACTATTGTTAATACTCACTGAGAAAGCCAAATAAAAAGATAGGGATATGTGTGTGTATATATGTAATTTCTGTGTTAAATATGTGTGTGTGTGTGTGTGTGTATGTACAATGTACCTGCACATATTCACATGATTACATAAAGTTTCTACCATAAATTTGATTGTTGTAATTTTGAAGACTATTTTCCAACACTGTAAATACATTTTTTTACTTGACTTTGTGATATATGAGAGTCTGTGTGGTGTTTTGTAGGTCCCCAGCAGATGTACTGTTGTTTAAAGCCTTAATTACAGTGTTCTTTAATTCTGTTCAAATGTTCAGTTTTCTTATATAATCAAAGCCGCATATATTGTCATCACTACTCCTGAGGCTTTCATGCCGCATTATTGTTCAGTGGCTCCCCACTCCTAGCTTTATAGTCTGTGTAGTTGTGTATGAAAGAGAGACTCAGGTCTCCCCCAAAACAGCATTTCATCCTCAGTCGGTTTGCAATTGACCAAACAAAAGCAGTGCCACAAAATGAGCCAGCATAATAGGAAAATATTTGCCCATATACGACAGATGTCTAATATCCTTAATATCTTAAAGAGGTTTTACATTTACATCTTTAGTAAAAAGATGAATATACTACTAGAAAAATGGGGAAATGGTGGAGGACAGCTGGAGCTCTATAATTGTATGGTGTTATTCACCTTCAGCTACTCAAAGCAATCTTCTTTTATATGTGTGATACTTGATGGCTGTTTTCATTTTGTTGTTCAGGACAGTTTCTCTACAGAAGACTTTTCCAACTGTCTTTACCAGGATCTTCGAATTCCTCTGAGTCCTATCCATAAGTGTTCCTTTTATAAAAATAATGCTGAACTGAGTTATGGGTTCCTCTATCCACCACGTAAGTTTCTAAGTCTCTGACCTTTTCTCCCTCTTGTCCTCTTTCTGTCTTCCTTTTCTTTTCCTTATGAGACAGGGTACATATCTTGTTTTTTTTTATTGGTGAAAATTGTGAATGAAAAGTATAACTATTAGGGAAAAGTGTACAGTGCCTAAAACTTGAATTTTAGAAAATAGAACATTCTTCACGTTTCTACATTTCTTTGACATGGAATTTGAGAAAGCTTGGATCAGAAGGATATATCAGGGTTCTTTCTTAGGAAGGAAATATCTTTTGTTTCTTACAAGGAAAAATGTAGGGGTGCCTGGGTGGCCCAGTCGGTTAAGTGTCTGCTTTCGGTTCAGGTCATGATACCAGGGTCCTGGGATGTCATGCTCCCTGCGCATCGGGGAGCCTGCTTCTCCCTCTCCCTTTGCCCCTCATTCTCCCACCACTTGTCAGTCATGCTCTCTCCCTCTCTCTCAAATAAAATAAATTTTTAATAAAAATTTTTTAAAAAGGGAAAATGTAATTTGTCAAAGAATTAGGAATAGGCAGAGCCTAGGTGTACTTGCTCTTTCATGGAGATGGAGCTGCTAGGGAATGGCTTTTTTTTTTTTTTTTGAAGTTGTGTTTATTTTTAATGTGGCACATTTGTGGGTTAATGAGAAGATGTTTTGAGGCTGGCCTTAAAAGGCAGAAATCAGGGACACCTGGGTAGCTCGCAGTTGAGTGTCTGCCTTTGGCCCAGGGCGTGATCCTGGAGTCCTGGGATCAAGTCCCACATCGGGCTTCCTGCATGAAGCCTGCTTCTCCCTCTCCCTTTGTTTCTCCCTCTCTCTCTCTCTGTGTCACTCATGAATAAATAAATAAAATCTTAAAAAAAAAAAAAGACAAAAATAAAAAAAAATAATAAAAAAATAAAAAAATTTAAAAAAGGCAAAAATCAGAAGGCTCCAGGTGCTCAAATATTCTCAATATCCAGTCCAATCCCCAGAGTAAGTGTCTGAAGTCAGAACTTGACTATTGCTTTATAAAAATAGACCAGGCCCAAGCCAAAAATCTATACAAAGAAGTCTTGTACAATAATTAGTGGCAGGCATCCTGCGATGTTTTTTCTGGGTAGTAAGTACTGTTCTGAAGCCATATATTCTCTTTTTTTCTTCTCACTATTGGAAGAGTTTAAGGAGAGAGGGTTGTCAATACATTTTAGTTGAAATTTGAATATATTTAAATTGGGGGTGTTATTTTTTTTTAAAGATTTTATTTATTTATTCATGGGAGACATAGAAAGAGAGAAAGGTAGAGACACAGGCAGAGGAGAAGCAGGCTCCATGCAGGGAGCCCGACGTGGGAATTGATCCTGGGACTCCAGAATCATGCCCTGGGCTGAAGGCAGGTGCTAAACCACTGAGCCACCTAGGGATCCCCAATTGGGGCTGTTATTAAACTTTTGTTTCTTTAGTAAATTCATCTTGAAAAAGAAAAGATCTATATTTTACTTTTTTTTAAGGGACTTGACCGAACACACTGCACTTTCCCTTGACTCAGTACCTAGGAATGTTTTATGAGTTTAAGGTGATAGCTAATTTTTTTAAATGCCCTCCCATAGATAAACCATTAGCTAGCCTTAAAAAACAAAAGAGAAAACACTCAAATTAATAAAATCACGAATGAAAAAGGAGAGATTATCACCAATACCAGGAAAATACAAACGATCTTTAAAACTTATGAGCAGCTATATGCCAATAAATTAGGCAATCTAGAAGAAATGGATGCATTTCTGGAAAAACACAAATTACCAAAACTGGAACAGGAAGAAATAGAAAACCTGAACAGGCCAATAACCAGGGAGGAAATTGAAGCCGTCATCACAAACCTCCCAAGATAGAAAAATCCAGGGCCAGATGGCTTCCAGGGGAATTCTGTCACATGTTTAAAGAAGAAACCATACCTATTCTACTAAAGCTGTTCTAAAAGAAATGGACAGAATACTTCCAAACTTGTTCAATGAGGCCAGCATCACCTTAATTCCAAAACCAGACAAAGACCCCACCAAGAAGAATTACAGACCAATATCCCTGATGAACACAGATGCAAAAATTCTCAACAAGATTCTAGCCAGTAGGATCCAGCAGTACATTAAGAAGATTATTCACCACGACTAAATGGGATTTATCCCTGGGATGCAAGGCTGGTACAACATTCATAAAGCAATCAATGTGATAGATCATATGAACAAGAGAAAAAACAAGAACCATATGATCCTCTCAATTGATGCAGAGAAAGCATTTGACAAAATACAGCATCCATTCCTGATCAAAACTCTTCAGAGTGTAGGGATAGAGGGAACATTCCTCAACATCTTAAAAGCCATCTACGAAAAGCCCACAGCAAATATCATTCTCAATGGGGAAACACTGAGAGTCTTTCCCCTAAGATCAGGAACACAACAGGGATATCTGCTCTCACCACTGCTCTTCAACATAGTACTAGAAGTTCTAGCCTCAGCAATACAAAAGACATTCAAATTGGCAAAGAAGAAGTCAAACTCTCCCTCTTCACATATGACCTGATACTGTACATAGAAAACCCAAAAGACTCCACCCAAGATTGCTAGAACTCATACAGCAATTCGGCAGTGTGGCAGGATACAAAATCAGTGCCCAGAAACCAGTGACATTTCTATACACTAACAATGAGACTGAAGAAAGAGAAATTAAGGAATCAATCCCATTTACAATTGCACCCAAAAGCATAAGATACCTAGGAATAAACCTAATCAAAGAGGTAAAGTATCTATACCCTAAAAACTACAGAACACTTCTGAAAGAAATTGAGGAAGATACAAAGAGTTGGAAAAATATTCCATGCTCATGGATTGGAAGAATGAATATTGTGAAAATGTAAATGTTACCCAAGGCATTTTACACATTTAATGCAATCCCTATTAAAATACCATGGACTTTCTTCAGAGAGTTGGAACAAATCATCTTAAGATTTGTGTGGAATCAGAAAAGACCTGAATAGCCAGGGGAATGTTGGAAAAGAAAACCAGAGCCGGGGGCATCACAATGTCAGATTTCAGGTTGTGCTACAAAGCTGTGGTCATCAAGACAGTGTGGTACTGGCACAAAAACAGACACGTAGATCAATGGAACAGAATAGAGAATCCAGAAGTGGACCCTCTACTCTATGGTCAAGTAATATTTGACAAAGCAGGAAAGACCATCTACTGGAAAAAAGTCTCTTCAATAAAT
Source organism: Canis aureus (assembly GCF_053574225.1). Taxonomy (NCBI): domain Eukaryota; kingdom Metazoa; phylum Chordata; class Mammalia; order Carnivora; family Canidae; genus Canis; species Canis aureus. The sequence continues at coordinate 632,668 of NC_135611.1, read as the reverse complement.
GCTGCTGGGAAAATTGGACAGCCACGTTCAGAAGAATGAAACTAGACCATTCTCTTACACCAGACACAAAGATAAACACAAAATGGATGAAAGATCTAAAGTCTTTTTTTTTTTTTTTAATTTACTTATGATAGTCACAGAGAGAGAGAGAGAGAGAGAGAGGCAGAGACATAGGCAGAGGGAGAAGCAGACTCCATGCACCGGGAGCCCGACGCGGGATTCGATCCTGGGTCTCCAGGATCACGCCCTGGGCCAAAGCAGGCGCTGAACCGCTGCGCCACCCAGGGATCCCTGGATGAAAGATCTAAATGTGAGACAAGAATCCATCAAAATCCTAGAGGAGAACACAGGCAACATCCTTTTTGAACTTGGCCACTCCAAATTCTTGCAAGATACTTCTATGAAGGCAAGGGAAACAAAAGCAAAAATGAATTATTGGGACTTACTCATGATAAAAAGCTCCTACACAGCAAAAGAAACAGTCAACAAAACTAAAAGACAACCTACAGAGTGGGAGAAGATATTTGTAATGACATATCAGATAAAGGGCTAGTTTCCAAGATCCATAAAGAACTTATTAAACTCAACAGCAAAGAAACAAACAATCCAATCATGAAATGGGCAAAAGACATAAATTTCACAGAGGAAGACACAGACATGGCCAACAAGCACATGAGAAAATGCTCCGCATCACTTGCCATCAGGGAAATACAAATCAAAATGACAATGAGATACCAGCGAGAATGGTGAAAATTATCAAGACAGGAAACAACAAATGCTGGAGAGGATGTGGAGAAAGGGTAGCCCTCTTGCACTCTTGGGTAGGAATGGAACTGGTGCAGCCACTCTGGAAAACTGTGGAGGTTCCTCAAAGAGTTAAAAATAGAGCTACCCTATGACCCAGCAATTGCACTGCTGGGGATTTACCCCAAAGATACAGATGCAGTGAAACGCCAGGACACCTGCACCCCGATGTTTCTAGCAGCAATGTCCACAATAGCCAAACTGTGGAAGGAGCCTCGGTGTCCATCGAAAGATGAATGGATAAAGAAGATGTGGTCTATGTATACAATGGAATATTCCTCAGCCATTAGAAATGACAAATACCCACCATTTGCTTCAACGTGGATGCAACTGGAGGGTATTATGCTGAGTGAAATAAGTCAGTCAGAGAAGGACAAACATTATATGGTCTCATTCATTTGGGGAATATAAAGAATAGTGAAAGGGAATAAAGGGGAAAGGAGAGAAAATGAGTGAAAATATCAGAGAGGGAGACAGAACATGAGAGACTCCTAACTCTGGGAAATAAACAAGGGGTAGTGGAAAGGGAGGTGGGTGGGGGGTTGGGGTGACTGGGTGATGGGTACTGAGGGGGGCATTTGGCGGGATGAGCAGGGCGTTATGCTATATGTTGGCAAATTGAACTCCAATTAAAAAAAAAAAGAAACAAGTTAAAAAGAAATAAAAAATAAATGCCCTCCCATGAGAAAGTATAATTTCTAATGTTATTCATGAAGAACGAAATAGTTACTTTTTTTTTAATTTTCTTTGTAGAACTAAATAAAGGTTCAAATCAACTATATTCTGAAGCACTGCTTAGTACTAATATAGTGCCAATGTACCAGAGTTTTCAAGGTAAAAAATTTTAACCCTGTATCTCACAATTTCAATGAATTTCTGTATATTATAGGTATAATTTATATTAATAAGACTTATCCTCTAAATTAAATGACTATCAAACACATTCTTACAGGTATATGTTCTTATCTGTTCTTAACTTTAACAATATCAGTACACAAAACTTCTACAACTCTTAGAATTATGATATATTCCAATGTCTATTATTCTACTTTGTATTTAAATGTTTATAAACATTTTTTGGTAGAAAAAGTATGTAATATTTTTCCTAAGTTATCTGGCTAATATAGCCTACTAACACATTAACTTTCAATATGTTTTCCCATTTAACTTTTGGAGGTTCTTGATAATTGTTTTTGATCTTAAAATGAATAGATTTTTGCATCATCATTAATTATTACAGTATTTGGAACTCTTACAAAAATAAATACACATTTTTTTCTTTAGATGTCATAGAATTTCAAAATACAGAGCACACAAGGAGGCTTTTACTCTACGTGTAGAATACTTGTGAATATTTCAAAGGGAATTTTTGGATATTAACAGTATATCTGAATAACCTGCCTTGCATTTAGGTTCATGGTTTTTAATGCCTAATGGTGATCTGTGATCACAAATTCGTGGTGATGCACATGGTCAGGGATGCCCAAAATAGTGTTGATTTCAACATCTGTCTCTTCTGCCAGAGGCCAAAGCTGAACAATGTATTTTTGGCATCACACTAAGACTGAAGTCAGATTTGACATTGTCTTTAATTATTACAGATTCTAATTTTGAATAAGATTATTGAGTTATTTCACATGGCGGCATGACTTCCTTCTTGTTTCAGTTATATGGCACTACTTTCATGGTACCCTTCTGCAAAGATATGTGGAGGAAAGAAATGGTGTCAATGTTGTCAGCGGTCCTGTGTTTGACTCTGATTATGATGGACGTTATGATTCCTCAGAGACCTTGAGGCAGTAAGAACATATTTCATTTACTCTTAAAAACAGCTGTCAAGTGAGATTACCATCCAGTTGAGTCAGTGGAGCTTTTTCTGTCTGATACTATTCATATTGCTGAACATGACATTTCTGATTACACTGGAAGCCCCTTGAAATATCTGATTAATTTTGATGTTTTGCTCAGTGTTCAGTAAAATGTTTTTTTAGAGGAAAGAAAGAGTGTTTCTCCCCCACTCAGTTTAGATGAGTAATTCCTGAGTTCAGATCAAACACTGAAGTCTGCCATATTTTAAGAAGGTTTAAGATACATGTTTAAGATCTCTCTGTGTGGCTAATTGTTACGATACTGTCTTAATAAAGTGATTAGAAGATAACCACGTGGTGTGGCTAGAGGCATCATGAATGGAAGAATAAAGATGTAGTATCTAAGCATAGACCTTGGGTGAATGTCACAGATTTTACCTAGCCTTGCTTAGAGGGAGGCTGAGTCACCATCAGTGACTCAAACCATCAGTGGGTGCTGTTTTTATAAAGGAGAGCAGCAGAACATTTTCAAAACCACTTGATTTTTCTTAAAATAATAACAGCATGATTTTTTGAAGCAATATTGCTATTAAGGCTTACAGGAAAAAGAGAATGAGATGTATGCTGATGTTCAGCTCATTCTGGAGAACTGCTCTCCCAGGCGGGCTCAGGGATTACTCTTACACACATGTACCGGTGACACATTAGTTTGTCCTGTATAATTTATAGACATTGGTTTGTAAAATGACAGGTTTTGTTTGTTTGTTTATTTATTATAAATAAATAAGGGTCTCAACATAACTGCCTCAGAGGTCATAGCAGTAGAATGGGTAAAGAAGAGAATTTCATGCCTTTCCCCTTCCACCAGAGCTCTCAGTTTTAATAAGTTTTATATATTATGGTTCTGCATAAGGTTATGATAGAAAACAATGCTCCCACTAACTTAAATTTGGAAAGATACTGAAAAACAAATAAATAAACCTGGTTTTGAGGCCAAAGGAAATAGCATTAAGATGAGGTAAAGGGACATGTTGGAAAATGTGCTGCAATTTAAAAGAAGTTCTCAGGATGAGAAAGAAAATCCCTTTAAAAGCAAGGAGGGTTCACAGAAACATGACTTCTCTGGCAGGGCTGGAGTAGAAAACATCCCAAACCAGTTCCCTCTCTGTCTGCCATCTGTGTACTGCAGCACAGAGTTGGAAGACAATAATGCTTTGGAATCCTGGTTGTAGGGATTCGAGAATGATAGATTTTTTTCTTTAGTGTCCCAATTCCACTGTGTTAAGGTAGAACTAACAAAAAAAAAAATCTGAAGTTCAGTAAATTTTTATAGGAAATAAAAATTTCTTGGCTCATGTTCATCTGTTTTCTAGCTCTAATTCTCTCAATCTGGCAGAACATGTTGAGGTATTATGATCACTAACTTCTTCACAATATTTTTAATTATTTGACTGAATTTTATTTTTAGATGCATTGTACTAAAATATACTTTACTGACATATTCATTAAAAAAAGATGGTTATGTTTTTCTTAAAGTGAAGATTTTCATGTTTTCTAGAAACAGCCGACTCATCCATAATCAAGAAATTCTGATCCCAACTCACTTCTTCATTGTGCTGACAAATTGTAAAGACACATTCCAGACTCCCTCACAGTGTGATGATTTAGACAGCTTAGCTTTCATTTTGCCTCACAGGGCTGACAACAGTGAGAGCTGTGTGGTAAGAAGCCTTTGTTAATTTACCTTTGTTAATTTGAATAGAAAATATGAATATAAGTATATTTGTGTGTATCATATCTGACATTACTGTGGGCAAAAACAGAATGTGAATATGCATGTACTTTGAAAGAATGTACTTTATATGAACTCTGCAGAGTGGTTTTGAATTCGAAACTTCGAGATGATAGATCTTTGGCGAAGACCACTCTTGTCTGTTAAAACACAAAAAAACAGATCAAAATGTAAAACCTTAAGGGATGCCTGGGTGGCTCAGTGGTTGAGCATCTTCCTTCGGCTCAGGTTGGGATTCTGGAGACCCGGGATCGAGTCCCACATCAGGCTCCCTGCATGGAGCCTGCTTCTCCCTCTGCCTGTGTCTCTGCCTCTCTCTCTGTCTCTCATGAGTAAATAAACAAATCTTAAAAAAAAAAAAAAGTAAAATCTTAGCACCTGCATTTGGCTTAGCTGCTAAATTCCAGGTTTATTTAAACTACAAATTTACTCTTGTTTCAAAACTAGATTGATAATTCTCAAAGTGTCAGCACTGTTATAAATTAGTCTTAAAGTTATGGCTAGGTAGTATTTCAGATTAATTTCTACATATAACTTCATTATAAAAATCACGTTTGTCCCTAATTAGGCACTGGGCTCCTTTTCCATCTCTACCATTCCAAAAGCTATTGTACCAATGTCTTAAATGTAAACATTTAACCAAATTCTATAATAGCAGTATACCTAGAACACACTAAATATTGGACTTGAACCAGAGAGAGGATTATTGGAAGGTGTATCACATATGTTGACTGATCGCTTCTGTTTCATCTCTGAAGTAGTGACTAACCATCAGCAGGATATTGACGTGAGAGGAAGATGCATTACCTGTACTTTTTATCTATCTCTATGTGTTGGGACAACAGGAATGGAAAGTATCTACTGGCCTAGTAGTCCACTGAGTCAGGGTTATTCCTCTAAGAGCCAGAGTGAAGATTGTTGGAGAGAAAGAGCTTGGGTGGGGTAGTAAGTAGCACTGGGTATAGTGATCATTGGAGGCTAATGGGAAAATGGAAATGATTGATCCATTCCCTTTTTATGTAGAAAGTCTGAATTATTTCCAACTAATATAATGCCCCAAGGGTACAGAAATCTTTATTGGAGGATGTCTTTAAAGTACAATTATAGCCCACCAGCAATGCATACCTTCTTCATCCTACTCCAACAGGAGGCATATTCAGAAAAATGTATAGTTACACATAAGTGTATGATTTCCATCTCTGTTACCTGCCTCAGCTACTGGCTCTGCTTCCATGTGCCAGAGCATGTGTCTTTACTTCTTGTCTGATCTCCCGTTAGCCGAGACATCATTACCCCACCAGAAAGGAAATTGTGTTTTACTATGTCCCCAGATCCCCTCTGCATTGCAACTGTGTAAATAACTGATTCTGATTAGAACTGGTGTTCTCATAGTGCATTTGCACACATCATGACATTTGGTCCTCAGAACAACCGTCTCAGGAGGGTGTAGGTAGGAGCATCAGATTTCAGATGTTAAATAACTTGCCTCAGTTTACATGGTGTGATGGTGACAGGACCAGGACTTAAATCCAAGTTTCTCTCTGCTAATTCCCACACTGTTGAAGGTTCTTGCACCAATGCAGTACATGAGCATCGATTCCAGGTAAATGTCCCTTTTCCCAAACTTGAGACATCTAATTAAATAAGCCTGCTTGGTATGTATTAGATGGTGAGCTACTCGAGAGCAGAGATCATGCCTAACAAAGCTTGTAGCACCTGCCTTCTGGGAGCTAGAGTGATGTAAATCTTTGAAATGTGAAGATGGAGTGCTTGTAAGGAAAGTGAACTGACTGTTCTCTCCAGTGACTTCTTTCTCCCCCCTCACTTTCATAGCATGGAAAGCATGAGTCTCTGTGGGTTGAAGAGTTACTGAGGTTACACAGAGCTCGGATCACAGATGTTGAACACCTCACTGGACTCAGCTTCTATCAAGAAAGAAGAGAGTCAATTTCAGACATTCTAAAGTTAAAAACACAGCTGCCAGCCTTTGACCAAGAAGACTGATTTTCTTTTTTTTTTTTTTTTTGAAGACTGATATATTTTTAATTCTAAAAACATAGCACAATGTTTTGGAAAGAACCTTTTATTTTATACAGTCCTCTCTTCACGCTGTCACATTGTTTGGAAAATGTCTACCAGAGCTGAGAATCCTCTGCGATACAACCATCTCAGGGAACCCTGTGGCCTCCGCTTGGCAGTAGAAAAATGCTCTTACTGAATCTCACACACGGTTGAATGAACAATTCTTAATTGTTCCAATTTGGGGAATAAAGACAGACTATCTCTAAAACTACTCTTCTACTTCTCTTAAGGGCAGAAGTAGCTGTGAACCTTGTCTGGACACCAGATATTTGAATTTTATTTTCTTTAATAAACTTTTATGGAACTGGCAAACACAACTGAATGGATAGGATTGGAATAGTCTGTGTTACATTAGTATTTTCACAAGGATTTAAAAAGTGATTCTGGATACTTTCTAACTTGGAGTTTCATTCATTTTAGTTTTAACTGAAAAAATTAGTAGAAGCAAAAATATTTCTAAGGCCCTCTTTCTGTCTTTGCCCTATACCCCTTCAAAAGCCAAAATATGTCATCCTGTGGGTATTTTTTTTTTTTTTTTTAGTTGTGACTGGCTTCTTCAGATTTAAAGTCTTTAACAAGTTAAACTTCGAGGAAAGATGTGTGAATTGAGTAATCTAGTAGATCTACCTGCTATAAAATTTTCTTCTACATTTATACAAAAAGAGATTCCCATCCTGTTCACTGGTAATTAACATAGGTGGAAAATAGCTCTAAAAGTGGTTCTTTTAGACTATTAAAAATGACTTGGTGGAACTTCAGAGAACTTGTCAGCACATGCGTCGTGGCATTTTTCAAGACAGTAGGTTATTTTCCTCTGCACAAAAATGACCCCGCCAACAGCAGAACTGTGCTGAGCTGTTCATTTTGAAGTTCCCCAGATGTGGAGAGAATGTGTAACCATTGCTTTACGTCTTTTTGGTCATCAGTCATAAAGGAACCTGACCTCTCCACCACATAGCCTGTATCTTTTAGTCCCAACCTGTGAACGTTCAGAGTTGGCCTTCACTCTTAGGCAACCTGGGTTTGATTTCAGTGATATATTAGTCCACCAGAAATCTGTATTTGCTCTTCATATAATAATCATTCTTCAACAGACTACAGGGCACAGAATCCTTTAGATAATATAATTTGTATCTAGAAATTATTTAATGACTTATATAGTTGGGTTGTTTTTTGTCTTAGTCCCATAGGGTCCTGAGAGTTTGTAGATTACTTTTTTCCAATCTGTCTTCTGTTATTCAATTTGGGTCAATTTCTATTGTTCTGTCTTTAAGTTCACTGATTTTTTTTTTCTCTCTCATCCATTTTGTTGTTGAGCCCACCCACCCACTGATTTTTATATTTCAATAATTGTGTTTTGTTTTGTTTTCTAAAATTTCCACTTAGTTCTTCTTCATGTCATTTCTTTCTTTGCTGAGAATTTTAATTTTCTTTTCTTTTTTTTTTTGCTGAGATTTTCTATTTTCTCATTTTTTTCCATTGCACTTCATACTTCCCACTGAAGCATCTTGGTGATGGCTGCTGCAAAATTCTTTTCAAATAATGCCAGCATCTGTGTCATCTAAAGGTTGGCATATGCTGTCTCTTTTCAAATTGAAAGAGATTTTCCTGGTCCTGGGCATGATGAATGATTTTCAGTGGAAAACTGAATAATTTAGGTATTATGTGAGTATAGATCTTTTTTAAACCATCTGTTTTAGCAGACTTTCTCTGACATCAGCTCAGTGGGCGAATTAGAAGCACTGTCTAGTTATTTCCATGCGTGGCTATGAGTCCAGGTTTCCCACTCAGCCTCCAGTGACGGTCGGGGCGAGATGAGACCCTTGTCGCTGCTGTGTAGGGTGGGAGGTCAGCTCTCCACTGGGCCTCCATTGAGTGCATTCCTGGCTAGGGTGTGCAGTGAGCCGTGTCCTTGCTCCCATGTGGTATCCACTGACACTGGGCAGGAATGCTGGGAAAGCATTATTATGACCCAAGAGGGGATGAAATGACCAGTTGCCTACTCAACCTTCTCAGACACCGCATTTTCAGGGGAGTTAGGATACTTCATTACAACCTGTTGAGGCTGGAAGTCTAGGCTCCCCACTTGGCCTTTGCTGGCATGGGTAGGGCCATGGTCTTTTCAGTGGTGTTTCCTGGAGTGGAGCCATTACTCTTTTCTCTCTTGGTAGGCTACTCTTCCAGTCCTTTGGCTAGAGAGTAGGCCTTTCTTCCGACATTTTTCTGCCCACTCTGTTGGCATGTACAGGTTGTGACTTCTTTCACTCCAAGTCTGGGACATAGGAACTAAAAAGCAAACTCAGGGCAATTCATCACAGCTTTGTCTTTTGGGTCCCAAGGTCCCTAGCCTGTTTGCCTCCTTCTCTCCACCTGTCAGAATCTTCCTATTTTTGTTTTATATGTAATATCTAAGCTTTTTATCTGCACTTAGCAGAAGAATATCTACTTCTTTATAGAAGTGTCTCATTGATTTTTATATATTCTTCAAAAGACATGCAGACACATGATTGCCTCTATATAAAGTATCTTAGCAGATCTTAATTAAATGGATAGATGTCTCTCCCTTTTGCCAGTCACCAGGGATACAAAGAAGGACAAGTTATAATCCTTACAGTTTTAGGGAGGGAGAGGACATAGCAGAAGTGTAGATGATCCCAAAAGGGTGGTAATTGTTTTAATGGAGCCAGGCAGGGTGCCAGGGAGGAGAGAAGAGACACTGGGTGGTACGCGGTAGTCTTATCAGTGACTTCCCATGGATGGTGACATTTGGACTGGAACTTGGTGTGAAGTGGAACTCTTCAGGTGAACAGGTAAGGAAAGGACATTTTTCAAATTTATTTATTTTTAATTTTTTTAAAGATTTCATCCATTTATTCATGAGAGACACAGAGAGAGAAAGAGGCAGAGACACAGGCAGAGCGAGAAGTAGGCTCCATGCAAGGAGCCCAATCTGGGACTTGATCCCGGGACTCCAGGATCATGCCCTGAGCCAAAAGCAGGTGCTAAACTGCTGAGCCACCCAGGCATTCCAGGAAAGGACATTTTAATATCCGTTGGACGAATACATCCTTGGCCTCTTCCCATTTACTCTTTTACTTCTGATATTTCCTACGAGTGTTGCTATGACCAACTTATGATGTACAACCGCTTTATTTTTTCTGCTTTGTCATAATAATCTATTCTTAAAAGTCAGACTTTAAATGCTATGCTGGCTCTTTAAAGGGCACCCACATCTATTCCTACTGAGCTTGTTTTTTCAGTTCCTCTTACAGTGTTCTTTTTCTTATTTTGTCTCAAAAGAGATCTCTCCTTTGACATATTATCAATTTAAGACAAGTGACTGGCCTTCACTCTCTCAATTTGAATGGTAAAGTCACAAGACTATGTATGAAAATGTCTTTATCCTACTCTCTACAGTAAAGGCTGGTCTTTGCTTTTCATATACAAAGCAAAACCTTTACTTTTCCCTCATTTTATTGCAATGCCTCTGATTAGTACTTCTTAAATGATGTAAGTAACTTCCGTATAAGATTTCATAGCTCAGTCAGCTCGTTTATGGCAGAGCAGAGAACCAGCTGGAACTTAAAAATACCTAGAAGTTTCAGAGAAAAGAGGGCAAACCTTAGGGGGCTGAAGGCCAATGTTCCAGCACGGTAGATCAATGTGTAGAGGACCATTAGGCCAGTTGGCCCAGTCCTGTTTCAGGAGAGGAGGCAGATGAGATTGTAGCAGAGACCACCCACTCCTCCAGGAAAGGCGGTTACTTCTCCTCACCCTGACTTTTTTCTTTCATTAGCTACAGTAACTGTCCTACCTTGCCTTGTGGGTACCTGCTTATGTATAACAGGAACAGGCATTTGAACTTTGAAACTAAATGTGATTACACTTCATGCCAAAGCCTATCACAGGAATCTGGTGTGTTGGTGCTTTCGTAATAAGCATTTGGTAAAATTTTAACATGACTGCAGTCCAGTGACATTTTCCTTGATTTTTGGCAGTCTAGATATTGTAAGGGGGAGGGGAATAATCTACAGAATATGTCTCTAAGCTAAGAAATGCGGATTTACCAATAAAAGTGATATATGCAGAAGCGTGGCTGCTTTCCTGTGTGTGCATGTGTGTGGAGGGCGGGGACAGGGAATGGGATGGTGATTTTTTTTCAGGGATGGTACTGCATGCAAGGATTGTAGACAGCCACAGTTGTATTGATGGTAGGGGAGAAAAGATCCAAAGTTCATTTCAGGTTCACAGAGTAAACATGAATTTCTGATCTGTGACTTATTATTCTTGTTTTTGGTTTTTAATTATTTGGAATCATACTTGTAGGTAAAAACAAAAGACTGGCATGTATAAACATCCTTCCAATATTTAGAATGGTCTGAAGCCAGAGGGAAAGTATCCAATTTGTAACTTCCATAGAATTTTTTAGTATGAAATTTTTGTACTTCTCCTTTCCATTGTGTATAACCAGCAATTGAGGGAAAAATATTTACTAGAATTTATAGCTATGGCAGAAACTATAGGTGCATAAAATTAGTCTTGGTCTGCTAGAAATGAAAGAATCTCTTCCTGAGATGTGAAAGGAAGCAACAGAAAAAAAATGTGCCTTTCATTCTACCCCAAAGTCATCGTTTTAAATTTGATTTCGTACTTGCCCATAAAACTTCAACTCAGGGGGCAGGATTTTATTAAAAAATAACCCATTCATTTAAAACTCTCATAGAATTTCATTGAAACAAATTCAGAACTCAGAATTAGGATAGATTTCAGCTTTCACAGATAGAGACACAAAACAATTTAATAAATATCCAGGAAATGAGTTTTTATATCTCTTAATAATTTTGCCCCAGGACATCCAGGTATTTCTCACTATCAAAATTTTTTATGCCTACAATTAGATGACATTGTAATAAGTGTAATATAAACCTGTCAGAACTGAAGGTTTATAAATAAATAGAGACTGGAGATTATTTTAAATAAATGAGACTAGTATTTTCTCAGTTCAATGAATGGATCTCATTGCTCAAATTTTTACAATTTAAAAAATCTGAGATCAAAATCTACAATTTTGCATTCATAAACTATTCTAGATCTTGACACAATTTCACTGTTTTGAAGAGTTACTCACTTTTATGAAGGTCCAAACAGAAACAGTGGTTAACCCATGAGGTCTTTTATGTTCTTGTGTGTTTTCAAGATCTCATCACTGTTTAACTCAATAGGACACTTTGCTGCCTTCAACTAGATTAAATTCAATTAAATCAAGACTGACAACAGATTTCAAAGCTGTGTTTACTCTGTGTCAAGGAAATAGGCATTAGGAATAAATTGGGGAACAGAACAGATGGGATGCCTGCCCTCGTGATACTTACTTACCAACATTTCCCCTTGATTTCAAGATATAGCTCAAGGCCCATTTGCTTTTGACATCAGTTCTCTTTATCCTTAAAGCATGGTCATGTGATCAGACCCTCCCAGGCTTCAGAGAAGACAGGCCACAGGCCCTCAGGCTAGTCATTGTAACCAACTGCACATGTGTAATGCATTTTATTGTCCTATAATCTGTACCTAATGTTACTAAGTGGCGCTGTGACTTACTAGGAAACTGTACTCAGGCCCTGATACTAGATCCAAGTGTGTGGCTTGTTAAAGGTAGTCTGCAACCATAAAAGGAAATAATTTCAGGGTGATGTGGTTATAGGTATAAGAGAAGTATTAGCTTCCACCTAGGGCTTTCAGGGACCTGGCAGGGTCTTATCCTAAAGAGAACACATTCCACCAACCTCTTGAGATTGAGAAGTCCCAAGAAGCTGCATTATCTAAGTATTTCCAGCCTGTGGTCTTCTGTTAAATTTGCTAAGAATATACCCTTTGAATTTCTTCTCTAAAACTATAACTTTGATGAGATTTATGTCAAGAGTGTGCTGTTTCATAAGAAATACAACTGAATCCTGTGGAACTTTCCCCCACAGTGGTTGTAACTCTCATTTGACATTAAGCATATATTTTTTAAATTGACAAATTCCTTTTCATGTATTTCTCCATTTTGTCTCCAAAACTGTCATTGAGAACAGAAATAATCTTTATAGCCACTGTTTCTAGTACAGTGCCTGGCACATAGTCGTTGGTTATTAATAATGAAAAAAAAAAAAAAAGTCCAGATGAATAAAACCCAATAAGCTAATCCTACCCAAGCATTCATTTAAGGTAGCTCGGGAATCACAGGTTATAGAATGCAGCTATGGGACATCACAGTGACATTAATTATTCTTTGCATCTGTGGTTTTTATGTGCCAGATGGGTATTTTTTTTAAAAGGAGTGCATCTGTATATGTCTTCCTAGTGTACAAGGCATAATTTAAAAATAAATACAATACAAAATAAAAATAAAAATACAATAAATATAAGATCAAGAATGCCTTTCAAGGGCCACTCATAGTTTCATTGACTACATCCTGTGGAAGGTATGTTGCCTGGTGAACTGAAGAGGAAAAGAATGAACTTTGTTCAGAGTTTTGACATCTCAAATGAAAACCTCTCTACAAAGCATGTAGTGTTTTTCCAGCAACAAAGTGCTGTCGTAAACATTCAGTGGCAAAGGTGGAAAAGCATGGGAGCATCTCCTCTATCAACCTCAGGTAACACCTTTTTCTATGAAGAAAAACATATCAGCTTGGAAGAAATAAGTTGGTAGGAACCATGCTGGAGCACCTTAAAACAAACATTTCAGGCAACTTCATTTTACTGAAGACAAGAGAGATTCTCCTACATCTTCTCACTATCTGTGAAGTTTAGGGTAATTGAATCTAGCATTGGCTAAGATAGTGACGAACTAAGAGATGTTAGTGATATGAAATCATCCCTTTCCATCATGGAAAGTTGATAGTAGACAATTTGATTATTTGTGTACCTAGTATTCATCATTATGATAACAAAGATGTCTCTGAAACTAGATCAAATATGATGATAATTATAATAATGGCTAACTTTACTGGGTGCTTATTGTGTTCCAGACATTGTACTAAATGACATTTTACATGTATTTTCTCAACAACTCTGTAATGTGAAAATAGTAATCCTAACCCTGGCTAGTGTGTTATCACTGGCAGGGATTTGAGCCCACGTCTTGGTAAAGCTCATATATTTAAACAGCATGTTACACCACCTTCTTGAAGAGAACATTAAAAGTGTTCAAATTCATCAAGGTCTACTCCATCAGCAGCTGAATTCCAAATCAGTTCTGAATTAAATTAATAGTGTATTAAGAACTTGAAATATCGCTATTTTAAAAAGAGCACTTAAAAGCAAAATTTAAAAAAATGTTAACTCTCAAATTGAAAAAGTCTAGATTAAAACATTCATAAAGAAAAGAGCTGTAAAAGAAAGCAAAACCATAAAAAGTGTTTTAGTTCATAAAGATATACAAGTGAAAAAACAACAACAACAACAACAACAAAGATATACAAGTGACATCTTTGTGTGCTTACCATGTGGGAAAAGCTTTAAAAGATGCAGATCTCCAGTGTTGGGAAGTTAATCGGCAGGAGTCACACCTTGAGGGTGGCGGCACAAATTGTTATGGCCCATGTGAACACAATTTGTTTTTTTTTTTAATTTTTATTTATTTATGATAGTCACACAGAGAGAGAGAAAGAGAGGGAGAGACACAGGCAGAGGGAGAGGCAGGCTCCATGCACCGGGAGCCCGACGTAAAATTTGATAATTTGCATTCCAAAAGTCTAAAAACTGTTCATGAACTATGACTCACATTTCAGTTCCTCAAATTATTCTGAAGCCATTGTACAATTGTACGAAGACATAAAATGATGCTCAATTGAAATTGTTGACTCTTATTAGAGAAATAGTTATAGTATATTCATACAATAGAATATTCTCTCAAATGTGATCTTTATCTGAATTTACTAAAGTGGAAAACTTCACAATACAGGAATCAAAAATGAACTTCTAAAATATCATATGATAATGTATCCATTTTGGTGAAAGGAAAAATAAAATCCCCTTTCCTCTTCTTCCTCCCCTTCTTCTTCTATATGTTTTTCTAGTACACAGTAAAATATTTACAATGATTTTAACTGAGTGCTGGGGGTTTGGGGTGATCCTCACTGTCTTGTTCTTCTATAATTTCTTTTTTCTATAATCTGGGAAAAAAACACCAGTAAAATTCATTTAGACAAAAAGTACTCTTGAATCTTAGAAAATATTTGAAGTGACTGCACCCATATCTATATATGTGGTGATAAGCATCCAAACAGCAGACAGTACCCAGTACCTAGGATATTGCTTGGGTGCATATTAGTAGTGTATGAGCGATATTCCCTCATTGCTCTACTACTCACCATGCTGATGTTCACACACTTCCAAAAAAGCTCACTTGGACTTGAATTTCACCATATGACACAAAACATTTGTCTTGGGTCCTCTTTCTTTCCCTTCCAAGCTTCTGTGTTGGCACCTGCCACCTTACTTCTAGTCTCTCATGGAGAAAATGGGATTTGTTTGTTTGTTGAGACCTGAGTTCTCACTTCTCCCAGGGCTTTGTTTCTTCGTTATTAACCCTTCTTCCTCAGCCACCATCTGTGATTCCCACCTCTGTGCTGCTGCCATCTAGAGAGATACCTGTATGTACTGGTCCCTCCTTTTCCCTATGCATCCCCCTTGTTGCATCTGTCCCTGGAGCTCAAACAGTGAAACAGGGCCAGTAGGTGCCTGGCTTATAGCCCCTGACCTTATTGCCTCACTAACTTCTCCCCTTGTTTGAAACTCTAATAATTTGGTTTCTGATCACCTCCCCAGCCCTCCCCACCTCCCATAACCGCTCTTTTTAAAAAAGAACAATGATTTCCTAATTGACAGATTTCATTTTTATTTTGGAAATGTAACAATATTCTGCAAAGTATAGGTGAGAAATAATCATCATCCCATGCAGATCTCTACTCACATCCTGGCTTCTTCATTAGTTTCTCCATTATTGCATTAATCTTTCTTAGATATATTTCCAATCACTGTAATTATCTCAAGAATCCCTTTATGCCCCTGAATCCATTTTTCAGTATGTTTACTCTCTTCTTTGCTATTTGTGATTTATTATTTCTGGTATTATTTCTCTGGGCCTGCCATCTGCTCTTTTAAAATCTTTTATTATTTATCATATCTTCTTTGAGCTTATTTTTATTTATTGAATTCATGTGTCTATCTTCTTATTGTTTGACCTATGTTCTCCTCTAGGTGGAATAGATGGCGTAAGCTTTCCTTCCTCACCTCCCCTCTGCCTCCCTGCCTCTGTCTCTCCCTCCTTTCTTTCCTCTTGTCTTAGCCCATAATATATTTGCTGGGTTTAATGCCATTCCTTTTCATCTTCCTCCTGTTTGACACGCTATTATACTCAGAGATGGAGTGGGTGACCATCTTCCAATCGTATCTGAGAGTCATGTGTTTATTCCTTTAAACTATAGTTTCAGGGAGAAATATTTTGCCTCCCATCCACTTTTTTGAAGCCCAGGGGTAAAGTAGTGGTGGGAGAAAAGAGAGTTTGAGTTTGTCTTGGACTTTCTATATATTTGGTCTTCCCTCTTCTGAGCTTGTGTCTCATACAAATGTTCACGTTGTCTGGAGAGTAAACAATTCTTGTGTTCGATACTCTTGGACTGTGGCTCATTTTCTCAATTTGATGGATACCCAGGAGATTGCATATCTCTTTCAACTCCCTTTTCTCTTTCCTTATGTCCCTGAGTTTTCTCCCAGAATAATTCTCATTATATTCCCCCATTCCACCATTGAGATAGATTGTTCTCTCTTTCTGTCCTGCATGCTTCTTTTCAGTGTGACTTTGTTGCTCCAGCCTTGAATTGTGGGCTAGCCTTGTGACTTGCTTTGACATAAAGTGACATTTTTTTCACTTATGATGTGATCCTTAAAGGTCCTTGTACCTTATGCTTTAGGCTCTGAAAATACTCCTACCACCAGGTAGGAAGCCAGGGCTAACGCAATGGATGACAAGAAACTGTGTGGAAGAAAGGCTGAGGTCACAACCAGTACAAGGCCCCAACAGAGGAGAGGGTAAGGCCATCTTATGCCCTCCACTGTGAATGGAGCTGCCCGATGGCGGCAGTGGTATGAATGGCCCCAGAGAGACCAACAGAAGAACCACTCTGCTGAGCACAACTATAGAATCATGAGAATTATTAAATCATTTTTTTAAGCTACTATGTATTAGAGTGCTTGTATGCAATCATATACATTTGATGCCTGAGAGTGGGTAGTACTGAGTTGCAACTTTTTTTGTATATATTTTTAATGGGGTTTGATTTGCCACCATAGAGTATAACACCCAGTGCTCATCCCATCAAGTGCCCCCCTCAGTGCCCATCACTCAGTCCCCCCGTCCCCCCGCCCACCTCCCCTTCCACTACCCCTTGTTAATTTCCCAGAGTTAGGAATCTCTCAAGTTCTGTCTCCCTCTCTGATATTTCCCACTCATTTTTTCTCCTTTCCCCTTTAATCCCTTTCGCTATTTTTTATATTTCTCATATGAAGGAAATCATATAATGTTTCCCCTTCTCCGATTAACTTCACTCAGCATACTACCCTCCAGTTCCATCCACGTTGAGACAAATGGTGGGTATTCGTTGTTCCTAATGGCTGAGTAATATGCCATTGTGTATATATATGTATATATCACATCTTTATTCATTCATCTTTCAATGGACACAAAGGATCCTTCCACAGTTTGGGTATTGTGGACATTGTTGCTATAAACATTGCAGTGCAGATGTCTCGGTCTTTCACTGCACCTGAATCTTTGGGGTAAACCACCAGCAGTGCAATTGCTGAGTCATAGGGTTACTCTATTTTTAACTCCTTGAGGAACCTCCACACAGTTTTCCAGAGTGGCTGTACCAGTTCACATTACCACCACAGTGCAAGAAGTTTCCCCTTTCTCCACATCCTCTCCAACATTTGTTGTTTCCTGTCTTGTTAATTTTCACCATTCTCACTGCTGTGAGGTGGTATCTCATTGTGGTATTGATTTGTATTTCCCTGATGGCAAGTGATGCATTTTCTCATGTGCTTGTTGGCCATGTCTAAGTCTTCCTCTGTGAAATTTCTGTTCATGTCTTTTGCCCATTTCATGATTGGATTGTTTGTTTCTTTGCTGTTGAGTTTAATAAGTTCTTTATAGATCTTGGATACTAGTCCTTTATCTGATATGTCATTTGCAACTATCTTCTCCCATTATGTAGGATGTCTTTTAGTTTTGTCGACTTTTAGCTTTTGCTGTGCAGAAGCTTTTTATCTTGATGAAGTCCCAATAGTTCACTTTTCCCTCTGTTTCCTTGCCTTCATAGATGTATCTTGCAAGAAGTTACTGTGGCCAAGTTCAAAAAAGGTGTTGCCTGTGTTCTCCTCTAGGATTTTGATGGATTCTTGTCTTACATTTAGATCTGTTGTGCCCAAGATTGTGAATCCAAGAAAACTACCAAGGAGCTGACACTGATGCAAGTACATGAGGGTTTATTAACAAGCTCAAGCTTGGGTCCAAGTATTCCCGACACAGTGGAGCAGGGACTTGGACCCCGAGGGGGGTTACAGTTGGGTTTTTATGGGCTGGTCTAGGGGATTTTCAGGAGGAGTGGAGGAATTTCTTAAGCTCTGTTTTCATTTCAATACAGGACTTTCTGTCTCTGTCAAGAGCATTCTGAGCTCTGTTTTCATTCTGATATGGGACTTTCTGTCAAGGGCATTCTGTGGTTTTTCCTGTAAAGTTCAGCTCTTATTCACAGGGGCCTGAGATGGCTGTACTTGTGCTAATGCTAAATTTGAGGTGGAATGGCCTTAATTTTCTTGGCCTCCACATTTCCCCCTCTAAGAGGAACCTAAGGAAGGACCCAATCATGGGTCCAGGTTGGTCTCAGAGTGAGCCGGTGGGAATGATTGAACCAGGATTCGAACCAACCTTGTTGCTGTTCTCATTCCTGTTTATGTCTAGCCAACTTTCTCTGACTTTTGCCATAGATTCCTAGACTATTCCTGAGTGGTCAGTAAAGAAAAGGCAGCATATAGATTTGCATGTTTAAAATGTAGTCACCCAAGGGAAAGTCTATTTTCTTAATGCAAAACATGATACTGTGGGTTTAAGCCCCCCTTGCTTGCAAAAGCCTCTCTATAGTTAAGATGCTCCCATCTTTTTAAACTTTAAAAGACTTTAAAAGCAAGGCTGAATTGGGTGCATATTTTTAATCCTGATGGTAAACGAGTGCAGTGATTTTCATGGTCTGATCTCTTCAATTTCGATTCCGACTTCGCTAAAAGAAACGGCACCAGACTCACCCATTTAATAAACAGACCTTATACCAACTCCCTGATCTCGCCTCTGGCTCAGCATTCATACCATCATTTACATAACCCAATTTTCTAGTGCAGAGCACAACTATTTCCTTTGATACCCTTCATTGCATTGCATCCCAAACATAGTCTTTCTTGCCTTTCTCACCTCACCTGTTGCTGCCCACCTGGGATGCTGGGCCTTGCTGCATAGCCTGCACATCCTCCCCACATTTTCCCTTGCAGGCTCTTTCTGCCACTTGCCAACTGACCAGTTACACATTAGCTTAAGCCTTGCTCTCCTTCCTCTTCCTCAGCAGTGAGTGAGCCAGGGACATGCAAGACCCAAGGCTCAGGTTCCTCCTGTGCACAATCACAGTGAAAGCAGTCTTTTGAGCTCATTATCTGGTATGAAGGCCTTTTACAAGGGGAAAATGTCAGTCCTTGCCATTTTTCCTCCAGTGGAACTTGTACCCACCTGTCCTTGTGTGTGTGTGTGTGTGTGTGTGTGTGTGTGTGTGTGTGTGAAGCGAAGCAGGGGGCGACAGGATGAAACCCCATAGTAGGCTAGGGGAGGAAGTGAGGTGACTGGGTGAGATTACTTCTCCCCTTGAGACATCTATTACCTGCCAGGTTAGATTAAATGGCTGATGGGGATTGGTTCTGGCATGAAGAGGACATAGCATAAGCAACATTAGTAGTGTAAGTGAGAACGGCACAGTCTTAGCTTTAGGGGATTGTCCTTGTCTGGTTGAATTTTCTATTCTGGAACAAAGTCCTTGAGAATGGCGTGTGGGTCAGCTGGCCGGATGTGGGTTTACTGGACCCAGGGAGTAATCCCATCAACTTTGAGAGTGGTAGGAGTGGTCAGGTTCATGATGTAGGGTCCCTTCCAGCATGGTTGAAGTGTCTGGTATTGGTATCTCTGGACGTACACCCAGTCACCCAGCCGACATTGATGGGGGTCTGGGGGTGGCCTGGTCTTGTAAAGGGCCCTCAGCTTAGGCCATACCTGTTCATGAGTTTGTTGTAACATTTGGAGGGAGAAAAGGAGCTGGTGATCATCAAATTCAGTGAGCACCTCAGGTTTTAAATTGGGTATAATAGGTGGAGGAATACCAAACATGATCTCGTAGGGGGTAAGTCCCATCTTATGTGGGGAGTTTTGTACCCTATATAGGGCGAAGGGGAGGAGAGTCACCCAGTCCCTGCCAGTCTCCAGGGCTAATTTAGTTAAGGTCTCCTTTAATGTTCTGTTCATCCTACCTGTCCTGAGCATTGGGGCCTATATGCACAATGTAATTTCCAATCTTCCCCAAGTACTAGTGCCACTCCCCATGTTACCATAGAGAAGAATCCTGGGCCATTGTCTGATCCAATCTTAACAGGAAAACCATACCTCGGTAAGATATCGTCCAGCAGTTTCTTGGTCACGGTCTGTGCTGTTTCATGTTTGGTGGGAAATGCCTCTGTCCATCCTGAAAAAGTATCTACAAACACTAGTAAATACCTGTATCCGTATTTTCCAGGTTTTACCTCAGTGAAGTCCACTTTCCAGCAGGCTCCTAGGCGGTCCCCCCAGAGCTGGGTACCCGGGTTAGATCCATGGGCAGTGGCATTAGTTAATTGACATGTATGGCAGCTTGCCACGATCTACTTGATCTTTGCTCAAGAGTCTTTAATAGTGATCTTTGCATGTCGTATGAGGTCTTCCATTCATCTTGTTCCCATACAAGTACTCCGATGCATTTTGGATAGGACTCGCCGTCCCAGTTCCTCTGGCAAGATGATGCTGGAGTCTGCGGCCCTCCACCAGTCACACAATCACTGGGTCATAGGCAAGTGTTTGATCCAGTGGCCCGGACAATGGATGATAGCTGGTACCTTAGGCAGCCAGAGGGCCCTCAGGAGTTCAAGGATCTCTGTTTTGTTTTTAACAGTCTTTCCTTCTGCTGTCAGAAGCTCTCTCTCTCTCTGTAAAGTGCTCTGTGGATATGAGCAGTGGCAAAGGCGTACCTGCTGTCGGTGTAGATGTTTATTCGTTTACCTTCTCCCATGGTCAGCGCCTTGGCCAGTGCAATCAGTTCTGCCTGTTGAGCCGATGTTCTGGCTGCCAACGGCTCTGCCCAGATGGTCTCCCTTTCCGTGGTTACAGCTGCCCCCGCATATCTGATAGTCTGTCTTGACCATATATAAAATTCCTTTACAAGGATTTCCCTTCACAAACCTTCTACACCTTCCTTTGCATTCAGAATTTGTCCCAAGCCATTTTTTCCAGTCTTTTTTTTTTTTTCAGTCTAACTTAGGACAAAATTGCTTTCTTTTACCTTGAACAAAAATATATTCCCATTCCTTATATCTTTCTTACACATCTTTCCTACATACAGAGTTGCTTCCTTTATCAGTCATCAGTCTTATTTTAGCAGTTTTTCATTCTTAGAAACCTTAGTCTCCAGTGAAAACTAAGGAGTAACCGATTTTGAACTATCACACCAGAATTCTTTAGACGGCAAATTTATGAAACAGTTAAGTACAAAGCATGTTCACCAACAGATTCAAATGCACGTTTCAGCATTTTTTCCTGTTTGGAAAAGACCTAGATGTCCAAAGAATTTAATCCCATTTGTTTTCTTTTGATGTCTGGAGTGGCCTGGTTAACAAAAGCCACGCTAATTGCGGCCTTTGTTTCTGGGGCTTCTGTGTTCATAGGGGTGTACTACCTAAAAGCCTCTATGATTCTAAGAAGGCTGCTGGACTCTCATCCTTACCTTGTCTCACATCATATACCTTGGCCAGATTGGTCGGCTTGTGCGGCAGCCTTGAGACCTGCCCCTAGAGTCTGGTGGTGGACCCGGAGTCTCTCCTTACCTTCAGCCGAGTTGTGGTCCCAGGTGGGGTGGGATAAGGGGAAGGCAGTGTTTATGAGGTCTGGGTTTTGAGTCAGCTGTCTGTCCTCTCCCAGGACAGACTTCCGGGCTTCCACCTGAATTCGTTCTCTCTCTTCGGTGGTGAAGAGAACCTGCAAGAGCTGTAGGTTGGTGGGTAAAGAGAACAGTATCTAAAAGCCCAATTAGATCTTTCGGGTTATCAGAGAACTTTGCATTCTGGGTTTCCCAATTATATAAATCACTGGCGGAGAACAGCCAATATAACATTGGCTGTCCACTGGTCTCGTTGGGGGTCCCATGGCGTGGAGGGGAGGGTCGGTGGAGTTGGCTGGCCCCGCATTAGGGGGTGGGGCTGCCTGGTGGGTCTGTCCACGTGTCCCTGCTGCCAGCCTGTGCACAGGAACTCCCTCATCAGGGAGGGGTGGTGCCCCTTCTGCAGCCCCCAGTGCCTCTGATGGGGGGGGAGGGCGAGGGGGCATCGGGTAGGGCAGTGGGAGAATCAGGTCCTCCAGGGAGGAATCCTGCAAGACCAGATAAAGGGGCTTAGAGTCAGTCTCCTTCTCGGCCTTTCGCAGGGCTAGAGTCTTGGTAGGTCCTGCTTTGGGGGTAAAAATAGTTTTAGCCAAGGAAGGGGATTCTTCATCATGTCCTGCCAGGCCAGGGCACCTGGTCAGGGTGGCCGTCAGATTTATTCCTGAAGACCACGGCCTTAACCTGTAAGATAATAGGTAGGTGGAAAGTTCCTTCTCAGGGCCATCCTGCATCAAGGCTTGGCTATTCTGACATGCAGTAAGTTCTCGAAATTTTTCTCTCCATATGTCTGTGCTCAGATTATGAACTCTTTCCCTAACGTCTGAAAAGTGGGAGAGCATAAGAGACAGGGGGGTGGTTTGTGTCTGCCCCATTATGTCCCCCATCCACACCAAGGCACAGACAGTTATGACAATTAACAAAGACACAGTAAAACAGACAAATGTTCCAGTGCGGCTGCCGAGACAAAACAAAGTAAACCGAAGGGCAGGTAGTCCCTAATGACAGCCTGTCCTCCTCACAGATGACGACTTCATCCTCCTGGAGCGGGCAAGGAACATCTCCTAAGACCCCCTCAAATGAGGACTTCGTCCTCCTGGCGGGGGCAAGGGATGTCTCCCAAGACCCCAAGTCGACAACCTGCCAGCGCGACCACCTAAGCCAATGTTGACCTAATACAGATTGGAATTCCTACAGGTAAAAATACAGTTTGGAGCTCTCAGAAAATAACAAAGACACAGGTAGAAAAAGTTGAGTACATTCACCAGGTGTGAAACCCTCCAGATGGGGTCCTGGGGGCCTCTCGGATCCTGGACGAGCCCTTAAATGTTGTGCCCAAAATTGCGAATCTGAGAAAACCACCAAGGAGCTGACACTGATGCAAGTACATGGCACTTTATTAACAAGCTCGAGCTTGGGTCCAAGTATTCCCGACACAACGGAGCAGGGACTTGGACCCCGAGGGGGGTTACAGTTGGGTTTTTATGGGCTGGTCTACGGGATTTTCAGAAGGAGTAGAGGAATTTCTTAAGCTCTGTTTTCATTTCAATACGGGACTTTCTGTCAAGGGCGTTCTGAGCTCTGTTTTCATTCTGATATGGGACTTTCTGTCAAGGGCATTCTGCGGTTTTTCCTGTAAAATTCAGCTCTTATTCACAGGGGCCTGAGATGGCTGTACTTGTGCTAACACTAAACTTGAGGTGAAATGGCCTTAATTTTCTCAGCCTCCACAGATCTTTCTTCCATTTTGAGTTTATCATTGTGTTTGGTGTAAGAGAATGGTCTAGTTTCATTCTTCTGAACGTGGCTGTCCAATTTTCCCAGCAGCATTTACTGAAGAGACTGTCCTTTTTCCAGTAGATGGTCTTTCCTGCTTTGTCAAATATTAGTTGGTCATAAAGTTGAGGGCCCATTTCTGGGTCTCTCTTTTCTGTTCCATTGATCTGTCTGTTCTTGTGCCAGCACCACACTGTCTTGATGACCACAGCTTTGTAGTACAACTTAGTACATCTGGCCTTGTGATGCCCCCGGCTCTGGTTTTCTTTTTCAACAATCCCCTGGCTATTCGGGGTCTTTTCTGATTCCACACAAATCTTAAGATGATTTGTTCCAACTCTCTGAAGAAAGTCCATGGTATTTTGATAGGGATTGTATTAAATGTGTAAAATGCCTTGGGTAACATTTACATTTTCACAATATTCATTCACAATATCCAATCCATGAGCATGGAATATTTTTCCATCTCTTTATGTCTTCCTCAGTTTCTTTCAGAAGTGTTCTGTAGTTTTTAGGGTATAGATTCTTCATCTCTTTGGTTAGGTTTATTCCTAGGTATCTTATGCTTTTGAGTGCAATTGTAAATGGGATTGACTCCTTAATTTCTCTTTCATCAGTCTCATTGTTAGTGTATAGAAATGCCACTGGTTTCTGGGCACTGATTTTGTATCCTGCCACATTGCTGAATCGCTGTATGAGTTCTAGCAATCTTGGGGTGGAGTCTTTTGGGTTTTCTATGTACAGTATCAGGTCATATGTGAAGAAGGAGAGTTTGACTTCTTCTTTGCCAATTTGAATGTCTTTTATTTCTTTTTGTTGTCTGATTGCTGAGGCTAGGACTTCCAGCACTATGTTGAATAGCAGTGGTGAGAGCAGATATCCCTGTTGTGTTCCTGATCTTAGGGGAAAGACTCTCAGTGTTTCCCCATTGAGAATGATATTTGCTGTGGGCTTTTCATAGATGGCTTTTAAGATGTTGAGGAATGTTCCCTCTATCCCTACACTCTGAAGAGTTTTGATCAGGAATGGATGCTGTATTTTGTCAAATGCTTTCTCTGCATCAGTTGAGAGAATCATATGGTTCTTGTTTTTTCTCTTGTTGATATGATCTATTCCATTGATTGTTTTATGACTGTTGAACCAGCCTTGCATCCTGGGGATAAATCCCACTTGGTCATGGTGAATAATCTTCTTAATGTACTGTTGGATCCTATTGACTAGGATCTTGTTGAGAATTTTTGCATCTGTGTTCATCAGGGATATTGGTCTGTAATTCTCTTTTTTGGTGGAGTCTTTGGTTTTGGAATCAAGGTGATGCCGCTCTCATAAAATGAGTTTGGAAGTATTCTGTCCCTTTCTATCTTTCAGAACAGCTTTAGTAAAATAGGTGTTGTTTATTCTTAAATGTTTATTCTTAAATGTTTGATAGAATTGTCCTGGGAAGCCATCTGGCCCTGGACTTTTGTGTCTTGGGAAGTTTGTGATGACTGCTTCAAATTCCTCCCTGGTTATTGGCCTGTTCAGGTTTTCTATTTCTTCCTGTTCCAGTTTTGGTAATTTGTGGTTTACCAGAAATGCGTCTATTTCTTCTAGATTGTATAATTTTTTGATGTATACATGCTCATAATACGTTTTTAAAATTGTTTGTATTTCCTTGTTATTGGTTGTGAACTCTCCGCTTTCATTCATAATTTTATTAATTGGAGTCTTTTCTCTTTTCTTTTTAATAAGGCTGGCTAGGGGTTTATCTATCTTATGAATTCTTTCAAAGAACCAACTCCTGGTTTTGTTAATCTGTTCCACAATTCTTCTGGTCTCTATTTCATTGAGTTCTGCTAGAATCTTTATTAACTCTCTTCTGCTTGGTGTAGGTTTTATTTGCTGTTCTTTCTCCAGTTCTTTTAGGTGCGAAATTAGCTTGTGTATTTGAGTTTTTTTCCAATTTTTGAGAGATGGTTGTATTGCAATGCATTTCCCTCTTAGGACTGCTTTTGTATCCCAAAGACTTTGAATGCTTGTATTTTCATTTTCATTAGTTTCCATGAATCTTTTTTTTTAATTTTTTAAAAATTTTTATTTATTTATGATAGTCACAGAGAGAGAGAGAGAGAGAGAGGCAGAGACATAGGCAGAGGGAGAAGCAGGCTCCATGCACCGGGAGCCCGATGTGGGATTCAATCCCGGGTCTCCAGGATCGCGCCCCCGGGCCAAAGGCCCACGCCAAACTGCTGCGCCACCCAGGGATCCCAGTTTCCATGAATCTTTTTAATTCTTTTCTAAATTCCTGGTTGACCCATACATCTTTTAGCAGGATGCTCTTTAACCCCCATGTATTTGAGTTTCTTCCAAATTTCTTCTTGTGATTGAGTTCTAGTTTCAAAGCATTGTGGTCTGAAAATTGCAGGGGACAATATCAATCTTTTGGTATCACTTGAGACCTGATTTGTGACCCAGTATGTGGACTATTCTGGAGAACATTCCATGTGCACTTGAAAGAATGTGTATTCAGTTGTGTTTGGATGCAAAGTTCTATATACATCTGTGAATGCCATCTGGTCCAGTGTATCATTTAAAGCAAACATTATATGTTCTCATTCATTTGGGGAATATAAATAATAGTGAAAGGGAATATAAGGGAAGGGAGAAGAAATGTGTGGGAAATATCAGAAAGGGAGACAGAAAGTAAAGACTCCCAACTCTGGGAAACGAACTAGGGGTGGTGGAAGGGGAGGAGGGCGGGGGGTGGGGGTGAGTGGGTGACGGACACTGAAGGGGGCACTTGGCAGGATGAGCACTGGGTGTTGTTCTGTATGTTGGCAAGTTGAACACCAATAAAATTAAATTTATTATAAAAAAATAAAGTTCTGTTTCTTTGAAGATGTGTTTAGAAGACCTGTCATTAGTAGAAAGTGCCATGTTGAAGTCGCCTACTATTCGTGCATTATTAACTAAGTGTGTCTTTACTTTGGTTATTAGTTGATTGATATACTTGGCAGCTCCCACATTAGGGTCATAAATATTCATGATTGTTAGGTCCTCTTGTTGGATAGACCCTTTAAGTATGATATAGTGTCCCTCTTCATCTCTTACTACATTCTTTGGGATAAACTTCAATTTATCTGATATGATTCTACTCCAGCTTTTTTTGAGGGACATTTAAGTGGTAAATGGTTCTGCAACCTTTCATTTTCAGGCTGGAGGTGTCCTTAGTTCTAAATGAGTCTCTTGTAGACAGAAAATAGTTGGGTCTTGCTTTTGTATCCAGTCTGAACCCCTGCATCTTTTGATGGGATCATTTGGCCCATTCATGTTCAGAGTTACTATTGAAAGATATGAATTTAGTGTCATCATAATATCTATTCAGTCCTCGTTTTTGTGGATTATTTCTTTGGACTTTTTCTTTTATAGGGTCCCCCTTAATATTTCTTGCTGAGCTGGTTTGGTGGTCACATATTCTCTCAGTTTCTGCGTATCTTGGAAGCTCTTTATCTCTCCTTCTATTCTGAACAAGAGCCTTACTGGATATAGTATTCTTGGCTGCATGTTCTTCTCATTTAGCACCCTGAATATGTCCTGCCAGCCCTTTCTGGCCTGCCAGGTCTCTGTGGAGAGGTCTGCTATTACTCTAATATTTCTCCCCATATAAGTTTGGGATCTCTTATATCTTGTTGCTTTAAGGATTTTCTCTTTTTCTTTGTAATTTGCAAGTTTGACTATTAAATTTCAAGCTGTTAACGGTGTTTATTGATTTGGGGGGCGGTATCTCTATCTCCTGGATTGGAATGCCTGTTTCCCTCCCCCAATTAGGGATTTTCTCAGCTATGATTTCTTCCAATATGCTTTCTGGCCCTCTGTCTTCTCAGTGCTCTCTGGAACCCCAATTATATTTAGATTTTTCCTTCGGAGGCTATCATTTATTTCCCTTAACCTTTCCTCATGGTCTTTTAATTGTTTTCCTCTTTTTTCCTCAGTTTTCCTTGCCATCAACTTGTCTTTTATGTCATTCACTCTTTCTTCTACCTCATTAACCCTCATCATTAGGAACTCCAGTGTGGATTGTATCTCATTTAATATAAATTTTTAACGATTTTATTTATTCATGAGATACACACACAGAGAGAGAGAGAGAGAGAGAGAGAGAGATTGGCAAAGACACAGGTAGAGAGAGAAGTAGGCTCCATGCAGGGAGCCCTATTTGGGACTTGATCCTGTGACTCCAGGATCATGTCCTGGGCCAAAGGCAGGTGCCAAACTGCTAAGCCACTCAGGGATCCCTAATTGATTTTTAATTTCGGCCTGATTAGATCTAAATTCTGCAGTCATGAAGTCTCTTGATTCCTTTATGCGTTTTTTCGGAACTACCAGTAGCTTTATAATTGTGCTTCTGAATTGACTTCCTGACATCTAATTGTAATCCAAATTCTGTAACTCTGTGGGAGAGAGTACTGTTTCTGATTCTTTCTTTTGTGGTGAGTTCTTCCTTCTACTCATTTTGCTCAGTGCAGAGTGGCTGTATGAGCAGGCTGAGTCAAGAATATCAACCATGACCTAAGTAAATTTCACCCTAGATGATTCTGCTTGGTCAGAGACCAGAAACTGAAAACAAAGATCAGAACGAAATAAAACAAAAGGACCACTAAAGTGAAAAGCAAATTTTAAAACAAAGTAGAAAAAAAATAGGCCAAGAATCTCAAAGAAGAAGAGAAAAAAAAAAGGAGAAAAAAGAAAGAAAAAGGAGTGGGGGCAGGAATATGGTGGTGGTGATGGAGTTGTAGTGTAGGGAGAATGTAGTCTACCTGATGGGTTCTAGAGAATGATGCTCTTGGTTATGAGTATAGTAAGTTCTGTATGTTAGAAGATGCTTAGTCCCAAATTTATATAAAGCAGAAATACTTGTAGAGGCCCCAACATTGACCACCAAAACATAATTGAGATAAAGAGGGGGGCAGCATGGGAATGAGGAATCTCATCGAATGAACCAGCATGGTATACCACTTGGTTCTGGGTACATGCTGCTCATGTTTTAAAAGGTTTTAACTTCCACCATTGTAGAACAAAATGAGGCAGAAAAAACAAAAAAACACAAAACAAAAAAATCGTATCTTGTATATCTCCCAAAATTAAGTTGAGAATGTTGAAGGGAATCTAGAGGTGGAAAATATATCTAGGACCTGTAATTGTAGAAGTGTGAAAGTCAAAAAGGAAGAATCTTAAAAATGAAGAGGTGGTAAAGTATTGTAGTTAAGGTGGGAAAAGAGAAAAAAATGGAAATTTACAGTCTGATACAAAAACAAGTTGTACTGGAAAAAGGAAGAAAAAAATAGGATGGATACCCTCTGATTCTATATACTGTAAATCCCTGGACTTCTCCTGGAGCTTTTCAGTGCTGCTGGGTCAAGAACTTGCTCTTCCCCTGTCCTTCCAGCTGGTCTTCTGGGGGAGGGGCCTGCTGTGCTGATTCTCAGGTGTGTGTACCTGGGGGGGCTGCCCCATCCCCCACTGGGTGCCTGGCTCAGTGGGAGCTGTTGACTCCATGAGGCCTCTGTTTCCTAGCAGCCTCGCCCTTCCCAGGCACAGGTGACACCAGGAGGAACAACACTGTTGACGGCCAGGTCTCCAGCTCTGGAGTCAGCTCCCTGCAGTAACTACTGCAGTCTCCCAGTCCTCACTAGCCTAGATGCTTCTGGGGTGGTGGTGGTGGCACTGATCTGCACAGCTCGGGGGCACCCAGAGGCAGGAGAGTCTTCGCTGTCCTGTGTCCTCCTGTCCTCTGCCTCTCTGGGGGAAACGCAGGATTCCGGGCTGTGTTCGCTTGGTGCCTTGGGATCCAGGGCCTGTGTTACTGGAATCACACTCCCGGGGTGCGAGGCTCCCAAAGTCAGCAGGGCACAGACCCCTCTGTCTGGAACCGCCCACCTGACCCACTGGCTTCTCCCTGATTCCCCACTGGCTGCGCACTCCAGCTCTTTGATATCAGCCCACAGTTTGTGGTATGCTCTCCCCTGGGCACACTTCCTCTATTGGTGACTCTGGGAGACTGGAGGCTTCCCTGCCCCTCCTGCCATTCTGTTTGATTTCCCCGCTAAGGACCTTTCAGTCCAAGCAGAATCTGATGCGGATTTTTTTTTAAAGGTCCTGCTTCTCCTGGCCTGGGCTTTCCTGTCCCAGAGGCTTTTGCCGCAGGCCTACCCCTGCTCCTCGCAGGGCCCCTCCCCCACTTTAGTCTTTTTTATTTTATTTTTTTCTGCCTTCCTACCTTGTTACAAGCAAAAACCCTTCTCTCTGTAGTGTTCCAGCTTTTCTCTCATTAAACCTAAGGTCGAATTCGTAGGTTTTCATGATGGTTTGAAAGTTATCTCAGTAAGTTGGTGGGGCCAGATGAGTTGAGGACCCTACTCCTCCACCATCTTGCCCCACCTCCCCGAGTACAACTTGAAACATGTAGCATTGACTTTGGGACCAGGCAGTAGGCAGAGGTTGGAAAATGCTACAGAGATTGTGGGAGGCAGAGAAAGGACTACCTATGTTAGTATGTGGTATATAATGTTGGCATTCTTCAAAAATCTATCTTCAGTTGTTTGTGAAAGCAACAAGTTTGAGTTACAAATTGAGATCTAAGTCATTTGTATGTGTATTGATTTTATATTTAAAAGGCCAGATGTTGGAGAGGATATGGAGAAAGGGGAACCCTCTTGCACTGTTGGTGGGAATGTGAACTGGTACAGCCACTCTGGAAAACTGTGTGGAGGTTCCTCAAAGAGTTAAAAACAGATCTGCCCTATGACCCAGCAATTGCACTGCTGGGGATTTACCCCAAAGATACAGATGCAATGAAACGCCAGGATACCTGCACCCAGATGTTTATAGCAGCAATGTCCACAATAGCCAAACTGTGGAAGGAGCCTCAGTGTCCATCGAAAGATGAATGGATAAAGAATATGTGGTTTATGTGTACAATGGAATATTACTCAGCCATTAGAAACGACAAATACCCACCATTTGCTTCGACATGGATGGAACTAGAGGGTAGTATGCTGAGTGAAATAAGTCAATCAGAGAAGGACAAACATTATATGTTCTCATTCATTTGGGGAATATAAAAAATAGTGAAAGGGAATAAAGGAGAAAGGAGAAAAATGAGTGGGAAATATCAGAAACAGAGACAGAACACGAGAGACTCCTAACTCTGAGAAACAAACTAGGGGTGGTGGAAGGGGAGGTGAGCGGGGGTGGGGGTGACTGGGTGACGGGCACTGAGGGGGGCACTTGGCAGGATGAGCACTGGGTGTTATTCTATATGTTGGCAAATTGAACACCAATAAAAAAATAAATTTATAAAAAAATAAAAGGCCATGTTGAATGAGAGACACCTAACTCTGGGAAATGAACAAGGGGTAGTGAAAGGGGAGGTGGGCAGGGCGTGGGGGTGACTGGGTGATGGGCACTGAGGGGGGCACTTGGCAGGATGAGCACTGGGTGTTATGCTATATGTTGGCAAATTAAACTCCAATAAAAAAATTTTAAAAAGGCCATATTGATGCATATCATGTTTGTAGCAGAACTATTCACAATAGCCAAGTGGTGGAAGCAACTTAAATGTACATTGACAGATGAATCGATAAATAAAATATGTTATCTACAAACAATAAAATATTATTCAGCCTTAAAATGAAAGAAAAAATATATCAGATGCTATAACAGAGATGAACCTTGAGAACATTAAGTGAAATAAGCCAGACACAAAAAGCCAATATTGTACAGTCCTACTTATGTATGAACTATCTAACGGAGTCAGTCATAGAAGCGAAAGGTTACCAGGTAGTTAGTTACCAGGGGTTGGAGAGGAAGGATATATGAGTTATGTAATAATACAGAGCTTCAATTTTGAAAGATGGAAATTTTCTGAAGATCTTTTGTACAACAGTATTAACATACTTACTGCTATGAAACTGTACACTTAAAATGGTTAAGATGGCAAATTTTGTGTTACATGATTTTATTTGTCAGTTTTACAATAATTTACAAAAAAAATGAGGAGGGAGAGGACAGGGTGACAGAATAGATCTATCCTGATGGTAGATGGTAATCTGCAAGTTTACAGGTATGCTTCACAGCAATAATAAATATAACAGCAGTAAAAATACCGAAAGACAATCCTCACTTTAGAAATGTTTAGCTCCATAAATGCTGGCATTGAAATAAAATTGAACATAGGAAACTACGAGAGCCACAAATACAATTTCCCCCCACTATCTGAAAATAGAGCGTTCCTATGAACCTTTTGCTAAGTAGAAATGGTATAGAGCGAAGAAGCAATTACCATTAGTGTATGTGGAAATTGTTTTGAGTGTTCCCAGATGAAACAATATCTTCTCATAGGCTTTTTTGGTACCTTAGGGCATATCTTGCTAACAAAGTCACCAAATAAATCGAGATAAAGCACAGATGCTCACAGACAGTTCAAAGCTCTGGTGGCTTGATGCTGAGATGCCATGTAGTTCTCTCAGGAAGGAGCCTGGTGGAGCCCTTCTTGCTGCAGGAGGTGCACACTGCCTGGGTAAAGGCTCACTGCAAAGCAAGTGCTGAATGCTACTTTTGCCTTTTGAATTTTTGGGTTTTTTTTGTAAAGGCAAAAATCCTCTTCAAATCCTCTTCTTTTGGTTAGCAAAACTAGGTACTAATAATGTAGGATTTTTGTGTGTGTGTGTGTAAAAGCAAAGTGGCCTAGCACAAACTTTCAAAAAGCGGAAGATGCCTGCTACGTAGTTTGGATTCTAACTCTAAAGTAAGGAGTAATTCTCCCCCTGCTGGCCATCTTGAAATGTTTTTAGGCGAAAACCAGGACAGCGAGAGTGAGAACATTCCTTACAAGATTTTCCTGCCATGAAAATACAGACCTTTTTATCCACAAAAATATTTCCTGAAAACTCTTGTAGCCATTATCTGCAATTACTCATTCATTTGTTCTTCCATTTCTTAAAAGTAACATACTGTTTATTTGGATATAGCTCATTCATTCACTGGCCTTTCTATAATGTGCCAGGCATTGTAATAAACACTGAGGTTTCAAAGATGACATTGGGTTTGACATATAATAGTATGATATACACATGTGAATTATTAAATCAAATGCAGTAAGGAATTGTGAGTTGATAGAAATCACTTGTAGTGACATATAAGAACTGGGGCATACAGATTTCAGGTTGTACTACAAAGCTGTGGTCATCAAGACAGTGTGGTACTGGCACAAAAACAGACACATAGATCAGTGGAACAGAATAGAGAATACAGAAGTGGACCCTGAACTTTATGGGCAACTAATATTCGATAAAGGAGGAAAGACTATCCATTGGAAGAAAGACAGTCTCTTCAATAAATGGTGCTGGGAAAATTGGACATCCACATGCAGAAGAATGAAACTAGACCACTCTCTTTCACCATACACGAAGATAAACTCAAAATGGATGAAAGATCTAAATGTGAGACAAGATTCCATCAAAATCCTAGAGAAGAACACAGGCAACACCCTTTTTGAACTCGGCCATAGTAACTTCTTGCAAGATACATCCACGAAGGCAAAAGAAACAAAAGCAAAAATGAACTATTGGGACTTCATCAAGATAAGAAGCTTTTGCACAGCAAAGGATACAGTCAACAAAACTCAAAGACAACCTACAGAATGGGAGAAGATATTTGCAAATGACGTATCAGATAGAGGGCTAGTTTCCAAGATCTATAAAGAACTTATTAAACTCAACACCAAAGAAACAAACAATCCAATCATGAAATGGGCAAAAGACATGAAGAGAAATCTCACAGAGGAAGACATAGACATGGCCAACATGCACATGAGAAAATGTTCTGCATCACTTGCCATCAGGGAAATACAAATCAAAACTACAATGAGATACCACCTCACACCAGTGAGAATGGGGAAAGTTAACAAGGCAGGAAACAACAAATGTTGGAGAGGATGCGGAGAAAAAGGAACCCTCTTACACTGTTGGTGGGAATGTGAACTGGTGCAGCCACTCTGAAAAACTGTGTGGAGGTTCCTCAAACAGTTAAAAATATACCTGCCCTACGACCCAGCAATTGCACTGTTGGGGATTTACCCCAAAGATACAAATGCAATGAAACGCCGGGACACCTGCACCCCGATGTTTCTAGCAGCAATGGCCACGATAGCCAAACTGTGGAAGGAGCCTCGGTGTCCAACGAAAGATGAATGGATAAAGAAGATGTGGTTTATGTATACAATGGAATATTACTCAGCTATTAGAAATGACAAATACCCACCATTTGCTTCAACGTGGATGGAACTGGAGGGTATTATGCTGAGTGAAGTAAGTCAGTCGGAGAAGGACAAACATTATATGTTCTCATTCATTTGGGGAATATAAATAATAGTGAAAGGGAATATAAGGGAAGGGAGAAGAAATGTGTGGGAAATATCAGAAAGGGAGACAGAACATAAAGACTGCTAACTCTGGGAAACGAACTAGGGGTGGTAGAAGGGGAGGAGGGCGGGGGGTGGGAGTGAATGGGTGACGGGCACTGGGTGTTATTCTGTATGTTAGTAAATTGAACACCAATAAAAAATAAATTAAAAAAAAAAGAACTGGGGCATAAATAAGGTAGTAAAGCAGTTCAGCAGAGGTATAATCAGTACATTGGATTCTTGCCCTTAGTATTCAGCAATAAGAGGTTATCTAATCATAGGTAGGTACACAGATATTGTCAATGAGCATTTTTTTCTGGTTGTATTTTTAAGCAGCTTATTATTTTTAAATAATTACAGTTGACCCTTGAATATTATTAGTGGTGCCAACCTCAATGAAGTAAAAAATCCTCGTATAAGTTTTTACACCCCCAAAACTTACCTATGAATAGCCTGCTGTTGACCAGAAGCCTAACTGATAACAGAGTTAACATACTTTGTACGTTACATATCTTGTACACTGTATTATTACAATAAAGTAAGCTAGAGAAAAGAAAATGTCATTGGTAAAATAATAAGGAAGAGAAAATACACTTATAGTATAGCATTTATCCATACTGCAAAGTTATGTCATCTGTTTACAAAATGAAGTATCTGTAGAACCTACATAGATATTATCTATTATGATACAACACTGTTGATGTTATACATATTACTAACACTACACATAAAAAAGTAAAACGAAAAATGAAAAAGAAATTCCCATTTATTTACAAGTATAATGACTCATGAAGTGATAATGAAGTAGCAATATGATTGTTTTCTGGGAGCCTTGTACAATCAATGTCATTGCTTTGCTTTGCAGTAGCTTAGTTTATAGACTAGTGGGTCATCACAAAATTTCATAGCATACAATATTACAGTCATGTTTACAATACAACTTTGGAAACATTGTTATGGTCTTTTTAAGAAATCATTTTTGTGTGATGATAGGCTGACACCCTGTTTCTCCAATCATGAGAGAGGTGTACTGTATGATAATGTAATTCTCTAAAAGAGAAGTTATAAAACAGAAAACTGACAATATTAATTTTATATTAAATATTACTCCCCTTATGCCTGTATGAACATAGGTTATCCACTTCTATACGAGTCTTACACACAATGCTCTATATCATGAATACTTAGTTGATAATGAAGAAGACACAGAAATGTCTCATATGGTTCTTGCCTTAGTTATTAGATTGTCACATGAAGACACACATACACGACAGGTTGATTAACTATATGGTGTGATGATTATTCACTGTTCAATAAGTGGAAATGGATCACCATAAGGAAGAAGTGGAAGTATGGTCCTACTGTCTCAGGGTGGCAGAGGCAAAAGAGAAGGAGGAAGCAGAAGGGGAGGCAGGAGAGGCAGGCACAGTCAGTAGGACTTTACAGAAATATGTGATTCTGTCTAACTTTTTTTGTATATTCCTTGGGACTTTTTATGTAGGCAATCAAAGCATCTGCAAATGAGGACAGTTTTAATCTCTCCTACCTATCTTTCTTTTATTCCCTTTTTTATTGTTCTATTTCCATCCTAGAAATTACAATATCATTTTTTTCTTACAATATCATTTTGAATAGCAGTGGTGAGTGGAATTTTTACCTTCTTCCCAATCCCACCACTCTAAGGTGCAAGATATGCATTTTATTATTATTCCCAAATTAAATATGAACATTAGTTGCTATGTTTATGAGTGTCCATTGTTTTGTACAAAATGTTCAGTTTTTAAAATAAATATTTAGAAACAAAAATAATACCAAAAACTTGCATTCTTAGTAGAATTTTTTAGTAACTATGAGGATGTATTCATAAATAATTTTAAATTCCACTTTGTAGTAATTATATGAAAAGCAATGATCACATTAATAGTTTACCTAACCAATTAATCTGAAATATATTTTGTGTCTTCTCTTGTTTTTTCCCCCCTTTCATAATGAAGTTCTCATCCTTCTGAATTAAAGAAAATAAAATAAGTCAGCAACTGTTTAGTTGGCCCTTGCAATTATGTTTATGTAGAACTAGTAATTTTTTTTGGCACAATGACTTTGCCAAACAAAGTCTCAGCTTACTTATAGGATAAAGTGGATGATATGAATGTTAGAAATATTATTAGATCACAGTGACATATCACTATAGGATATCTTCAGTTTAGGAATACTAGGAGCATAGGAATTCAATGTACAGATGCCATAGGAGTTCCTTGGGAACCATGGTCTACCTGTCTGAGTATCCATCCAGAGCACTGAACACTAAGAGGATCTATTTACAGGAGCATCGTATGTGAGAAGTGCCTTCCTTTGTATCTCAAAGGTCACTGAAGCCTGGGCAAATCAGCAGAGATCTTCAGCAGGCATGTTGAAGCTCTGCGAATTGCCAGCAATGACTGGATATGACACTGGGCACATTTCTCTAAACTGGGTGGACTGTCTTTTCAAATGGCTTTTGCTTTTTTTTTTTTTAATTTTTTATTTATTTATTTTTTTTATGATAGTTACAGAGAGAGAGAGAGAGAGAGAGGCAGAGACACAGGCAGAGGGAGAAGCAGGCTCCATGCGCCGGGAGCCCGATGTGGGACTCGATCCTGGGTCTCCAGGATCGCGCCCTGGGCCAAAGGCAGGCGCCAAACCGTTGCGCCACCCAGGGATCCCTGGCTTTTGCTTTAACAGTAACAATGACACTAGGCTGCAAATAGCCCAGAAGTCTTAGCTATGTAGAGTTCAGGTGGTTCCTTGACCTCGAGTGCTGCACCTCTTCACCCAGCAGGTGAAGTAAGTGATTATGGAAAATCTGTAACAGGCTTCCAAGGAGCCCAGGGCTGTTTGGAAAGGCAATTCCAAGGGCATGTTGGACATCATGGGGATCTGCAGTTAGCTTTTAATGTGAATGTAACCTGAACTACTGTTTTATCTGGTGCCTCTAAATTGGTTAAGTGGTACCTCCTGTTTTCACATAAAATATTTATAACATCTACTTTCGTTGAGTAGAGGTGTGAAACCTAGAACTTGACTTCTCAGTGACATTTCCCCAAATAGTAGACCTTTGAGACTTTGAAGACCTTGCTTTGCTCAACTCTCAGACTTGTAATTCTTACTAGACATCTTCATTTAGATGTCTGAAGATCAGCTCAATTCAACATGTTCAAACTAGGCAGAGGTCCCTTGGGGACAGCCTCAACAGAGGCAACTGATAATTGTCAGAGATTTTGCAAGCTGAGGGACTTCACATCGGTAGTTTGAAATTGGCTATCATGGAAGCATTTACAGTAAAAATTTTCTATTGCTATAAACCAGGAACTTCCATCTCCTCCAGCTGGTTGTTTTTATCTTTTTATTATTTTTTATTTTTTATTGGAGTTCAGTTTGACAACATATATCCCATCAAGTGCTCTCTTCAGTGCCCCTCACCCAGTCACCACATCCCCCACCTGCTTCCCCTTCCACTACCCCTTATTCATTTCCCAGAGTTAGGAGTCTCTCATATCCTGTCACCCTCTCTGATATTTCCCACTCATTTTCTCTCCTTTCACCTTTAATTCCTTTCACTATTTTTTATATTCCCAGTATGAATGAGACCATATAATGTTTGTCCTTCTCCGATTGACTTATTTCACTCAGCATAATACCCTCCAGTTCCATCCACGTCGAAGCAAATGGTGGGTATTTGTCGTTTCTAATGGCTGAGGAATATTCCATTGTATACAGACCACAGCTTCTTTATCCATTCATCTTTCGATGGACATCAAAGCTCCTTCCGTAGTTGGCTATTGAGGACATTGCTGCTATAAACATTGGGTTGCAGGTGTCCTGCTGTTTCATTGCATCTGTATCTGTGGGGTAAATCCCCAGCAGTGCAATTGCAGGGTCATAGGGTAGCTCTATTTTTAACTCTTTGAGAAAACTCCACACAGTTTTCCAGAGTGGCTGTACCAGTTCACATACCTACCAACAGTGCAAGAGGGTTCCCCTTTCTCCACATCCTCTCCAACATTTGTGGTTTCCTGTCTTCCTAATTTTCACCATTCTCA
Source organism: Canis aureus (assembly GCF_053574225.1). NCBI lineage: Eukaryota > Metazoa > Chordata > Mammalia > Carnivora > Canidae > Canis > Canis aureus. Next base: position 594,626 of record NC_135611.1, on the reverse strand, counting down.
CTGGTGTGAGGTGGTATCTCATTGTGGTTTTGATTTGTATTTCCCTGATGGCAAGTGATGCAGAGCATTTTCTCATGTACTTATTGGCCATGTCTATGTCTTCTTTGGTGAGATTTCTGTTCATGTCTTTTGCCCATTTCATGATTGGATAGTTTGTTTCTTTACTCTTGAGTTTAACAAGTTCTTTATAGATCTTGGGTACTAGTCCTTTATCTGATAGGTCATTAGCAACTATCTTCTCCCATTCTGTAGGATATCTTTTAGTTTTGTTGACTGTTTCTTTTGCTGTGCAGAAGCTTTTTATCTTGATGAAGTCCCAATAGTTCATTTTTCCTTTTGTTTCCCTTGCCTTCATAGCTGTATCTTGCTAGAAGTTGCTGTGGCCAGTTCAAAAAGTGTTGCCTGTGTCCTCCTCTAGGATTTTGATGGATTCTTGTCTCACATTTAGATCTTTCATCCATTTTGAGTTTATCTTTGTGTCTGGTGTAACAGAATGGTCTAGTTTCATTCTTCTGTCCAATTTTCCCAGCACCATTTATTTAAGAGACTCCTTTTTCCAGTGGATAGTCTTTCCTGCTTTGTCAAATATTAGTTGACCATAGAGTTCAGGGCCCATTTCTAGGTTCTCTCTTCTGTTCCATTGATCTATGTGTCTGTTTTTGTGCCAGTACCACACTGTCTTTATGATCACAGCTTTGTAGTACAACTTGAAATCCGGCCTTGTGATGCCCCTGGCTCTGGTTTTTCTTTTTCAATATTCCCCTGGCTATTTAGGGTCTTTTCTGATTCCACACAAATCTTAAGATGATTTGTTCCAACTCTCTGAAGAAAGTCCATGGTATTTTGATAGGGATTGAATGTATAAATTGCCCTGGGTAACATTGCCATTTTCATAATATTAATTCTTCCGATCCAAAATCATTTGTGATTTTATTAATTTGAATCTTTCTCTTTTATTTTTAATAAGGCTGGCTAGAGGTTTATCTATTTTATGAATTCTTTCAAAGAACCAACTCTGGTTTTGTTGATCTGTTCTACAGTTTTCTGGTCTCTATTTCATTGAGTTCTGCTAGAATCTTTATTAACTCTCTTCTGTTTGGTGTAGGTTTTATTTGCTGTTCTTTCTCCAGTTCCTTTAGGTGTGAGGTTATCTCATGTATTTGAGTTTTTTTCCAATTTTTTGAGGGATGCTTGTATTGTGATGTATCTCCCCCCTTAAGACTGCTTCTGCTGTATCACAAAGATTTTGAATGATTGTATCTTCATTTTCATTAGTTTCCATGAATTTTTTTAATTCTTCTCTAATTTTCTGGTTGACCCATTCATTTTTTAGCAGGACGCTCTTTAACCTCCACGTGTTTGAGTTTCTTCCAAATTTCTTCTTGTGATTGCGTTCTAGTTTCAAAGCATTGTGGTCTGAAAAATTCCGGGAACAATCCCAATCTTTTGGTATCATTTGAGACTGATTTGTGACCCAGTATCTGTTGTATTCTGAGGAAAGTTTCATGTGCAGTTGAAAGGAATGTGTAGGGATCCCTGGGTGGTGCAGCGGTTTAGCGCCTGCCTTTGGCCCAGGGCGCGATCCTGGAGACCCGGGATCGAATCCCGCATCGGGCTCCTGGTGCATGGGGCCTGCTTCTCCCTCTGCCTATGTCTCTGTCTCTCTCTCTCTCTCTCTCTCTCTATGTGACTATCATAAATAAATAAAAAATTTAAAAAAAAAAAGAAAGGAATGTGTATCCAGTTGTGTTCGATACAAAGTTCTGTATATATCTGTGAAATCCATCTGGTCCAGCATATCATTTAAAGCTCTTATTTCTTTGATGGTGTTGTGTTTAGAATATCTGTCATTTGCAGAAAGTGCCATGTTGATGTCGCCTACTATTACTGTATTATTCTCTAGGTATCTCTTCACTTTCATTATTTAATGATTTACTTGGCAGCTCCCACATTAGGGGCATAAATGTGATTATTAGGTCTTCTTGTTGGATACACCCTTTAAGTATGACATAGTGTCCCTCTTCATCTCTTACTACAGCCTTTAGGATAAGCTTTAGTTTATCTGATGAGGATTGCTATTCAGCTTTCTTATGAGGACCATTTGAATGGTAAATTGTTCTGCAACCTTTCGTTTTCAGGCTGGAGGTGTACTTAGGTCTAAATGAGTCTCTTGTAGACAGCAAATAGTTGGGTCTTGCTTTTGTATCCAGTCTGAACCCCTGCATATTTTGATGGGATCATTAGGCCATTCACCTTCAGAGTTACTATTGAAAGATATGAATTTAGTGTCCCTTCAGTCCCTGTTTTTGTGGATTATTTCTTTGGGCTTTCTCTTTCTTTTACAGGGTCCCCCTTAATATTTGTTGCAGAGCTGGTTTGGTGGTCACATATTCTCTCAGTTTCTGCTTATCTTGGAAGCTTTTATTCTCTCCTTCTATTTTGAACGAGAGACTTGCTGGATATAGTATTCTTGACTGTGTGTTCTTCTCATTTAATACCCTAAATATATCCTGCCAGCACTTACTAGCCTGCCAGGTCTCTGTGGAGAGGTCTGCTGTTAACCTAATACTTATCCCCATAAAGGTTAAGGATTTCTTATCTCTTGCTGCTTTAAGGATCTTCTCTTTATCTTTGGAATTTGCAAGTTTCATTATTAAATGTCGAAGTGTTGAATGATTTTTAATGATTTTGGGGAGTATCTATCTCCTGGATCTGAATGCCTGTTTCCCTCCCCAAATTAGGGAAATTCTCAGCTATGAGTTGTTCCAACATATTTTATGGCCCTCTGTCCCTCTCAGCGCTCTCTGGAACCCCAATTATATTTAGATTTTTCCTTCTGAGGCTATCATATTTCCCTTAACCTTTCTTCATGGTCTTTTAATTGTTTTTCTCTTTTTCCCTCAGCTTCCTTTCTTGCCATCAACTTGTCTTTTATGTTGCTCACTCTTTCTTCTACCTCATTAACCCTTGTCGTTAGGACCTCCATTGTGATTTGTATCTCATTTAATCGATTTGTAATTTCAGCCTGATTACATCTAAATTCTGCAGTTATGAAGTGTCTTGATTCCTTTATGCTTTTTTTCCAGAACCATAAGTAGCTTTATAATTGTGCTTCTGAATTGGCTTTCTGACATCTAATTGTAATCCAAATTCTGTAACTCTGTGGCAGAGAGTACTGTTTCTGATTCTTTCTTTTGTGGTGAGTTCTTCCTTCTACTCGTTTGCTCAGTGCAGAGTGGCTGTATGAGCAGGCTGAGTCAGGAATATCAACCATGACCTAAATAAATTTCACCCTAGATGATTCTGCTTGGTCAGAGACCAGAAACTGAAAACAAAGATCAGAACGAAATAAAACAAAAGGACCACTAAAGTAAAAAGCAAATTAAGGGGATCCCTGGGTGGCGCAGTGGTTTGGCGCCTGCCTTTGGCCCAGGGCGTGATCCTGGAGACCCGGGATCGAGTCCCACATCGGGCTCCTGGTGCATGGAGCCTGCTTCTCCCTCTGCCTGTGTCTCTGCCTCTCTCTCTCTCTCTGTATGACTATCATAAATTAAAAAAAAATTTAAAAATAAAATTAAAAAAAGAAGTAAAAAAAAAGCAAATTAAAAAAAAAGATTTTATTTATTTATTCATGAGAGAGAGAGAGGCAGAGGGCTGCCTGTGAAAAGCAAATTTTAAAATTAAGTAGTAAAAATAGGGCTCAGTGGTTTAGCGCCACCTTCAGCCCAGGGTGTGATCCTGGAGACTGGCGATCAAGTCCCATGTCAGGGTCCCTGTATGGAGCCTGCTTCTCCCTCTGCCTGTATCTCTGCCTCTCTCCCTCTCTCTCTCTCTCTGTCTCTCATGAATAAATATATTAATAAAATCTTTTTAAAACACTAGTAAAAAATAAAAGGCCTAGAATCCCAAAGAAGAAGAGAAAAAAAGGGGGGGGGGAAGAAAAGAAAGAAAAAGGGTGGGGGACTTGGATATGGCAGTGGTGATGGAGTTGTAGTGTAGGGAGAATGTAATTTACCTGAGGGGTTCTAGAGGGTGATCCTCTTGGTTCTGAGTATATTAAGTTCTGTATGTTAGAAGATGCTTGGTCCCAAATTCATATAAAGCAGAAATACTTGTAGAAGGCCCCAACATTGACCACCAAAACATAAATGAGATAAAAGATGGGGGCAGGGCAGCCCAGGTGGCTCAGCGGTTTAGCACTGCCTTCAGTCCAGGTTGTGATCCTGGAGGCCCGGGATTGAGTCCCATGTCAGGCTCCCTGCATGGAGCCTGCTTCTCCCTCTGTCTCTGCCTCTCTCTCTCTCTCTCTCTCTCTCTCATGAATAAATAAATAAAATATTTTTAAAAAATAAAAATAAAAGAGGGGGGCAGAATGGGAATGAGGAATCTCACTGAATGAACTAGCATGGTATACCACTTGGTTCTGGGTGCATTCTGATCGTGTTTTAGAAGGTATTAACTCCTTCCATTGTAGAACAAAATGAGGCAGAGAATACAAAAACACAAAACAAAACAAAAAAACATATCTTGTATATTTCCCAAGGTGAGAATGTTGAAGGGAATCTAGAAGTGGAAAATATATCTAGGACCTGTAATTGTAGAAGTATGAAAGTCAAAAAGGAAGAATCTTAAAAATGAAGAGGTGGTAAAGTATTGTAGTTAAGGTGGGAAAAGAGAAAAAAATGGAAATTTACAGTCTGATATAAAAACGAGTTTTACTGGGAAAAGGAAGAAAAAAAATAGGATGGATACCCTCTGGTTCTATATACTGTAAATCCCTGGACTTCTCCTGGAGCTTTTCAGTGCTGCTGGGTCAAGAACTTGCTCTTCCCCTGTCCTTCCAGCTGGTCTTCTGGGGGAGGGGCCTGCTGTGCTGACTCTCAGGTGTGTGCACCTGGGGGACCTCCCCCACCCCCTGCTGGGTGCTGGGCTCAGTGGGAGCAGTGGGAGCTGTTGACTCCATGAGGCCTCTGTTTCCTGGTAGCCCCGCCCTTCCCAGGCACAGGGTGACACCAGGAGGAGCAACAACACTGGTAGGGGCCAGCTCTCCAGCTCTGGAGTCAGGTCCCACAGTAACTACCGCAGTCTCCTAGACCGCACTGGCCTGGATGCTCTGGGCATGGGGTGGGGGCGCTGACCTGCACAACTAGGGGACACTAGGCAGCAGGAGAGTCCTTTCTGTCCTGTGCCCTTCCCACTTCCCACCTGTCCTGAGGGGAACTCAGGATCCTGGGCTGTGTCCACCCAGTGCCCTGGGATCCAGGGCCTCTGCTGCTAGAATTGCGCTCCTGGGGCCAGGGCTCCTGAAAGCAGCAGGGCGCAGCCCCCTCCACCTGAAGTTCCAGCCTGACCCCTGGCTTCTCCCCAAGGCACGGCCTGGCGCTCCAGCCCTTTACCGCGGCTGGGCTGGTGTGTGGGGCGCTCTCCCCTGGGCGCCCCCCCTGTTAGTGACCCCGGGAGACTGGAGGCTCCACTGCCCCTCCTGCAGTTCTGCCTGAGTTCCCAGCTGAGGCCTTTCTGTCTGGGAAGAATCTGGTGCAGAATTTTTAAAGTTCCTGCTTCTCCGGGTTGGACTTCCCTCTTCTGAGGCTTTTGCCCACAGGCTTTAGCCCGGCTCCTAGTGGGGCACTCCCCCACTTGATTTTTTTAAAATTTTTTCTTTTCCACCTTCCTACCTTGTTAGAAGTGAAAACCCTTCTCTCTGTAGCATGCCAGCTGTTCTCCCTTTAAATCTCAGGTCAAATTTGTAGGTTTTCAGGATGGTTTGAAAGTAATCTAGGTATGTTGGTGGCGCCAGGTGAGTTGAGGACCCCCACTCCTCCGCCATCTTGCCCCGCCCCTTTAAGAACTTATTAAACTCAACAGCAAAGAAACAAATAATCCAATCATGAAATGGGCAAAAGACATGAACAGAAATATCACTGAAGAAGATATACACACGGCCAACAAGCACATGAATAAATGCTCCGCATCACTTGCCACCAGGGAAATACAAATCAAAACCACAATAAGATACCACCTCACAGCAGTGAGAATGGGGAAAATTAAGAAGACAGGAACAACAAATGTTGGAGAGGATGTGGAGAAAGGAGAACCCTCTTGCACTGTTGGGGGGAACGTGAACAGCTGGTTGTTAAATATTTACCAATATTCCACCGATTCAAACATAGTTGCTCTCAACCATATCCCTTCTGCTCATGTGTGTCTGTTAATTCCCAAACTTCTGATTGTCTCACTCTTCGATGCCCAGTTCAAATTCATCTCCTCCCATGGTCAACTAGTATTATCCAAGGATATTCAATGGCAAAAGGACAGTCTCTTTAATAAATAGTATTGAGAAAATGGGATAATTCCATATAAAAGAATGACACTGGATTTTACACCACTCACAAAAAAAAATTCAAAAGCATTTAAAAACTTAAATGTAAGACCTGACACCATTAAATGCCTAGGAGAAAACATAAGGAAAAACCTTCTTGACATAGGTCTTGGCAATGATTTTTTGGATATGACACCTAAAACACAAAGCAACAAAAGCAAAAATAAGTGAGTGGGACTACATCAAGCTACAAAGTTTCTGCACAGCAAAAGAAATGATCGTTAAAATAAAAAGGCAACATACAGAATATGAAAAACTGTTTGCAAACCATGTATCTGGTAAAGGCTCAATATCCAAAATAAATAAGGATCTCACATATTTGCAAACCATATGTCTAAAAGGGATTAATATCTAAAATACATAATGAACTCATAAAACTTAATAGCAAGGGCATTTGAGTGGCTCAGTCAGTTAAATGTCTGCTTTTAGCTCAGGTCATGATCTCAGAGTCTTGGGATGGACCCTGACATTGAGCTCCCTGCTCAGAGGGGAGCCTGCTTCTCCCTCTTCCTTTGCCCCTCCCCCTGCTTGTGCTTTCTCTCTCTCAAATAAATAAAAATTTTTTAAAGTCCCAACTTTAGGGATCCCTGGGTAGCTCAGCAGTTTAGCACCTGCCTTTGGCCCAGGGTGTGATCCTGGAGTCTTGGGACTCAGTCAGTCTCCCTGCATGGAACCTGCTTCTCCCTCTGCCTGTGCCTCTGCCTCTCTCTCTCTTTGTGTCTCTCATGAATAAATAAAATCTTTAAAATATATATATATATATATATATAAAATCCCAACTTAATAGCAATAATAATAATCATTGAGTGTTAAAATGGGCAAAGTAGCTGAGTAAACATTTTTCCAAAGAAGTCATTCAAGAGGTACATGAAAAGGTGCTCAATGTCACTAATCATCAGGAAAATGCAAATCAAAAGCACAAACAACACAGAAACCTTACAACTGTTAGAAGGCTACCATCAGACATGTGGAGAGAGGGAAAATTTGTGTACCAACAGATGGAAATGTAAGTTGGTACAGCCATGATGGAAAACAGCATGGAGGTTTCTTAAAAAAAATAAAATTAAAAATAGAGCTGTCATATGAACCAGCAATCCCACTTCTGGGTATATGGCCCAAGGAAACAAAAACACTACCTTGAAGAGAGATCTGTACCCCCATGTTTAGGGCAGCATTATTTACAACAGCCAAGACATGGAAACAACCTAAGTGTCCACTGATGGGTAAATGGATAAAGAAAACATGGTATTTATATGCAATGAAATATTACTGAGCCATAAAAAAGAAAGAAAACTTGCCATTGGCAACAACATGGAAGGACATTGAGGCCATTATAAGAAGAGAAATAAGTCAGGCAGAGAAAGACAAATACTGTATGATCTCACTTATATGTGAAATCTAAAAATACTGAATATTTTTAGAAACATTGGTGGGGTAGGAAAAATGAGTGAAGGTGGTCAAAATGTAAAAGCCAGAACAAAATTCACCTCAACCTGCAGCGACAGAATTCCTCCAGGGGATTTTGAGGAATGTGTCTGAGACATTGTGGTGACCTCAGTGGCTATGGTAGACCTTGACACAGAGTAGATAGGAAAATGGTTGTGGTTTTGTGGAAGGCCACAAAATAACCTTGTGCTTCTTTTACACTCATCTCTGACCCCAATAAACATATTAACACTATTTTTATTCTGCATCCTCATTGATCCTGTTATATGTCCCTGTTAAAATGGGACATATAAGGACGATGGTATGTCCATAGCCACCTCCTACCTTCTCCATCTTTGAGTCTGCTTATCCCTTTCCCCAGGGAGGCTCTGATTTCCCTGACCCCAGGAGACTCTGCTTACTCCTTTCCCCATGGAAGCTCTGTTTTGCCTGACCCCATGGAGGCTCTGTTTATCTGTCCCCATGGAAGCTCTCCTTATCCCTGTCCTCATGGAGGCTATGCTTATACCTGTCCTTGTGGAGGCTCTGCTTATCCCTGTCCCCAAGATGGGGTCTACTTTCCCTATCCCCATGGAGGCTCTGTTTATCCATTTCCCATGGAGGCTTTGATTATCCCTCTTCCCATGGAGTTTCTGCTTATTATCCCTATCCTCATGGAGGCTCTGCTGATCACTGTCTCTATGGAGGCTCTGCTTATCCAATTCCCCATGGAGGCTCAGCTTAATCCTCTATACAAGAGGCTCTGCTTATCCCTCTCTCCAAGGAGGGTATGCGAATTCCTGTCCTCATGGGGCTCAGCCCTTACCTGTCCCAGGGAAGCTCTGCTTTTCCTGTACCCATGGAGGCTCTGCCTATCCCTCTTTTCATGGAGGTTAGCTTATCCTTGTCCCATTGTGGGTCCGCTTATCCTTCTCCCAATGGCGACTCTGCTTATCCATGTCCTCATGGAGTCCATGCTTAACCCTGTCCCATGGAGGCTCTGCTTATCCCTGTACCCTTGGAGGTTATGCTTATCTCTGTCCCCATGGTGGATCTGCTTATCCATGTCCCCATGGAGGCTCTCCTTATTCCTTTCCCCCATGGAGGCTCTCCTTATTCATGTCCTCATTGAGGCTCTCCTTATCTCTGTCCTCATGGAGGTTTTGTTTATCCATGTCCCCATATTGTCCTGCTTGGGGAGATTTCCTCCCCAAGGAGGTTCTGCTGATCCCTGTCCCCATAGAGGCTCAACTTATCCCTGTATGCATAAAGGCTCTACTTTCCCTTTCCCCAAGAGGTTCTGCTTATCCATTTCCCCATGGAGTCTCTGCTTATCCCTGCTTCCTGAGGCTCTGCTTTCCTTGTCTCCATGGAGACTCTGCTTATCCCTGTCTTCATGGAAGCTCTGTTTTCCCTGTCCTCATGGAGACTCTGCTCATCCCTTTCCCCATGAAGCTCTGTTTATCCTTGTCCTCATGGAGATTCTGCTTTTTCCTGTCCCCATGGAGTGTCTTCCCAATTTCCTTTAAGCCATTGCTCAAATGTCATTTTTTTTCTTTTTTTAAAGATTTTATTTTTTTATTCATGAGAGACACAGACAGAGGCAGAGACATAGGCAGAGGGAGAAACAAGCTCCTCTGAGGAAGCTGGATGTGGGAGTTGATCCCAGGACCCCAGGATCTTGATCTGAGCCAAAGACAGATGCTCAACCACTGAGCTACACAGGCGTTCCAAATGCCATTTTTTTTCAATGGAGCTTTTCTCTCCCTATCCTTTGGATTCTGCCACTCTCAGTAATCTGAACTCTTAACACAGGAATCTTGAAATTGGTCCACTAACTCCTAAAATCTGTTAGAATGGGAAAAAGAACTAATCCACTGTGGTTGGCTAGACCGCAAAGAGGAATGCCAGAGATCATGAGGAGTATTCTCAGAGCCTTGCCAAAGTCCCTCACTTGTCCAGACCAACAGGAGTGTGAATGATGGACAGAGATTTTGGATATAGGGCATGATGAACAGGAGGAGAGCAAGGTTGGAGAGGCTAAATAGACAGCAAGGCTGTCTATTTAAAGTGACAGCCTGTCTGGCAGCCCTCCCTGGAGGCAAGAAGGCTGTTTTGCTCTCACCCATATCAGAGGTGCTTGTAACCCCCACACAATGCAGGTCTGTTAGCCTTCTTGATAAAACCATGTTTGGAGAGCTATATCTGGGGAGGTTATTTTGGTTTGAAACTGGAAGAAAGCAAGCCTGAAACTTACCTGGGAAATAAGAGATAGATCAAGGAAGAAAAGTCAACAATTCTGAAGTGGAAAATACTTTGAGGAGTAAAAATATTGGCTTTTCACATGGCCTATAAGGCAGTTCTGCTATTCACCATTTCATTTGCTGTCTTCCTGTGCCCCACTGGGACGGTTCTTTTTGGGCTGATTGCTGCTTTTTAAAGAAAAATTAATTTTATTTTTAAGTATTTTTTTTAAATTTCAGGTTGATTTGTTAACATATACTATAACACCCAGTTCTCATCTCATGAGGTGCCCCCTTTGGTGCCAGTCACCCAGTCACCCGTCCTCCCACACACCACCCCTTCCACTACCCCTTGTTCATTTCCCAGAGTTAGGAGTCTATGTTCTGTCACACTCTCTGATATTTCCCACTCATTTTCTCTCCTTTCCCCTTTAATCCCTTTATTTATTTATTTATTTTAATTGGAGTTCAATTTGTCAACATATAGCATATCACCCAGTGCTCATCCCGTCAAGTGCCCCCCTCGGTGCCTGTCACCCAGTCACCCCATCCCCCCGCCCACCTCCCCTTTCGCTACCCCTTGTTTGTTTCCCAGAGTTAGGAGTCTCTCATGTTCTGTCACCCTCACTGATACTCTCACTCATTTTCTCTCCTTTTCCCTTTATTCTCTTTCACTATTTTTTATATTCCCCAAATGAATGAAACCATATAATGTTTGTCCTTCTCCGATTGACGTATTTCACTCAGCATAATATCCTCCAGTTGCATCCAAGTTGAAGCAAATAAATGGTGGGTATTTGTTGTTTCTAATGGCTGAGTAATATTCCATTGTATATATAGACCACATCTTCTTTATCCATTCATCTTTTGATAGACACTGAGGCTCCTTCCACAGTTTGGCTATTGTGGACATTGCTGCTATAAATATTGGTGTTCTGGCATTTCACTGCATCTGTATCTTTGGGGTAAATCCCCAGCAGTGCAATTGCTGGGTTGTAGGGTAGCTCTATTTTTAACTCATTGAGGAAACTTCATGGAGTTTTCCAGAGTGGCTGTACCAGTTAACAATCCCACCAGCAGTGGAAGAGGGCTACCCTTTTCCAAATCCTCTCCAACACTTCTTGTTCCCTGCCTTGTTAATTTTCACCATTCTCACTGGTGTGAGATGGTATCTCATTGTGGTATTGATTTGTATTTCCCTGATGACAAATGATGCAGAGCATGATCTCATGTGCTTGTTGGCCATGTCTGTCTTCTTTGGTGACATTTCTGTTAATATCTTTTGCCCATTTCATGATTGGATTGTTTGTTTGCTGTGAAGTTTAATAAGTTCTTTATAGATCTTGGATACTAGCCCTTTATCTGATATGTCATTTGCAACTATCTTCTCCCATTCTGTAGGGTGTCTTTTAGTTTTGTTGACTGTTTCTTTTGCTGTGCAGAAGCTTTTTATCTTGATGAATTCCCAATAGTTCATTTGCTTTTGTTTCCTTGCCTTCATAGTTGTATCTTGCAAGAAGGTGGTGTGGCCAAGTTCAAAAAGGGTGTTTCCAGTGTTCTCTAGGATTTGATAGATTCTTGTCTCACATTTAGATCTTTCATCTATTTTGAGTTTATCTTTGTGTCTGGTGTAAGAGAAAGGGCTAGTTTCATTCTTCTCAACGTGGCTGTCCAATTGTCCCAGTACCATTTATTGAAGAGACTGTCTTTTTTCCAGTGGATAGTCTTTCCTGCTTTGTTGAATATTAGTTGACCATAGAGTTGAGGGCCCATTTCTGGGTTCTGTCTTCTGTTCCATTGATCTATGTGTCTGTTTTTGTATCAGTACCACACTGTCTTGATGATCACAGCTTTGTAGTACAACTTGAAATCCGGCCTTGTGATGCCCCCCCCCCCCGGCTCTGGTTTTCTTTTTCAACAATCCCCTGGCTATTCAGGGTCTTTTCTGATTCCACACAAATCTTAAGATGATTTATCCCAGCTCTCTGAAGAAAGTCCATGGTATTTTTATAGGGATTGCATTGAATGTGTACATTACCCTGGGTAGCACTGCCATTTTCACAATATTAATTCTTCCAATCCATGAGCATGGAATATTTTTCCATCTCTTTGTGTCTTCCTCAATTACTTTCAGAAGTGTTCTGTAGTTTTTAGGGTATAGATCCTTTACCTCTTTGGTTAGGTTTATTCCTAGGTATCTTATGCTTTTGGGTGCAATTGTAAATGGGATTGATTCCTAATTTCTCTTTCTTCAGTCTCATTGTTAGTGTATAGAAATGCCACTGATTTCTGGGCATTGATTCTGTATACTGCCACACTACCGAATTGCTGTATGAGTTCTAGCCATCTTGGGGTGGAGTTTTTTGGGTTTTCTAAGTACATTATCATGTCACATGTGAAGAGGGAGAGTTTTACTTCTTCTTTGCCAATTTGAATGCCTTTTATTTCTTTTTTGTTGTCTGATAGCTGAGGCTAGGACTTCCAGTACTATGTTGAATAGCAGTGGTGAGAGTGGACATCCCTGTCTTGTTCCTGATCTTAGGGGAAAGGCTCCCAGTGCTTCCCCACTGAGAATGATATTTGCTGTGGGCTTTTCATAGATGGCTTTTAAGATGTTGATGAATGTTCCCTCTATCCCTACACTCTGAAGAGTTTTGATCACGAATGGATGCTGTATTTTGTCAAGTGCTTTCTCTGCATCTAATGAGAGGATCATATGATTCTTGGTTTTTCTCTTGCTGATATGATGAATCACATTGATTGTTTTATGAGTGTTGAACCAGCCTTGTGTCCTGGGAAGAAATCCTACTTGGACATGGTGAATAATTTTCTTAATGTATTTTGGATCCTATTGGCTAGTATCTTGTTGAGAATTTTTGCATCCATGTTCATCAGGGATATTGGTCTATAATTCTCCTTTTTGGTGGGGTCTTTGTCTGGTTTTGGAATTAAGGTGATGCTGGCCTCATAGAACAAATTTGGAAGTATTCCATCTCTTTCTATTTTTCCAAACAGCTTTAGTGGAATAGGTATGGTTTCTTCTTTAAACGTTTGATAGAACTTCCCTGGGAAGCCATCTGGCCCTGGACTTTTGTGTCTTGGGAGTTTTTGATGACTGCTTCAATTTCCTCCCTGGTTATTGGCCTGTTCAGGTTTTCTATTTCTTCCTGTTCCAGTTTTGGTAGTTTGTGGCTTTCCAGAAATGCGTCCATTTCTTCTAGATTGCCTAATTTATTTCCGTATAGCTGTTCATAATATGTTTTTAAAATCGTTTGTATTTCCTTGGTGTTGGTAGTGATCTCTCCTTTCTCATTCATGATTTTATTAATTTGAGTCTTCTCTCTCTTCTTTTTAATATGGCTGGCTAATGGTTTATCTATCTTGTTAATTCTTTCAAAGAACAGACTCCTGGTTTTGTTGATCTGTTCTTCTGGTCTCGATTTCATTGAGTTCTGCTCAAATCTTTATTAACTCTCTTCTTCTGCTGGGTGTAGGATCTATTTTCTGTTTTTTCTCTAGCTCCTTTAGGTGTAAGGTTAGCTTTTGTGTTTGAGTTCTTTCCAGTTGTTGAATGGATGCTTGTATTGTGATGTATTTCCCCCTCAGGACTGCTTTTGCTGCATCCCAAAGATTTTGAACGGTTGTATCTTCATTCTCAATACTTTCCATGAATCTTTTTAATTCTTCCTTAATTTCCTGGTTGACCCTTTCATCTTTTGACAGGATGATCCTTAACCTCCACGTGTTTGAGGTCCTTCCAAACTTCTTGTTGTGATTTAGTTCTAATTTCAAGGCATTATGGTCTGAGAATATGCAGGGGACGATCCCAATCTTTTGGTATTGATTCAGACGTGATTTGTGATCCAGTATGTGGTCTATTCTGGAGAAGGTTCCATGTGCACTTGAGAAGAATGTGTATTCAGTTGAGTTTGGATGTAAAGTTTTGTAGATATCTGTGAAATCTATCTGGTCCAGTGTATCATTTAAAGCTCTCATTTCTTTGGAGATGTTGTGTTTAGAAGACCTATCGAGTGTAGAAAGTGCTAGTTTGAAGTCACCAAGTATAAGTGTATTATTATCTAAGTATGTCTTAAATTTGGTTATTAATTGATTGATATATTTGGCAGCTCCCACATTCAGGGCATATATATTGAGGATTGTTAAGTCCTCTTGTTGGATAGATCCTTTATGTATGATATAGTGTCCCTCTTCATCTCTCACTATCGTCTTCGGGGTAAATTTTAGTTTATCTGATATAAGGATGGCTACCCCTGCTTTCTTTTGAGGACCATTTGAATGGCGAATGGTTCTCCAACCTTTTATTTTCAGGCTGTAGGTGTCCTTTTGTCTAAAATGAGTCTCTTGTAGACAGCAAATAGATGGGTCCTGCTTTTTTATCCAGTCTGAAACCCTGCGCCTTTTGATGGGGTCATTAAGCCCGTTCACATTCAGAGTTACTATTGAGAGATATGAATTTAGAGTCATCATGATATCTATTCAGTCCTTGTTTTTGTGGATTGTTCCACTGAACTTCTTCTTAAAGGGGAATTTTAAGAGTCCCCCTTAACATTTCTTGCAGAGCTGGTTTGGAGGTCACATATTCTTTCAGTTCCTGCCTGTCTTGGAAGCTCTTTATCTCTCCTTCCATTTTGAATGAGAGCCTTGCTGGATAAAGTATTCTTGGTTGCATGTTCTTCTCATTGAGGACCCTGAATATATCCTGCCAGTCCTTTCTGGCTGCCAGGTCGCTGTGGAGAGGTCTGCTGTTACCCTAATGCTCCTCCCCATAAATGTCAGGGATTTCTTGTCTCTTGCTGCTTTAAGGATCTTCTCTTTATCTTTGGAATTTGCAAGCTTCACTATTAAATGTCGAGGTGTTGGGGGGTTTCAATTGATTTTAGGGGGGGATCTCTCTATTTCCTGGTTCTGAATGCCTGTTTCCCTTCCCAGATTAGGAATGTTTTCAGCTATGATTTGTTCAAATACTTATTCTGGCCCTCTGTCCATTTCGGCGCCCTCGGGAACCCCAATTACACTTAGGTTTTTCTTCCTTAGGCTGTCGTTTATTTCCCTTAATCATTATTTTCCCTTAATCTGTCTTCCTGTTCTTTTAATTTAACTCTTTTTTCCTCAGTTTCTCTCTTTGCCATCAACTTGTCTTCTATGTCATTCACTCGTTCTTCCACCTCGTTATCCCTCGTCGTTAGGAGTTCTACTTTGGATTGCATCTCATTCAATTGATTTTTAATTTCGGCCTGATTGGATCTAAATTCTGCAGTCATGAAGTCTCTTGAGTCGTTTATGCCTATTTCTAGAGCCACCAGTAGCTGTATAATAGTGCTTCTGAATTGGCTTTCTGACATTGAATTATAATCCAGATTTTGTAACTCTGTGGGAGAGAAAACTGTTTCTGATTCTTTCTTTTGAGGTGAGGTTTTCCTTCTAGTCATTTTCCTGAGTGCCGAGTGGCCATATACAAATTGAATTGGCAAAAGGAGAAAAAGAGGGGAGAGAAAGAAGGAAAGAAAAGAGAAAAAGGAAAAAGAATAAAGGAACTAAGAAGGAAAAAAGATAATAAAAAGAGAAAAAAAGAAAGAAAATGGGGAAAAGGATGGGGGAAGCAATCAGAAATAAAAAAAAACATGGGGGAGTATCTTCTGATTCTGTATACTTTAAGTCCCTTGACTTCCCCTGGAACTTGTCCGTCTAGCTGGTCTTCTGGGGGAGGGGCCTGTTGTGCTGATTTTCAGGTTTTAGCACTTGGGGGAGCCGCTCTGTCCCCTGCCTGGTGCAGGGCTCAGTGCGGTTAGTTTACCCCGTGAGGCCCCAGGAGGAACAACCCTAGTGGCAGCGGCCAGCTCTGGAAACCTGTATTCAGCCCCCGCAGTAACTCGGGAGCAGTCCATCTGCAGGGCCTGGAGGCTCTTGGGCGGATCCGCTGATCTGCTCAGCTCTGGGCAGGAGCGTCTTTGCTATCCTGGGCCCTCCGTGCCTCTGCCTGTCCCAGCAGAGGCCGAATCCTGGGCTGTGTCCCGGCGCCCTGTGCTGCGGGGCCTGCACGTTTGGATTCTCGCTCCCGGCCGCATAGCCGCCTCACTGCGGAGCCACCGCCCGAGCCCCTCTGAGTTGCTCCCGGAGCTGCGCAGCCCCCTCCACACGGTGCCTCTTCCTCTGCAGGAGTCGCTACCGCCAATGTGCTCCTGGGGCTGGGCAAACCCCTCCATGCAGAGCCGCCGCCGGAGCCCCTCAGTGCTCCTCCCTGGTCAATGCATGTGCCCTGCAGCCCTTAGGGAGCTCGGTGCACTCTCCTGGGAGTGCAGGTCTCTGTTAGTGTCCCAGGGAGCCCTAGGGCATCCCCGCCCTCCTGGGGTTCTTCTCTGACTCCTTGAAGGCGCCATTCCACCCTGGAAGATTGGTGCAGCTCCTCCTTCTCCCAGGACAGAGCTCTTCTGTCCTATGGGCACTCGCCCCGGCCTTAGCTGGGATCCTCGCTGGGGCCCTCACACTTGGATGCCTTTTGTTTCTTTATTTCTTTTTCCCGTCTTCCTACCTTGATAGAATCATGAACTTTTCTCACTGTATCATTCGATCTGGGCTCTTTTTAAATCTCAGGCCAAATTCATAGATTTTCAGGATGATTTGAAGGTTATCTAGGTAATTTCGTGGGGACAGGTGATTTGGGGACCCTACACTTCCGCCATCTTGCCCCTCCTCCTGTATGTTGCCTTTTAGCTTTGGTTGTTTCCTTCACTTGCGGAAGTTTTTCTATTTGATGAAGTCCCAATAGTAATTTTGCTTTTGTTTCCCTCACCTCAGAGGCATATCTAGAAAGAAGATCCAATAGCCAATGTTAAAGACGTTGCTGCCTATCGTTTCTTCTTTGTGTGGTTTCAGGTCTCACATTTAGGTCTTTCATCCATTTTGAGTTTACTTTTTATATATATGGTGTAAGAAAGTGGTCCAGTTTCATTCTTCTGCATGTGGCTGCCTGGTTTTCCCAACACCATTTGTTCTTATCCTGTGATCAGGGTTAGGGTTTGTTGAAGAGACTGTCTTTGTGCCTTTGGATATTCCTTCCTGCCTTGTTGTTGATTAATGCATCATAGAGTTACAGGTTTGTATCTTGTTTCAGATTTCCATTCTGTTCTATTGATCTAAGCATCTCTTATTGGGAGATTCTTGATTGCTAATTCAATTTCTCTGCTGGTTATATGTCGGTTCAAGTTTCTTATTTCTTCCTTTATCATTTTTGCTATGTTATATATTTCCAGGAATTGATCTATTTCTTCCAGGTTCTTGGTTGCTGGCATATAATTTTTCTTAATGTTCTCTTATAATTGTTTGTATTTCTGCAGTGTTGGTTGTTATTTCTCTTTTCTCATTTGTGATTTTATTTGGGTCCTATCTCATCTTTTTATTTTTTTTCTTTTTTAAAGATTTTATTTATGTATTCATGAGAAACACAGAGAGGCAGAGGTATAGGCAGAGGGAAAATGAGGCTCCATGCAGGGAGCCTGATGTGTGATGTGATCCCCCATGACTCTGGGATCATGACCTGAGCCAAAGCAGATGCTCAAACACTGAGGCACCCAGGTGCCTTGCTGATTCAATTGCTTTGCTACTTATGGGTCTGTTCACATTTTCTATTTCTTCTTATTTCAGCTTTGCTTGTTTGCACATTTCTAGGGATTTGTCCATTTCTTCCAGGTCTCCCAGTTTGTTAGCATATAATTTCATAGTATTCCCTTATAATTGTCTAATTTTTCTAGTGTTGATTGTGATCTCTCTTCTCTCATTTGTGATTTTATTCATTTAGGTCTTTTCTCTTTTCTCATTGATAAGACTGGCTATGGCTTGATCCATTTTATTAATTATTTTGAAGAACCAGCTCTTAGTTTCGTTATTCCATTCTACTGTTTTGTTGTTTCTATATTGTTTATTTCTGCTCTCATCTTTATTTTTCCCTTCTTCTGTAGGCTTTAGGCTTTGTTTGCTATTCCTTTTCCAGCTCCTTTAGGTGTAGCGTTAGGTTGTGTATTGGAGACTTCTTGTTTCTTGAGGTAGGGCTGTATTGCTATGTACTTCCCTCTTAGGACTGCCTTTGCTACATCCCAGAGGTTTGGAGAAACATGTTTTCATTTTCATTTGTTTTAAATTTCCTCTTTAATTTCCTGGTTGCTCCATTCATTCTCTAGTAGGATGTTCATAATCTCCAAGTATTTTTTGTCTGTCCAATTTTTTTTTTCTTACTGTCGACTTCGAGTTTCATAGCGTCATGTTCTGAAAATGTACAGCATGTGATATCAACCTTCTTGTACCTGTTGTACCTGTTGAGGGTTGATTTGTGATATGATCTGTTCTGGAGAATGTCCCATGTGCACTTGAAAGAAATGTGTATTCTGTTTTAGGAGGAAATATTCAGACTATATCTTTTGAGTCCCTGTGGTCCAGTGTGTCAAGGCTATTGTTCACCTGTTGATTTTCTGCATAGACAATTGGTCCATTTCCATAAGTGGGTGTTAAAATCCCCTGTCGTTGTATTATTATCAGTGAGTTCCTGTATGTTTGTTGTTAATTGGTTTTTATATTTAGGTATTCCCATGTTGGCAGTATAAATATTTAGTTGTTGGATCTTTTTTTTAAATAAATTTATTTTTTATTGGTGTTGAATTGACCAACATACCAAATAACACCCAGTGCTCATCCCATCAAGTGTCCCCCTCAGTGCCCATCACCCATTCACCCCACTTCCTGCCCTCCTCCCCTTCTAGCACCCCTAGTTCATTTCCCAGAGTTAGGAGTCTTTATGTTCTGTCTCCCTTTCTGTTATTTCCTACACAATTCTTCTCCATTCCCTTGTATTCCCTTTCGCTATTATTTATATTCTCCAAATGAATGAGAATATACACTGTTTATCCTTCTCCGATTCACTTACTTCACTCAGCATAATACCTTCCAGTTCCATCCATGTTGAATTAAATGGTGGGTATCTGTCATTTCTAATGGCTGAGTAATATTCCATTGTATACATAAACCACATCTTCTTTATCCATTCAACTTTCTTTTTTTAAATTTTTTTTTATTTACGATAGGCATGCAGTGAGAGAGAGAGAGAGAGGCAGAGACACAGGCAGAGGGAGAAGCAGGCTCCATGCACTGGGAGCCCGATGTGGGATTCGATCCCGGGTCTCCAGGATCACGCCCTGGGCCAAAGGCAGGCGCCAAAGCACTGCGCCACCCAGGGATCCCTCCATTCAACTTTCGATGGTCACTGAGGCTCCTTCCACAGTTTGGCTATTGTGGACATTCCTAATATAAACATCGAGGTGCAGGTGTCCCGGCGTTTCATTGCATCTGAATCTTTGGGGTAAATCCCCAACAGTACAATTTCTGGGTCGTTGTGCAGGTCTATTTTTATCTCATTGAGGAACCTCCACAGAGTTTTCCAGAGTGGCTGCACCAGTTCACATTCCCACCAACAGTGGTTTCTATATTTAGGTACTCCCATGTTGGCAGCATAAATATTTTGTTGTTTGATCATGATAGATTGTCTTTTTAATTATGAAATAATGCCCTTCTTCATCTCTTCTTACAGTATTTGTTCTTTCTTTTTTGAAATTTAAAATATTTATTTATTTATTCATGAGAATTACACAGAGAAGCAGAGGAAGGAACATAGCAGAGTGAGAGGCAGGCTCCCCAAAGGGAGGCTGATGTGGGACTCGATCCTGAGATCCCAGAATCACACCTTGAGCCAATTGCAGATGCTCAACCACTGAGCCACCATGTGTCCCCCAGGGTTTGGTTTCAAATCTCATTTGTCTGATATAAGTATGGGTCCTCCAGCTTTCTTTTGATATCCATTAGCAGCATAGATGATTTTCCATCCCCTGACTTTCAATCTGTCGGTGTCTATGGGTCTAAGGTGAGCATCTTGTAGGCAGCGTACAGATGGATGTTGTTTTTTTAATAATAATTTTATTTATGATAGTGTGAGAGAGAGAGAGAGAGAGGTAGAAAATTAGGCAGAGATAGAAACAGGCTCCCCACCAGGAGCCCAATATGGGACTCGATCCAAGACTCCAGGATCACACCCTGATTCTAAGGCAGAGGCTCAACCCCTGAGCCACCCAGACATCCTGGATCCTATTTTTTAAGCCACTCTGATACGCTGTATCTTTTTCTTGGAGCATTTAGTCTATCAGCATTCAGAGTGATTATTCAAAGATATGAACTTTGTGCATTTGTGTTACCAGAAGTGTTGGTGTTTCTGGTGACGTTCTCTGAGCCTTTCTCGTCTTTGTTGCTTTTGATCTCTTTTTTTCCCCCACTGGAAGAGTCCCTCTTAAAATTCCTTACTGGACTGGTTAAGTGGTCATGAACTCCTTTATATGTTGCCTGTCTGGGAAAATCTTTCTCTCTCCTTCTCTCCTGTATGACACCCTTGCTGAAGAAAGAATTCATACAAATTGGACTCCAATAAAAAGAAATTTAAAAACATAAAATAAATTCTTGCTAATATGATTGAGGGAAATGGCATTTAGGATGAAAACCAGAAGCAGAAAGAGAGGAGGACAGATTTCACCCTCCGTAGCCTTCACAGGGACCTGGTGTCCTTTCCTAGGAGGGCCCCCCCTCCGGAGGATTCTTCCTGCCCCTCTGCCCTCCTTGTTTGAACACAGCAAACACATCTCCGTGCCTCCAACACCTCTGCAGTCATGGCTTATAGCGTTTTCCAAATATCCTATTGGGGGCCACAGTGTAGTCTATGTAACCATCTGGCTGCTGTTTGACAACATTGGGGGGATTCTGACTTTTGTTGGTTTTGAGCTGCATGTGTGTCTATCACATGCAGCTATCCCATGCAGCTATCAGATCCTCTGGCTAGGTCACCCAAAACCCTGAAATGGTTGGCAGAACATCATTTCTGGTGCTGGCGCTGGGTGGCTAGCTGGGCTCTCCTGGCCACGCCGGGGCTCACTCGTGCAGGAACTTTCAGCTGGAGGGTCATCAGAGCTGGAAGTTCCGGCTCGGCCACTTTCCCATGTCCAGCAGTGGGTCCGGCCTCCCCTGAAAGGCACGTGGGGACGTCAGGTGTGTGTGCCTGGTGGTGCCCCTGCAGGGGCTGGTTGGGGCCTAGGTGGTGCCCCCTCCTCCTTTCTGGAGGTCTCTCCACGCCCCGTGCACATAGTTCTGGGAGACACAGAAATGGGCTGGCTCTGCATTTTCACACCACAACACTTTATTGACTTCCTACAGCAAACGGGCTCAGAGCCATGAGTGCGTGCCTTCCCCTGGGGAAGGAGACCTTTCTGTCCTTTAAGGGGGGGGGCAAGAATCACACAGGATGGGGAGGCGGGTGCTGGAGTCCCCCACCTGGGAGCATGTGTGGACTCTGGGTGGGGGCGAGTGTCCTGAGGTTTCAGCCTGATTGACGGTTCTGAGGACAGCAGAGCTGACCTGGACCTGCAGATCATGGGCTCCTGCACTGGGTCCCCACAGGGCAGCTGGACCCCGGCCTCGGGCTCTCTGGGGCCGCAGCACCTGGAGGAGCCTGCCTCCTGGTGTGGGTGCGGGTGGGCCCCACCAGCTTACCCCTTCTCTCCCCACACTGGGGTGTCCCGGGATCCCCAGGGCTGCCCTAGATCAGCGACCTGTATCTGTGGGGCACGCCCAGGGCCCAGGAGGCCACATCCAGCTGTGAGAAGGCTTGCTCAGCCCGGGGCCAGAATCCAGGGCTGGCCAGGGCCATGGGGGCCTGATTCCATTAGTCTTTGAGTTGGGACTGGTGGGGGCTCAAATCAACCCAGCACCCAAAGAGCCTGGGCCCAAGTCAGCCCAGGTCCCTCTGGGTTAGGGGCTGGTGTCCTGTGCAGGTTGTGCTGCCCTCCAGGAGGAAGAGTGGGAGGAGGCAGGGCACAGTGCTTCCTCTGCTCCACCCACCTGCACCCACCCTGTCATGGGCTCCATGTCTTTCCTCCTCGCGGGCTCCCTGTCTTTCCTCCTCCCTGCAACCCCTGGATGCTCTATGGGACACCGTGCTTCTGATGGTAACAGGCTGTCCAGAGAACCACAGGGAGGCTGAGCATGTCCCACAGGGGACCGCTGCATGTACTGGGTCCTTGCTGGGGGGCGATGGTGTGTGAGTGGATGGTGTGGGGGCAGGGGTGTGATGGTGGTGGATTGAGGGGGATGGTGTAGGGGGGATGGTGTTGGGGTATAGTGTGGGTGGGGTTGGTGTGGGGGTGTGAGCGGAATGTTGTAGGGGGGATGCCATGAGGGATAATGATGTAGGGGGATAGTGTGTGGGTGGGGAATGAGGGGGATGGCGTGGGGGGCCTGTGGACACAGGGCATCCCCTTTCTCTAAGATGCACACCGAGACATCCTAGATAAAGGCGACCACAGTCTGGGGTTTGTTGTGACACCTGCCCCAGGGGCCCCGTGTGGTCAGTGCAGGGCCCTGGCTGGACCGGGCGCATTATCTGGGGGTCATCATACTATGTATGTTTACAAATTGCAAATTGTCTCAAATTAAATGCATAGAATTTAGAAATATATAAAGCACCGAGGGTGGGTGTCACCCTGACCCTTCTGACCCTCATCAGATTGATGTGTGTCCTCCTCCAGTCACAGCCATGCAACCTGCACCCAGGTCCCCTTAATGCCCCCCATGGCCCCCACCCAGGCACCTGGTTTTCAGGGTGCTGTCCATCACCCCTTTGGGGCTCAGCTCACATGGCAACCCCTGGAGGCCCCATCCTAGTGGCCTCCTCATCCCTGAGACACCGGGGGTGGGGGCACGGAGGTCATCCCCAGCACCCTACCATGCCGCTGTGTTTTGTTGGCTGCTGTTCTTCCCCCGGCCTCAGAAGCCCCATGTTCCCTACCCAGATGCCACCAGTCCTCCCCCGGGTCCCAATTCCCCCTGGCCCCTCAGCCTCATCCTACCCCGTAGTAATCCCAAAACATGATGTGACTGCTGAACGTCATGTTGATGTCCAGGTCCACCTGCTTGATGTCCCTGGAGAAGACCAGGGCCTCTTACTTCATTTCCTGCCGGAATACCAGGGTGGAAGAGCCAGCGTCAGGGACTCAGACCCTGACATGTCACCAGGTGCCATCCTGGGCAGGGAGCCCAGGGGCCACCATGGGACTGTGTCCTGCTGAATCCTCCTTCCTTCCCCTGGGAGGCTGGGGATGGCAGGAGTGCCCAGCGTGCCCATGGACCTGTATGAGGGCCTGTTCCCAGCTGTTGTGGGCGGGGAGGTGACTGAGGGTCAGCCTGGGTGGGAGGGGACAGGGGTCAGTCTAGGTGGGAAGGGGACATGGGGTGTTGTGCACAAGATGGCGAATCCGAGAAACCACTAAGGAACCGACTGATGCAAACAAACGAGGTTTGTTTTACAAACTCGAGCATGGGTCCAAGTATACCCCACAGAGTGGAACAGGGACTTGGACCCCGAGGACGGTTTTAGCTTAGTTTTAAGGGCTGGTCTCGGGGACCTCCAGAAGGGCTGGAACAATTCCTCAAGTTCTGTTCACATTTTGATATGGGGCCTTCAGGGGATTGAGCTCTCTTCTCATTCTAATAGGGGCTTCCAGCTCTTGGCTTTGGCTCAGTTTTTATACTATTGTGGGGCATTCTAGGACATTAAGCTGTAAATTTTTGTTTTTTTCCTGTAACTGAAGTAATGTAAATTTCAGCTCTTCTTCACAGGGGACTGGGATTGCTGGACGTGTGAAAATGCTGAACTTAAAGTAGAATGGCCGTAATGTTCTCGGCCTCCACGTGTAACGTCCCATACTTTTTAGCTCCTGCTGCCCTCCCCGGAGCTCCTAAGAGAGCAATTGCAAATGACCTCAGGGTGGCAGCCTGTGTTGGGGGACAAGCCCAGGGATTTGGGATCAGGAAGACCTGGAGATCGGCGTATTGGCTATGCAGCGAGATTCAATGCTGCAGACTCTTATTCCCTAAGGCTATCTTGACAACTGACTTTGTACATAGAAAAGTTCTCCTTTGCCTTTAAAAGATGAGGAGCAAGTCAAAGCGTTTTTTCTCTGCACATCAGATTGCTCAGATTCCAATCTGAGATGTATTGACTGTTAATATGGATAATGTACTATCCGTAGTAGTATTGTTAAAATATTCTGACACTAGTAATTCAGAGGGATGAGGCTTTCTCAAGTATTTCTTCACAGCTCACTCATCAGAAAATGCATCTTTATGGATTTGGAAATAACTGAGAGACATTATTACCAATGGTCCTATTATTATGTGAAGGATTCTTCCCTGAGATTCTTCCCCTGTTTCAACTGACACTGAAACACTGTGAACTCTTTGGAAGACAAATGTCAAGGAGATAAATGTTATGCCTTGCGAATTTTAAATGCACTTGCAATATGGTGTCTATTATAATAGAAGTATTTTTATCTGATTTTTGCTATTTATTATGCTTTCCTGCTTTTCAGGTTGAGGAGGCATTGTACGTGTTCATAAGTGTTTTCTTTCCTTCTGATATAAAATTTTTACTTTGTTCCCAATGAAGGAACTCTTTAAGAATAAGACAAAAGTTAATTCAACTATTCTTGAAATGTCTTCACACTGGAGCCTGATTTATTTAACTCAATTTTCAATATAAATCTTATTTATTAGGAAAAAAACAAAGATTTATAGGGAAATTGAGAAGATAGTAAGAGAATTCTCATGCACTTGCACTCAATTTTTCCAATTATTGATATCTTATAATAGTACGGTACAAATATTAGCTAATGAATCAATATTAAAATATTTGCATTAACCAAGGACAATGCCTTATTCAGACTTCCATAGTTTTTGCTAAGTTACCATTCCTCATATCACACTCCATTTGTCCTCATGTTTTCTTAGGCTCCTCTGGATTGTGACAGTCTTTCAGCCTTTCCTTGTTGTCGTTTACCTGGAACGCTTTGACAAGTAGAGTATTTTGTAAAATTTCCCTCAGTTGGGACATGTCTGTTCTTTATCTCAAGATTGAACTGTTTTGTGGATTATATACAGAGATATACTGCTATTTTTATTATATAAAGATAGATGCTATCAACACAATTTATCAGTCTTGGTATCGATCTGATCATCTTGCTGAGGTAGTGTTTGTCAGCTTTCTCCGTAGTAAAGTGATTCTTTATTGTTGTTATTATTATCATTACTTTTTAAAGTTTTTCATAATATATTTTGTAGAAGGAAGTTACTATGTGTATTGCACACGTGAGAGTGGGAAGCTATGCTCATGAACTTGAGGGTGGAATGTCTGCACAAATTGTTTGAAATTCTTCTACATGGGAGATTTCTCTTCATTCTGGGTTTGTTTGTGTCTTTTTCAAAGACGTTATTTAATTAATTGAGAGAGAGAGGAGAGAAAAACCATGAGCGAGAGGGGCAGAGGGAGAGGGAGAAGCTGGTTCCCTGATGAACAGGGAGCCTGACTTGGGACCTCTGAGCCTAAGGCACCTGAGCCACCCAGGTGCCACTTTTTCTTCCTTCTTTTTTTTTTCTTAGTAATAAATTTATTTTTTTTGTGTTCAATTTGCCCACAACAGAATAACACCCAGTGCTCATCCCATCAAGTGCCCCCCTCCGTGCCCATCACCCATTCACCCCCACCCCAGCCCTCCTCCCCTACCATCACCCCTAGTTCGCTTCCCAGAGTTAGGAGTCTTTATGTTCTGTCTCCCTTTCTGATATTTCCCACACATTCCTTTTCCCTTCCCTTATATTCCCTTTCACTATTATTTATATTCCCCAAGTGAATGAGAACATACAATGTTTGTCCTTCTCTGATTGAGTTACTTCACTCAGCATAATACCTTCCAGTTACATCCACCTTGAAGCAAATGGTGGGTATTTGTCATTTATAATGGCTGATCAAGGCCCACCTTTTCTCTCTTTTCATCTTCTGAGTCTCCTATGATATGAATGTTATTGCTTTAATGAGTGGCTGAGTTCCCAAGTCTGCCTCTGTGGTCCATAACCATCCTTGTTTTCAAGGCTTCCACTTGGGACTGCATCTCAGTTATAGCATTTTTAACGTTGGCTTGACTAGATTTTAGTTCTTTTATTTCTACAGTAAGGGATTCTCTAGTTTTCTTCTGTGCTCTTTTTCCAGCCCAGCTGCTATCTTTATAATCATTGTTTTAAACTGTATTTAGACATCATATATGTGAATGGATGAACTTCCTGGCTGTGAGTACTACCTCATGTTATTTTATGAAGGTGAAATTCTCCATCTCATTATTTTTTCCAAAAAAGAAAAAGGAAGAAAAAGAAAAACCAAGAAAAACAATAAAAACTGCCCTCCTAAAAGAACACCAGGTTATTTTGGCCTGCTTGTTAAAAGATTCTAAATCCCAAAATAAGAAACACAATTAAAGTACCATGAAACTAAAAATAAGAAATATATAAAGTACATACATAAAAATTAAAATAAGGCAATTTATAAAATAGAATCAAAGAAAATACATGAAAATAAAGCACAAAGTACAAAGGAAGCTAGACCCTACTTTCCAGGCAGAGCTGAAGCTCTGCAGCCTCTGTGGTCCAACAACTTGGTGGCAGCAAGTGGTCTGTGCGGGATCAGGGAATGGGCCATGGCGCATGACCCCTCTGCGGGGTCAGAGGTGGGGAGGGCTTCAGCACCTCTGGTCTCCAGCGGGTGGCGCTGTGCTGCTCCCTGAGACTCGGCGCTGATGGGAGGGATGCGGGTGGGGACGCTGGGTCCTCTAGCTCTGGGGCTGAGCATCCCGCCCCCCAGTCTGCAGGCCCACCAAAGAAGAGCCGCCAAGCCCCTGGGTCTCTGCTGCTTTCACCCTGCTTTCACTCTGCCCTCGTCCGAATTACTTTTGGTTTTGTTTTTTATCTCAGACTGTTGTGCCCAAGATTGGGAATCTGAGAAACCACCTAGAAGCCGACATGAATGCAAACACACGAGGGTTTATTTACAAGATCAAGCTAGTGTCCAAGTATACCCGACACAGCAGAGCAGGGACTTGGACCCCGAGGTGGGTTTTTGCTTAGTTTTAAGGGCTAGTCTTGGGGAACTCCAGAAGGGCTGGAGCAATTCCTCAAGTTCTGTTTACATTTTGATATGGGGCCTACAAGGGTATTGAGCTCTGTTCTCATTCTAATAGGGCCTTCCTGTCCTTGTCCTTGGCTCAGTTTTGATTCTATGTGGTGCTTTCTAGGACATTAAACTGTAAACAGCAAAGGTTCCACACCTGGAAGGGGGACGTGACACTGTCCCTATATGCTGAAGATGCGGTGCTAGAAGCAGGAAACCCGAGAGCCTCCACCAAAACCTGGTAGAACTAAGGAGTGAGTTCAGTAAAGTCAGGGGACACAAACTGACCCTACAGAGCAGTATAGCCTTGCTGTGTCCTGACAATGAGCACTCAGGAAGGAAATGAAGGACGTGACTCCCTTCTCAGGATCATCAAGGAGAATTAATAATGAGACTGAACCAAAGGAGCACAAGACTTGTGCACTGAGCCATACCAGGCTCTGGGAGGCCGTCCTGTGCTCGTGGGGTGGGAGCCTCATCTTGTGAAAATGTCCGCAGTTCCTGAATCCACCCTCAGATTCAATGTCATTTGTATCAAAATCATGGTGGCAGATCTTCGAAATAGGAAAAAAAAAAACCCCATAACATCCATCCGCCCCCACAAATGACCCCGGACAGCAAATCAGTATTGGAGAAGCAGGAGAGACTGGGACGCAGCACTTTCCTATTTCAAATGATGTCACAGAGACACAGGATAAAGCAGTGTGGTTCTCGGGCCCCTGGCTGGCTCCGTTGGTTAAGCATCCGACTCCTGACCTCACCTCCGGTCCTGATCTAAGGGGTCGTGAGTTCTAGCCCCGGGCTGGGCCATGGACGAGGCATGGGGCCTATTTAGACAAACCACACCCACGGTGGGTGGTCTCGGTATAAGCTGAATGAGCAAAACTGAGAGTCTAGAAGGAAATGTGCTCTGATACAAATGATTTTTTAATTTAATTAATTAAATTAATTAATGTATAGTGTATTATACTTTCAGAGGAAGAATTCAGGGATTCACCAGTTAGAGATAACAGCAGTGCACGTGACATCACGTGCCCTCCTTCATGCCGGTCCCCTGTTATCCCCAACCTCCAGCGGCCCTCAGTTTGTTTCCTATCATTAAGAGTCTGTATTTCCTGCATCTGTTTTTATCATATTTGTTTTTCCTTCCCTTTACAGTTGTTACCTGCTTTGCTTCTTTAATTCCACCTATGAATGACACCACACGGTCATTCTCTTTCCCGACTGATTTATTTCACTTAACATGATTCCTCTAGTTCTATCCACGTCATTGCAAATAGCAAGATTTCCTTCTCTTTGATATCTGAATACCATTCCTCTCTCTATGACCGTCATCTATCTCCCGTCCTCTTTATCCATCATCTGCCCGAGGGCACCAAGCCTCCTCCCACAGTGTGGCTACTGTGGACCCGGCTGCTGTGGAAATTGGGGGGCAGGTGTCTCGAGTCTCACTGCATCTGTATCTTCGGAGTGAGCTACAGGCTGTTCACCTGCTGGTCGCAGGGCGGCTCTATTTGTAACTTCCTGAGGAGCCTTCACACTGTCCAGGGTGGCTGCACTAGCCCGCAGTCCCACCCACAGTGGAAGAGGATTGAGTGAGTTTTGCAGGACGTGGTAAAAGTCTGGTCCATATTTCATTTCGTGTCCTGTGGGCTCCAATTCCTTGTCCTTAAGTATTTCTGGGGAAACCGGGTGTTGGGCTCCATTTCAGTGAGATGTTTCTGAAGCTAACAGGCCACAGCTGGAGCCTGGATGATGCAGGTGTGGCCTCTGGAGCACCCGACTCCTCCTGCATGGCCTCCTACAGCGCCTGAGCGTCCCGCAGGGGGCAGCCGAGCCCAGGCCCCACCCAGGGGTGCGCATGTGCAGTAGGCCTCCTCTGCCTTCACTAACAGGAGCCAGCCTGTGTTGGGGAGGCCTGAGGAGGACATGGGGACGTGTCCACGCTGATGAATCCCAGCCTCCTCAGGACCTTGGAAGTCTCAGGGGGAAATTGGGCCGCGTTCATGCTGACAGGATCCCTTGTCTCCTCAGGACCAGCAGTGAGGTTCAGGAAGATGTGGGCCTGCATCCACACTGCCAGGAGCCCTGAGCCGCCTCAGGTCCTGCGGGGAGGCTTCAGGAAATTGTGGGCCCGCATCTACGCTGACAGGAGCCCCTGAGCTGCCTCAGGACCCGTGGGGACACTTCAGGAAGATGTGGCACCGCTTCCACTCTGGCAGGAGCTCCCGGCCCCCTCAGGACATAAGTTGAGGCTTCTGGAAGCTGGGTGCCGCATTCACGGTGACAGGACCCCCATCCTCCTCAGGACCTGCACTTTGGCTTTGGGACGTATGGGGATGTGTCTATGCTGACAGGAGCCCACAGCCTCCTCAGGACTTGCGGTAAGTTTTCTGGGGGACGTGGGGCCATGCCCAAGCTGACAGGAGCCCCCGGCCTCCTGAGGACCTGCTGTGAGGGTTCCAGAGGATGTGAGGCATAGTCCACAGTGATAGGAGACCCGGTGTCCTCAGGACCTGCTGACTATGACTCAGGAACATGTGGGGCCACGTCTGCACTCACATGAGCCTGGATTACTCAGGACCCCGTGGAGGACTCTGGAGGCACCATTGGGGGCCACGTCCACATCAGAAGGGACTACTCACAACCATAGGGTAAGTGAATGTGTAGAATAAATGGTAGGGTCAGGGGAGCGGAGGCAGTTGGTGGTTAGGCTTAGGTTAGATGTTAGGAGTTATGATTATGCT
This sequence comes from Canis aureus, assembly GCF_053574225.1. Taxonomy (NCBI): domain Eukaryota; kingdom Metazoa; phylum Chordata; class Mammalia; order Carnivora; family Canidae; genus Canis; species Canis aureus. The sequence goes on along the minus strand of NC_135611.1, from coordinate 564,737 downwards.
TATGGTTACGGATTAGAGGTTAGGTGAGGCATAAGTGTAAGGGTCAGTAGTTAAGAGTTAGGATGGGGGTTAGGGTTAGGGACAGGATTTAGAGTTAGGGTTCGGGTTTAGGCTCTAGGGATTAGGGCAGGAGGTTTGGAGTTGGGGATAGGGTTATGGTTAGAGTTAGGGTTGGGCTTAGGTTTGCATTTAGGGTTAGGGGTTAGGGTGTGAGTTAGGGTTAGGGTTAAGGGTTAGGGGTTAGAGTTAAAGAAGGGCTAGTTTTAGGGTTAGGGCGAGGGTTAGGGTTAGGATAGGGATTAGGGCTAGGGTTAGCGTTAGTGTTTGGTTAGGGGTTAGGTTTAGGATCAGGTCAGGGTACGGATTTGAAAAGGGTAAGAGATACGGTTAGCGAGTGGGTTAGGGGTTAGTTTTAGGGTACGGGTTAGGGTACAGTTTGGGGTATGGGATAGGATTCGTATTAGAGGGTTAGGGTTAGGGTACTGGTTAAGGTTAGGAATAGTATTTGAGTACATTAAGTTAAGGTTAGGGTTAGAGGGTAGGGTTAGGGTTAAATTTAAGGTAGGGGTCAGGCTTAAGGGTTTAGAATAGGTTTAGGAGTTAGGGTGAGGGTTGGCAGGAAGGTTCAGTGAATGTGTTTCGGTCTTGTGGTTTGTGTTTGGTTTTCCATTAGTGATGGTCTTGTTTAAGGCTTAGGTTAACATTAGGATTAAGTGTAGGGTTAGGGTTATGTCTGTATATGGTTAGAGTTTGGGTCTTGGTATGTGCCTGCACTGGGACTCCTGGCATCTTGGGCAGTTTAGTTTTATGCACTCTATTTAGGTTTTGGTTTCAAAGATAGCCTGACTCCAGCAAGTCAGTGGCCTCCCCAGAGAATCAAAATCCAGGCTTCTGCTGGGGTCAGAATAGACATGGCAGGCTTCTCCCAAGCAGAGCTAAGGAGGGGATTTGTGGCTCTAAATACTCTTTATTTGGATTTTCAGTTGCCTTTCTGATTTTATCTCTTGTGCGCACATGTTTAATCAATCCTACCAATTATCATTTTAAAGTTTTACTTGAATTCCTGTTTGTAAACACAGTATGATATAGTTTCAGGTTTACCACATACTGATTCAATCCTTGGATACAACGCCTGGTACTGGTCACAGGTGCCCTCCAGTATCCCCATCCCCTGATTCCCCATTCCCCCACCTTCCTCTGGTGTTGATTAGTTTATTCACTGTGGTTAAGAGTGTGTATCTTGGTTTGCTTCTCTCATCCCCCCCTCTGCCCCTTTGCCAGTTTGTTTGGTTTTTTAAAATTCACATGTGAATACCATTGTATGGTATTTGGTATCTGTCTTTCTCTGACTGACTGAGTTCATTTAGCATAAGTCCTTTCCACTTCTCCCACGTCATTTTAAATGGCTTCATTTCATCTCTTCTGATGACCCAGTGATGTCACAGTGTGTATATTTACCACATTGTCTCTGCCCATTCTTCTGTCAATGGACATCTGGGCTGTATCCACAGACTGGCTTTTGTTGATAACGCTGCTACAAACACTGGGCTGCGTGTCCCTCTTCCAATCTACTAAACTACTTTTGTATCCTCGTGGTAAATACCTAGCTGTGCAATTTTGGAATCATAGGGTAGCTCTATTTTTAACTTTTTTATTTTATTTTTTTTATGATAGTCACAGAGAGAGAGGCAGAGACAGAGGCAGAGGGAGAAGCTGGCTCCATGCACCAGGAGTCCGAAGTACGATTCGAACCTGGGTCTCCAGGATTGCACCATGGGCCAAAGGCAGGTGCCAAACCACTGTGCCACCCAGGGATCCCCTATTTTTAAAATTTTGAGGACCCTCCACACTGTTTTCCACAGTGGTTGTTCATTTTCGCATGCCCACCAGGAGTGTAAGGGGGCTCCCCCTTCTCCATAGCCTTACCAACATCTGTTGTTTCTTGTGTTGTTAATTTTAGCCATTCTGACGTCTGTCAAGTGACATCTCATTGTGGTTTGCATTTCCCTGATGATGGGTGATGCTGAGTGCCTCTCCGTGTGTCTGGTGGCCATCTGGATGTCTTGTCAGAGACAAAGTCTTTTCATCTCTTCTGCCCATCTGTAGTTGGATAATTTGTGTTTAGGATGCTGAGATTTATATTTGCTTTATGTATTTTGCATACTAACTCTTTATTGGACGGGTTGTTTACAAATATCTCCTCTCATTTTGTATGTTGCCTTTTAGGTTTGGTTGTTTCCTTCACTTTTCAGAAGCTTTTAAATTTGATGAAGTCCCAATAATATTTTTGCTTGTTTCCCTCACCTCAGAGGCATATCTAGAAAGAAGATCCAATGGCCAATATCAAAGACGTTGCTGTCTATCTTTTCTTCTTTTTATATGGTTTCAGGTCTCACATTTAGGTCTTTCATCCATTTTGAATTTATTTTTTATATATATGGTGTAAGAAAGTGGTCCAGTTTGATTCTTCTACATGGGGCTGCCTGGTTTTCCGAAAACCATTTGTTCTTATCCTGTGATCAGGGTTAGGGTTTGTTGAAGAGACTGTCTTTGTGCCATTGGATATTCCTTCCTGCCTTGTTGTCGATTAATGGATCATAGAGTTACAGGTTTGTATCTTGTTTCGGCTTTCCATTCTGTTCTGTTGATCTAAGCGTCTCCTGTTGGGAGATTCTATATTGCTGATTCAATTTCTTTGCTGGTTATCTGTGTGTTCAAGTTTTTTATTTCTTCCTTTTTCATTTTTGCTATGTTATATATTTCCAGGAATTGATCTATTTCTTCCAGGTTCTAGGTTGTGGCATATAATTTTTCATAATGTTCTCTTATAATTATTTGTATTTCTCTAGTGTTGGTTGTTATTTCTCTTTTCCCATTTGTGATTTTATTTGGGTCCTTTCTTATTTTTTATCTTTTTTCTTTTTTAAATAATTTATTTATGTATTCATGTGAGACACAGAAAGGCAGAGGTAAAGGCAGAAGGAAAATGAGGCTCCAGTGGGCCCTGTGTTGGACATGATTCCCCAGGACCCCGGGATCATGATCTGAGCGAAAGCAGATGCTCAACCCCTGATTCACCCAGGTTCCTTGCTGATTCAATTCCTTTGCTCATTATGGGTCTGTTCACATTTTCTATTTCTTCCTATTTCAGATTTGCTCATTTGCACATTTCTAGGGATTTGTCCATTTCTTCCAGATCCCCCAGTTTGTTAGCGTATAATCTTTCATAGTATTCCCTTATAATTGTCTAATTTTGCTGGTGTTGATTGTGATCTCTCTTCTCTCATTTGTGATTTTATTTATTAAGTCTTTTCTCTTTTCTCGTTGATAAGGCTGGCTAGGGCTTGATCCATTTTCTTAATTATTTTGAAGAACCATCTCTTTGTTTCATTATTCCATTCTACTGTTTTGTTGTTTCTGTATTGTTTATTTCTGCTCTCACCTTTTTTTTTTCCCTTCTTCTGTAGTCTTTAGGCTTTTTTTGCTATTCCTTTTCCAGCCTATTTAGGTGGAGCGTTAGGTTGTGTATTGGAGACTTCTTGTTTCTTGAGGTAGGCCTGTATTGCTATTCTACTTCCCCCTTAGGACTGCCTTTTCTACATCCTAGAAGTTTGGAGAAACATGTTTTCATTTTCATTTGTTTTAAATTTCCTCTTTAATTTCCTGGTTGCTCCATTCATTCTCTAGTAGGATGTTCATAATCTCCACGTATTTTTGGTCTGTCCAAATTTTTTCTAACTGTCGAGTTCGAGTTTTATAGCGTCGTGGTCCGAAAATGTGCAGGGTGTGATATAAACCTTCTTGTACCTGTTGTACCTGTTGAGGGCTGATTTGTGGCCCATGATATGATCCTTTCTGGCGAATGTCCCATGTGCACTTGAAAGGAATGTGTATTCTGCTTTAGAAAGAAATGTTCAGACTATATCTGTTGAGTCCCTGTGGTCCAGTGTGTCAAGGCTATTGTTCCCCTGTTGATTTAATGCATAGATGATCGGTCCATTGACATATGTGGGTGTTAAAATCCCCTGTTATTGTATTATTATCAGTGAGTTCCTGTATGTTTGTTGTTAATTGGTTCGTATATTTAGGTACTCCCATGTTGGCAGCATAAATATTTAGTTGTTGGAACTTTTTTTTAAATAAATTTATTTTTTATTGGTGTTCAATTGACCAACATACAGAATAACACCTAGTGCTCTTCCCGTCAACTGTCCCACTCAGTGCCCGTCACCCATTCACCCTCTCTTCCTGCCCTCCTCCCCTTCCAGCACACCTAGTTCATTTCCCAGAGTTAGGAGTCTTTATGTTCTATCTCCCTTTCTGATATTTCCCACACGTTTCTTCTCCATTCCCTTGTATTCCCTTTCACTATTATTTATATTCCCCAAATGAATGAGAACATACACTGTTTGTTCTTCTCCGATTGACTTATTTCACTCAGCATAATACCCTCCAGTTCCATCCACGTTGAAGCAAATGGTGGGTATTTGTCTTTTCTAATGGCTGAGTAATATTCCATTGTATACATAAACCACATCTTCTTTATCCATTCATGTTTCAATGGACACCAGGCTCCTTCCACGGTTTGGCTATTGTGGACATTCCTGCTATAAACATTGGGGTGCAGGTGACCCGGCGTTTCATTGCATCTGAATCTTTGGGTAAATCCCCACCAGTGCAATTGCTGGATTGTAGGGAAGGTCTATTTTTTTCTTTTTTTTCTTCTTTAAATTTATTTATGATAGCCACACTGATAGAGATAGATAGATAGAGAGGGAGGCAGAGACATAGGCAGAGGGAGAAACAGACTCCATGCACTGGGAGCCCGACATGGGATTCGATCCCAGGTCTCCAGGATCGCACCCTGGGCCAAAGACAGGCGCCAAACTGCTGGGCCACCCAGGGATACCTTTGTTCTAATTTCAAGGCATTATGGTCTGAGAATATGCAGGGGACGATCCCAATCTTTTGGTATCTATTCAGACCTGATTTGTGACCCAGTATGTGGTCTATTCTGGAGAAAGTTCCATGTGCACTTGAGAAGAATGTGTATTCAGTTGAGTTGGGATGTAAAGTTCTGTAGATTTCTGTGAAATCTATCTGCTCCAGTGTATGATTTAAAGCTCTCGTTTCTTTGGAGATGTTTTGCTTAGAAAACCTATAGAGTGTAGAAAGAGCTAGATTGAAGTCACCAAGTGTAAGTGTATTATTATCTAAGTATTTCTTCACTTTGGTTATTAATTGGTTTAAATATTTGGCAACTCCCACATTCGGGACATATATGTAGAGGATTGTTAAGTCCTCTTGTGGATAGATCCCTTAAGTATGATTTAGTGTCCCTCTTCATCTCTCACTACAGTTCAGGGTAAATTTTAGATTATCTGATATAAGGATGGCTACTCCTGCTTTCTTTTGAGGACCATTTGAATGGTAAATGGTTCTCCAACATTTTATTTTCAGGTTGTAGGTGTCCTTCTGTCTAATATGAGTCTCTTGTAGACAGCAAATAGATGGGTCCTGCTTTTTTATCTAGTCTGAAACCCTGTGCCTTTTGATGGGGTCAATAAGCCCATTCACGTTCAGAGTTACTATCGACAGATATGAGTTTAGTGTCATCATGACATCTATTCAGTCCTTGTTTTTGTGGATTGTTCCACTGAACTTCTTCTTAAAGGGGAATTTTAAGAGTCCCCCTTAACATTTCTTGCAGAGCTGGTTTGGAAGTCACATATTCTTTCAGTTCTTGCCTGTCTTGGAAGCTCTTTATCTCTCCTTCCATTTTGAATGAGAGCCTTGCTGGATAAAGTATTCTTGGTTGCATGTTCTTCTCATTGAGGACCCTGAATATATCCTGCCAGCCCTTTCTGGGCTGCCATGTCACTGTGGAGAGGTCTGCTGTTACCCTAATGCTCCTCCCCATAAATGTCAGGGATTTCTTGTCTCTTGCTGCTTTAAGGATCTTCTCTTTATCTTTGGAATTTGCAAGCTTCACTATTAAATGTTGAGGTGTTGGATGGTTATTATTGATTTTAGGGGGGGATCTCTCTATTTCCTGGATCTGAATGCCTGTTTCCCTTCCCAGATTAGGAAAGTTTTCAGCTATGATTTGTTCAAATACATATTCTGGCCCTCTGTCCATTTTGGCACCCTCGGGAACCCCAATTACACGTAGGTTTTTCTTCCTCAGGGTGTCGTTTATTTCCCTTAATCTGTCTTCCTGGTCTTTTAATTGTGTGTCTCCTTTTTCCTCAGTTTCCCTCTTTGCCATCAACTTGTCTTCTATGTCACTCACTCATTCTTCTACCTCGTTAACCCTCATCATTAGGACTTCTAGTTTGGATTGCATCTCATTCGATTGATTTTTAATTTCGGCCTGATTGGATCAAAATTCTGCAGTCATGAAGTCTCTTGAGTCCTTTATGCTTTTTCTAGAGCCACCAGTAGCTGTATAATAGTGCTTCTGAATTTGCTTTCTGACATTAAATTGTAATCCAGATTTTGTAACTCTGTGGGAGAGACAACTGTTTCTGATTCTTTCTTTTGAGGTGAGGTTTTCCTTCTAGTCATTTTCCTGAGTGCAGAGTGGCCAAAAAGAAATTGTATTGGGAAAAGGAGAAAAAGAGAGGAGAGAAAGAAGGAAAGAAAAGAGAAAAACGAAAAAGAATAAAGGAAGAAAGAAGGAAATAGAGAATAAAAAGAGAAAGAAAGGGATCCCTGGATGGCGCAGTAGTTTGGCGCCTGCCTTTGGCCCAGGGCGTGATCCTGGAGACCCGGGATCGAATCCCACATCGGGCTCCCGGTGCATGGAGCCTGCTTCTCCCTCTGCCTGTGTCTCTGCCTCTCTCTCTCTCTGTGACTATCATAAATAAATAAATAAATACCTTAAAAAAATTAGAAAGAGAAAGAGAAAGAAAGAAAAGGGGGAAAAGGAGAGGGCGAAGCAATCAGAATTAAAAAAAAAAACATGGAGGAGTATCTTCTGATTCTGTAGACTTTAAGTCCCTTGACTTCCCCTGGAACTTGCCTGTCTAGCTGGTCTTCTGGGGGAGGGGCCTGTTGTGCTGATTTTCAGGTGTTAGCACTTGGGGGAGCCGCTCTGTCCCCTGCCTGGTGCAGGGCTCAGTGGGATTAGTTTCCCCCATGAGGCCCCAGGAGGAACAACCCCAGTGGTAGCGGCCAGCTCTGGAAACCTGTATTCAGCCCCCGCAGTAACTCAGGAGCAGTCCCTCTGCAGGTCCTGGAGGCTCTGGGGCAGGTCCACTGATCTGCTCAGCTCTGGACAGGAGCGTCCTTGCTGTCCTGGGCCTTGCAGGCCTCTGCTTGTCCCCGGGGAGGCCGAATCCTGGGCTGTGCCCCGGCGCCCTGTGCTCCGGGGCCTGTGCTGTTGGATTCTCACTCCCGGCCGCATAGCCACCTCACTGCGGAGCCACCGCCCGAGCCCCTCTGAGTTGCTCCCGGAGCTCCGCATCCCCCTCTGAATGGAGCCACTTCCTCTGCAGGAGGCACCGCTGCCAAGCTGCTCTTAGGGCCGTGCAAACCCCTCTGTGCAGAGCTGCCACCCGAGCCCGACAGAGCTGCTCCCCGGTCAATGCAGGTGCCCTGCAGCCCTTAGGGAGCTCGCTGCACTCTCCTGGGAGTGCAGGTGTCTATTAGTGTCCCAGGGAGCCCTAGGGCATCCCCGCCCTCCTGGGTCCTGCTCTGACTCCTTGAAGGTGCCATTCTGCCCTGGAAGATTGGTGCAGCTCCTCCTTCTCCCAGGACAGAGCTCTTCTGTCCTGTGGGCACTCGCCCCGGCCTTAGCCAGGCTCCTCACAGGGCCCCTCACCCTTGTATGCCTTTTGTTTCTTTATTTCTTTTTCCCCCGTCTTCCTACCTTGATAGAATCACGAACTTTTCCACTGTAGCATTCAGTCTGGTCTCTCTTTAAATCTCAGGCCGAATTAATAGATTTTCAGGATGATTTGAAGGTTATCTAGGTAATTTCGTGGGGACAGGTGATTTGGGGACCCTACACTTCCGCCATCTTGCCCCTCCTCCTGTATGTTGCATTTTAGCTTTGGTTGTTTTCTTCATTTTGCGGAAGCTTTTCAATTTGATGAAGTCCCAATAGTAATTTTGCTTTTGTTTCCCTCACCTCAGAGGCATATCTAGAAAGAAGATCCAATGGACAATGTCAAAGACTTTGCTGCCTATCTTTTCTTCTTTGTATTGTTTCAGGTCTCACATTTAGGTCTTTCATCCATTTTGAATTTATTTTTTATATATATGGTATAAGAAAGTGGTCCAGTTTCATTCTTCTGTATGTGGCTGCCTGGTTTTCCCAACACCATTTGTTCTTATCCTGGGGTCATGGATAGGGTTTGTTGAAGAGACTGTCTTTGTGCCTTTGGATATTCCTTGCTGCCTTGTTGTCGATTAATGGATCATAGAGTTACAGGTTTGTATCTTGTTTCGGATTTCCATTTTGTTCTATTGATCTAAGCATCTCCTGTTGGGAGATTCTTGATTGCTGATTCAATTTCTTTGCTGGTTATCTGTCTGTTCAAGTTTCTTATTTCTTCCTTTATCATTTTTGTTATGTTATATATTTCCAGGAATTGATCTATTTCTTCCAGGTTCTAGGTTGTGGCATATAATTTTTCATAATGTTCTCTTATAATCATTTGTATTTCTGTAGTGTTGGTTGTTATTTCTCTTTTCGCATTTGTGATTTTATTTGGGTCCTTTCTCATCTTTTTATCTTTTTTCTTTTTTAAAGATTTTATTTATGGATTCATGTGAGACATAGGGAGACAGAGGGATAGGCCTAGGGAAAATGAGGCTCAATGCGGGGACCCTTGATCCCCCAGGTCCCCGGGATCATGACCTGAGCCAAAGCAGATGCTCAACCACTGAGGTACCCAGGTTCCTTGCTGATTCAATTCTTTTGCTAGTTATGGGTCTGTTCACATTTTCTATTTCTTCCTATTTCAGGTTTGCTCGTTTGCACATTTCTAGGGATTTGTCCATTTCTTCCAGTTCTCCCAGTTTGTTAGTGTATAATTTCATAGTATTCCCTTATAATTGTCTAATTTTTCTGGTATTGATTGTGATCTCTCTTCTCTCATTTGTGATTTTATTTATATAGGTCTTTTCTCTTTTCTCATTGATAAAGCTGGCTATGGCTTGATCCATTTTATTTATTATTTTGAAGATCCAGCTCTTAGTTTCGTTATTCCATTCTACTGTTTTGTTGTTTCTGTATTTTTTATCTCTGCTCTCATCTTTATTTTTTTCCTTCTTCTGTAGGCTTTAGGCTTTGTTTGGTATTTCTTTTCTAGCTCCTTTAGGTGTAGGGTTAGCTTGTGTATTGGAGACTTCTTGTTTCTTGAGGTAGGCCTGTATTGCTATGTACTTCCCTCTTAGGACTGTCTTTGCTACATCCCAGAGGTTTGGAGAAACATGTTTTAATTTTCATTTGTTTTAAATTTCCTCTTTAATTTCCTGGTTGATCCATTCATTCTCTAGAAGGATGGTCATAATCTCCACGTGTTTTTTGTCTGTCCATTTTTTTTTTCTTACTGTCGACTTCGAGTTTCATAGCATCGTGTTCCGAAAATGTACAGTGTGTGATATCAACCTTCTTGTACCTGTTGTACCTGTTGATGGCTGATTTGTGGCCCATGATATGATCTGTTCTGGAGAATATCCCATGTGCACTTGAAAGGAATGTGTATTCTGCTTTAGGAAGAAATATACAGACTATATCTGTTGAGTCCCTGTGGTCCAGTGTGTCAAGGCTATTGTTCCCCTGTTGATTTTCTGCATAGACAATCGGTCCATTGCCATAAGTGGGTATTAAAATCCCCTGTCATTGTATTATTATCAGTGAGTTCCTGTACGTTTGTTGTTAATTCGTTTCTATATTTAGGTACTCCCATGTTGGCAGCATAAATATTTAGTTGTTGGATCTTTTTTTTTAAATAAATTTATTTTGTATTGGTGTTGAATTGACCAACATTCCGAATAGCACCCAGTGCTCATCCCGTCAAGTGTCCCCCTCAGTGCCCATCACCCATTCACACACACTTCTGCCCTCCTCCCCTCCCAGCACCCCTAGTTCATTTCGCAGAGTTAGGAGTCTTTATGTTCTGTCTCCCTTTCTGATATTTCCTATACAATTCTTCTCCATTCCCTTATATTCCCTTTCAGTATTATTTATATTCCACAAATGAATGAGAACATACACTGTTTGTCCTTCTCCGTTTGACTTACTTCACTCAGCTTAATACCTTCCAGTTCCATCCACGTTGAAGCAAATGGTGGGTATCTGTCATTTCTAATGACTGAGTAATATTCCATTGTATATATAAACCACATCTTCTTTATCCATTCAACTTTGATGGACAGCGAGGCTCCTTCCACAGTTTGGCTATTGTGGACATTCCTAATATAAACATCAGGGTGCAGGTGTCCCGGCGTTTCATTGCATCTGAATCTTTGAGGTTAATCCCCAACAGTGCAATTTCTGGGTCGTTGTACAGGTCTATTTTCATCTCATTGTGGAACCTCCACAGAGTTTTCCAGAGTGGCTGCACCAGTTCACATTCCCACCAACAGTGGTTTCTATATTTAGGTACTCCCATGTTGGCAGCATAAATATCTAGTTGTTTGATCTTGATAGAGAGTCTTTTTAATTATGAAATATTGCCCTTCTTCATTTCTTCTTACAGTATTTGTTCTTTTTTTTGAAATTTTAATTACTTATTTATATATTCATGAGAGATACACAGAGAAGCAGAAGAAGGAACATAGCAGAGTGAGAGGCAGGCTCCCCAAAGGGAGGCCTATGTGGGACTCGATCCTGGGATCCCAAGATCACACCCTGAGCCAATTGCAGATGCTCAACCACTGAGCCACCATGTGTCCCCCAGGGTTTGGTTTCAAATCTCATTTGTCTGATATAAGTATGGGTCCTCCAGCTTTCTTTTGATATCTATTAGCATCATAGATGATTTTCCATCCCCTGACTTTCAATCTGTTGGTGTCTATAGGTCTAAGGTGAGCATCCTTTAGGCAGCGTACAGATGGATGTTGTTTTTTAATAATAATATTATTTATGATAGTCAGAGAGAGAGAGAGAGAGAGAGAGGCAGAAAATTAGGCAGAGAGAGAAACAGGCTCCCCACCAGGAGCCCAATATGGGACTCGATCCCAGACTCCAGGATCACACCCTGAGTCAAAGGCAGAGGCTCAACCCCTGAGTCACCCAGGCATCCTGGATCCTGGTTTTTAAGCCACTCTGATACCCTATATGTTTTGATTGAAGCATTTAGTCTATCAGCATTCAGAGTGATTATTCAAAGATATGAACTTTGTGCATTTGTGTTACCGGAAGAGTTGGTGTTTCTGGTGACGTTCTCTGGGCCTTTCTAGTCTTTGTTGCTTTTGATCTCTTTTTTTTCCCCCACTAGAAGAGTCCCTCTTAAAATTCCTTACTGGACTGGTTAAGTGGTCCTGAACTCCTTTATATGTTGCCTGTCTGGGAAAATCTTTATCTCTCTTTCTCTCCTGAATGACACACTTGCTGAAGAAAGAATTCATACAAATTGGACTCCAATAAAAAGAAATTTAAAAACATAAAATAAATTCTTGCTAATATGATTAAGGAAAATGGCATTTAGGATGAAAACCAGAAGCAGAAAGAGAGGAGGACAGATTTCACTCTCCGTAGCCTTCACAGGGACCTGGTATCCTTTCCTAGGAAGGCCCCCCCTCCGAAGGATGCTTCCTGCCCCTCTGCCCTCTTTGTTGGAACACAGCAGGCACATCTCCATGCCTCCAGCACCTCTGCAGTCATGGCTTATAGCGTTTTCCATGTATCCTATTGGGGACCACAGCGTAGTGTATGTAACCATCTGGCTGCTGTTTGACAACATTGGGGGGATTCCAACTTTTGTTGGTTTTGAGGTGCATGTGTGTCTATCACATGCAGCTATCCCGTGCAGCTGTCGGATCCTCTGGCTGGGTCACCCAAAACCCCAAAATCCTTGGCAGAATATCATTTCTGGTGCTGGCGCTGGGCGGCTAGCTGGGCTCTCCTGGCTATGCCGGGACTCACTCGTGCAGGACTTTCAGCTGGAGGGTCAGCTGAGCTGGAAGTTCCTGCTTGGCCACATTCCCATATCCAGCAGTGGGTCCGGCCTCCCCTGGAAGGCAGGTGGGGACATCAGCTGTGTTTGCCTGGTGGCGCCCCTGCAGGGGCTGGTTGGGGCCTAGGTGGTGCCCGTTCCTCCTTTCTGGGGGTCTCTCCACGCCCCATGCAAAGAGTTCTGGGAGACACAGAAATGGGCTGGCTGTGCATTTTCGCACCACATCACTTTATTGACTTTCTACAGCAATCGGGCCCAGAGCCGTGGGTGCGTGCCTTCCCCTGGGAAGGAGACCTTTCTGTCCTTTAAGTAGGGGCAAGAATCAAATGGGGTGGGTGGGCTGGTGCTGGAGTTCCCCACCTGGGAGCATGTGTGGACTCCGGGTGGGGGCATGTGTCCTGAGGTTTCAGCCTGAGTGACGATTCTGAGGACAGCAGAGCTGACCTGGACCTGCAGCTCATGGGCTCCTGTGCTGGGTCCCCGCAGGGCAGCTGCACCCCGGCCTCGGGCCCTCTGGGGCCCCAGCACCTGGAGGAGCCTGCCTCATGGTGTGGGTGCGGGTGTGGCCCACCGGCTTACCCCTCCACTCCCCACACTGGTTTGTCCCGGGATCCCCAGGGCTGCCCTAGATAAGCGACCTGTATCTGTGGGGCATGCCCAGGGCCCAGGAGGCCACATCCAGCTTTGAGAGGGCTCGCTCAGCCCGGGGCCAGAATCTAGGGTTGGCCAGGGCCATGGGGGCCTGATTACATTAGTCTTTGAGCTGGGACTGGTGGGGCCTCAAATCAACCCAGCCCCCACAGAGCCTGGGCCCAAGTCAGCCCAGGTCCCTCTGGGTTAGGGGCTGTTGTCCTGTGCAGGGTGTCCCACCCTCCAGGAGGGACCGTGGGTGGAGGCAGGGCACAGTGTGTCCTCTGCACCACTCTCCTGTACACAAACTGTCCGGGGCTCCCTGCCTTCCCTCCTCCCTGCAACCCCTGGGTACTCAATGGGACACCCGGGCTTCTGATGGGAGCAGGGTATCCAGAGAACCCCAGGGAGTCTGAGCATGTCCCACAGGGTGCAGCTGCACTGGGTCCTTGTTAGGGGCCAACGGTGTGGGGGTGGATGGTGTGTGGGCATGGGTATGACGGTGGTGGGGTGTGGGGGATGGTGTAGGGGGGATGGTTTGGGGTATAGTGTGGGTGGGGATTGTGTGAGGCTGTGTGTGTGTAAGGGGGATGGTGTAGGGGCTATGCCACGGGGGATGATGATGTTAGGGGATGGTGTGGGTCTGGGGAATGGGAGGATGGTGTGGGGGGCCAGCAAACCCAGGGCATCCCCTTTCTCTAAGATGCACACGGAGACGTCTACAGATAAAGGCGACCCCAGTCTGGGGTATGCTGTGTCACCTGCCCCTGGGGCCCCGTGTGGTGAGTGCAGGGCCCTGGCTGGACCAGGGGCATTATCTGGGGGTCATCATACTATGTATGTTTACAAATTGCAAATTGTCTCAAATTGAATGCATAGAATTTAGAAATATATAAAGTGCTGATGGTGGGTATCACCCTGACCCTTCCGACCCTCATCAGATCGATGTGTGTCCTCCTCCAGTCACGGCCATGCACCCTGCCCCCAGGTCCCCTTACTTGCCCCATGGCCCCCACCCCAACACCCTGCTTTTCAGGGGCTGTCCCTCACCCCTTTGGGGTTCAGCTCAATCCCTGGAGGCCCCGTCCTAGTGGCCTCCTCATCCCTGAGACCCCGAGGGTGGGGGCACGGTGTTCATCCCAAACAACCTACAATGCAGCCGTGTGTTGTTGGCTGCTGTTCTTCCCCTGGGCTCTGAAGCCCGGTGTTCCCTACCCAGAAGCCCCTGGTCCTCCTGGGTCCCGATCCCCCTGGCCCCTCAGCCTCACCCTACCCCATAGTAGTCACAAAACATGACGTGACTGCTGAACATCCTGTTGACATCCAGGTCCCCCAGCGTGATGTCCCTAGAGGAGACCAGGGCTTCCTCCTTCATTTCCTGTGGGAAAACCGGGAAGGAGGAGCTGATGTCAGGGACACAGACCCCAACATGTCTGTCAGGGGCAGGGAGCCCTGGGGCCACCATGGGAGTGTGTACTGCCAAAACCTCCTTCCTTCCTCTGGGAGGCCAGGGATGGCAGGAGTGCCCACCGTGCCCATGGGACCTGTGTGATGGCCTGTGCCCAGCTGTTGTAGGCAGGGAGGTGACTATCACCCTGGGTGGGAGGGGATAGAAGTTCAGCCAAGGTGGGAGGGGACATGGGGGTGTTGTGCTCAAGATTGCGAATCCGAGAAACCACTAAGGAGCTGACACCAATGCAAACACACAAGGGTTGATTTCCAAACTTGAGCTTGCGTCCAAGTACACCCAACACAGCGGAGCAGGGACTTGGACCCAGAGGTGGGTTTTAGCTTAGTTTTAAGGGCTTGTCTCGGGGTCCTCCATAAGGGCTGGAGCAATTCCTCAAGTTCTGTTTACATTTTGATATGGGGCCTTCAAGGGTATTGAGCTCTGCTCTCATTCTAATAGGCGCTTCCAGCCCTTGGCATGGGCTCAGTTTCATTCTATTGTGGGGAATTCTAGGACATTAAGTTGTAAAGTTTTGTTTTTTTTTTCCCTGTAACTGAAGTAATGTAAATTTCAGCTCTTCTTCACAGGGGCCTGGGATGGCTGGACTTGTTCGAACACTGAACTTAAAGTAGAAAGGCCTTCATTTTCTCGGCCTCCTTGCATCCAGTACCATCCTATCTAGCTCTTTCCCCTTCCCTGGAGCTCCTAAGAGAGCAATTGCAAATGACCTCAGCTTGGCAGCATGTGTTGGGAGAAAGGCCCAGGGATTTGGGATCAGGAAGACCTGGGTTGTGGGCGTCCCAGCTGTGCAGCGGGATTCCATGCTGCAGACTCTTATTCCATAAGGCTATCTTGACAACTGACTTTGTACATAGAAAAGCTCTCCTTTATCTTTAAAAGATAAGGAGCGAGTCAAAGTTTTTTTCTCTGCCCATCTAATTGCTCAGATTCCAATCTGAGACATATTTCCTGTTAATAAGGATAATTTACTATCCGTAGTACTATGTTAAAATATTCTGACACAAGTAATTCAGAGGGATGAGGGTTTCTCATCTCTTTCTTCACAGCTCAGTCACTCATCAGGAAATGCATCTTTATGGATATGGAAAGAACTGAGAGACATTATTACAATGGTCCTATTATTATGTGAAGGATTCTTCCCTGAGATTCTTCCCCTATTTCAACTGACACTGAAACACTGTGAACTCTTTGGAAGACAAATGTCAAGGAAATAAATGTTATGCATTGCTAATTTTAAATGCACTTGCAATATGGTGTCTATTATAATAGAAGTATTTTTATCTGATTTTTGCTATTTATTATCCGTTCCTGCTTTTCAGGTTGAGGAGGCATTATACGTGTTCATAAGTGTTGTTCTTTCCTTCTGATCTAAAATTCTTACTTTGTTTCCATCAAAGGAACTCTTTAAGAATAAGGCAAAAGTTAATTCAACTATTCTTAAAATGTCTTCACACTTGGAGCCTGATTCATTTAAGTCAATTTTCAAAATAAATCTTATTTATTAGGAAAAAAACAAAGATTTATAGGGAAATTGAAAAGATAATACAGAACATTCGCATGCACTGGCACTCAATTTCTCCAATTATTGATATCTTATATTAGTACGGTACAAATATGAGCTAATGAATCAATATTAAAATATTCGCATTAACCAAAGTCCATACTTTATTCAGATTTCCTTAGTTTTTGCTAAGTTACCATCCCTCATATCACATTCCATTTGTGCTCCTGTTTTCTCAGGCTCCTCTGGATTGTAACAGTCTTTCAGCCTTTCCTTGTTGTTGTTGAATGGAACACTTTGAGAAGTAGAGTATTTTGTAAAATTTCCCTCAGTTGGGACATGTCTGTTGTTTATCTCATGACTGAACTGTTTTTGTGGATTATATACAGAGATATACTGCTATTTTTATTATATCATATAAAGGATAGATACTATCAACATGATTTATCAGTCTTGGTATCGATCTGATCATCTTGCTGAGGTAGTGTTTGTCAGCTTTCTCCATAGTAAAGTGATTTTATTATTATTATTATTATTATTATTATTATTATTATATTATCATTCTTATTTTAGGTTTTTCATAATATATTTTGCAGAAGGAAGTTACTATGTGTATTGCACACATAAGAGTGTGAAGATATGCTCATGAACTTGAGTGTGGTATGTCTGCACGAATTGTTTGAAATTCTTCTACATGGGAGATTTCTCTTTCTTGTGGATTTGTTTGTTTCTTTTTCAAAGATGTTATTTATTTATATGAGAGAGAGAGAGAGGAGAAAAAGCATGAGCGAGAGGGGCAGAGGGAGAGGGAGAAGCAGGTTCCCTGCTAAACAGGGAGCCTGCCTTGGGACCTGGATCATGATCTGAGCCTAAGGCAGAAGCTTAACTGACTGAGCCACCCAGGTGCCAATCTATCTTTTTTTCTTTCTTTCTTTCTTTCTTTCTTTCTTTCTTTCTTTCTTTCTTTCTTTCTTTCTTTTTCTTTCTTTCTTTCTTTCATTCTTTCTTTCTTTCTTTTTTTTAAAGTTTGTTTATTTTTTTTAATTTTTATTTATTTATGATAGTCACAGAGAGAGAGAGAGAGAGAGGCAGAGACACAGGCAGAGGGAGAAGCAGGCTCCATGCACTGGGAGCCTGACGTGGGATTCAATCCCGGGTCTCCAGGATCGCGCCCTGGGCCAAAGGCAGGCGCTAAACCACTGCGCCACCCAGGGATCCCTCTTTCTTTCTTTTATTTTAATAATAATTTTATTTTTTATTGGTGTTCAATTTGCCAGCATACAGAATAACACCCAGTGCTCATCCCGGTAAGTGCCCCCCTCAGTGCCCATCACCCATTCACCCCCACCACCCGCCCTCCTCCCCATCCATCACCCCTAGTTCATTTCCCTGAGTTAGGAGTCTTTATATTCTGTCTCCCTTTCTGATATTTCCCACATATTTCTTCTCTGTTCCCTTATATTCCCTTTCACTATTATCTATATTCCCCAAATGAATGAGAACATACAATGTTTGTCCTTCTCCAATTGAGTTACTTCACTCAGCATAATACCTTCCAGTTCCATTCACGTTGAAGCAAATGGTGGGTATTTGTCGTTTCTAATGGCTGAGCAAGGCCCACCTGTTCTCTCTCTTCATCTTCTGAGTCTCCTAAGATATGAATGTTATTGTTTTAATAAGTGGCTGACTTCCCTACGTCTGTCTCTGTGGTCCATAACCTTTCTTGTTTTTATAGCTTCTACGTGGGACTGCATCTCAGTTATAGCATTTTTAACGTTGGCCTGACTAGATTTTAGTTCTTTTATTTCTACTGTAAGGGATTCTCTAGTTTTCTTCTGTGCTCTTTTTCCAGCCCAGCTGCTATCTTTATAATCATTGTTTTAAACTGTAGTTAGACATCATATATGTGTATTGATGGACTTCCTGGCTGTGAGTACTACCTCATATTATTTTATGGAGGTGAATTTCTCCATCTCATTACCTTTTCCAGAAAAGAAAGAGGGAAGAAAAAGAAAAACCATGGAAAACAATAACAACTGCCCTCCAAAAAAAAAAAAAAAAAAAAAAAAAAACCACACCAGATTATTTTGGCCTGCATTTTAAAAGACTCTAAATCCCAAAATATGAAACACAATTAAAGTACCATGAAAATAAAAATAAGAAATATATAAGGTACATACATAAAAATTAAAATAAGGCAATTAATAAAAAAAATCAAAGAAAATAAATGAAAATAAAGCACAAAGTACAAAGGAAGCTAGATCCTACTTTCCAGGCAGAGCTGAATCTCTGCATCCTCTGTGGTCCGACAACTTGGTGGCAGTGAGTGGTCTGTGCAGGGTCTGGGGATGGGCTCTGGCGCTGATTATCAGGTGCACATCTGCTTGGTAGATGCAACTGCGGGGTCAGAGGCGGGGTTTGCGTCAGCACCTCTGGCCTCCAGTGGGCGGTGCAGTGCTGCTCCCTGAGACCCCCTCTGGTGGGCAGGATGCGGGCGGGGTCTCTGGGTCCTCTGGCTCTGGGGCTGAGCATCCTTCCCCCCCAGTCTGCATGGGCTTCCACAGAAGAGCTCCCAAGCCCCCGGGTCTCCGCCGATTCTCTCAGAACCCTGCGTTTACTCTACCTGTCTCCGAGCTTCTTTTGGTTTTGTTTTTTTATCTCAGAGAAGCCGACACTGATGAAAACACACGAGGGTTTATTTACAAGCTCGAGCTTGTGTCCAAGTATACCCAACAGATTGGAGCAGGGACTTGGACCACGAGGTGGGTTTTAGCTTAGTTTTAAGGGCTGGTCTTGGGGACCTCCAGAAGGGCTGGAGCAATTCCTCAAGTTCTGTTTACATTTTGATATGGGACATTCAAGGGCATTGGGCTCTGTTCTTATTCTAATAGAGGCTTCCTGTCCTTGGCCTGGGCTCAGTTTTGATTCTATTGTGGGGCTTTCTAGGTCATTAAGCTGTAAACTTTTGTTTTTTTCCTGTAACTGAAGTAATGTAAATTTCAGCTCTTCTTCACAGGGACCTGGGATGGGTGGACTTGTGCTAAAGCTGAATTTAAATTGGAATGGCCTTAATTTTCTTGGCCTCCACGCTTCCCATCCCATACTATCTAGCTCCTTCCCCCTTCCCCAGAGCTCCTAAGAGAGCAATTGCAAATGACCTCAGCTTGGCAGCCTGTGTTGGGGGACAGGTCCAAGGATTTGGGATCAGGAAGACCTGGGGCATGGGCTTCCCAGCTGTGCAGCGGGATTCCATGCTGCAGACTCTTATTCCATAAGGCTATCTTGACAACTGACTTTGTACATAGAAAAGCTCTCCTTTGTCTTTAAAAGATGAAGAGCGAGTCAAAGCTTTTTTTCTCTGCGCATCTAATTGCTCAGATTCCAATCTGAGACATATTTCCTGTTAATAAGGATAATTTACTATCTGTGGTACTATGGTTAAAATACTCTGACACAAGTAATTCAGAGGGATGAGGGTTTCTCATCTCTTTCTTCACAGCTCAGTCACTCATCAGGAAATGCATCTTTATGGATTTAGAAAAAACTGAGAGACATTATTACCAATGGTCCTATTATTTATGTGAAGGATCCTTCCCTGAGATTCTTCCCCTGTTTCAACTGACACTGAAACACTGTGAACTCATAAATGTTATGCGCTGCTGATTTTAAATGCACTTGCAATATGGTGTCTATTATACTAGAATTATTTTTATCTGAATTTTGCTATTTATTATCTGTTCCTGCTTTTCAGGTTGAGGAGGCATTATGCATGTTCATAAGTGTTTTTCTTTCCTTCTGATCTAAAATTCTTACTTTGTTTCCATCAAAGGAACTCTTTAAGAATAAGGCAAAAGTTAATTCAACTATTCTTAAAATGTCTTCACACTTGGAGCCTGATTCATTTAAGTCAATTTTCAAAATAAATCTTATTTATTAGGAAAAAAACAAATATTTATAGGGAAATTGAGAAGATAGTACAGAGCATTCTCATGCACTTGCACTCAATTTCTCCAATTATTGATACCTTATATTAGTACGGTACAAATATTAGCTAATGAATCAATATTAAAAACTTCGCATTAAAAAAAGACCAAAAAAAAAAAAAGAAAAACAAAGGCCATAGTTTATTCAGATTTCCTTAGTTTTTGCTAAGTTACAATCCCTCATATCACATTCCATTTGTCCTCCTGTTTCCTTAGGCTCATCTGGATTGTGACAGTCTTTTTGCCTTTCCTTGTTGTTGTTGAACTAGAACACTTTGAGAAGTAGAGTATTTTGTAAAATTTCCCTCAGTTGGGGCATGTCTGTTGTTTATCTCATGACTGAACTGTTTTTGTGGATTATATACAGAGATATACTGCCATTTTCATTATATCATATAAAGGATAGATACTATCAACATGATTTATCAGTCTTGGTATCGATCTGATCATCTTGCTGAGGTAGTGATTGTCAGCTTTCTCAGTAGTAAACTCATTCTTTATTATTATTAATTATTATTATTATATTATCAATATTATTTTAAGTTTTTCATATTATATTTTGTAGAGGAAGTTACTATGTGTATTCCACACGTAAGAGTGGGAAGCTATGCTCAAGAACTTGAGGGTGGAATGTCTTCACAAATTGTTTGAAATTCTTCTACATGGGCGATTTCTCTTCCTTGTGGGTTTGCTTGTTTGCTTCTTTTTCAAAGATGTTTTTTATTTATTTGAGAGAGTGAGGAGAGATAAAGCATGAGCGAGAGAGGCAGAGGGAGAGGGAGAAGCAGGTTCCCTGCTGAACAGGGAGCCTGCCTTGGGACCTGGATCATGATCTGAGCCTAAGGCAGAAGCTTAACTGGCAGAGCCACACAGGTGCCACTCACTCTTTCTTTCTTTCTTTCTTTCTTTCTTTCTTTCTTTCTTTCTTTCTTTCTTTCTTTCTTCTTTCTTTTCAAGCCAGCAACTTCTGAGGAATTCCTCCCTCAGATGGGAGCTACATACTAACATCCAAACCAGAGTATCTAGCTGAAAGCTCTCTCTCTGGGGAAATTCCCTTTCGGAGATGAGCTGAAACGTGGTCCTGCCATGTTCCACACTGCCTGCAGATACAGTTACGAGCATCGTCAATAGACATGTTTGTCAGAAGCTCAAGGGACGCAAGGGGCAAGCTGCAGGCTTCAACATTGTGTCTCCAGGTGTAGTAAAGCGGTATTCATGGAACATCCTGAATTACAATGCTGCCACATTCTCATGGCCATTAGAATGCAGTTAGTAGAAAGCTGGCTTCAGGCATGCCTCCTTTTTTTTTTTATAAATTTTTATTTATTTATGATAGTCACACAGAGAGAGAGAGAGAGGGGCAGAGACACAGCAGAGGGAGAAGGAGGCTCCATGCCGGGAGCCCGACGTGGGATTCGATCCCGGGTCTCCAGGATCACGCCCTGGGCCAAAGGCAGGCGCCAAACTGCTGCGCCACCCAGGGATCCCGCATGCCTCCTTTTGAAAGTTGAGCTCAGGGCAGAACCCTCCCGCATCCTGCCTACCCATAGTCCTAGCTGCTAACATCCTTATGTTAGGTGTTGAGAGAGGTTGGAGAAATGCAAGTGGAAGTGTCAGGACTGTCCTCACATGTATTTGAGATCAATACAGCGATTGCTAACATCCAAACCAGTGTACCTAGCTGAAAGCTCTCTCTCTGGGGAACTTCCCTCTTGGAGATGAGCTGAATCGTGGTCCTTCCCAGTTCCACGCTGCCTGCAGATGCAGTTACGAACATCCTCACTAGACATGTTTGTCAGAAGCTCATAGGACGCAAGGGCCACCTGCAGGCTTCAATGGTTGTGTCTCCAGGTGCAGTAAAGCGGTATTCATGGAACGTCCCATCTTATAATGCTGCTACGTTCTCATGGCCATCAGAAAGAGCTAGTAGAATACTGGCTTCTAGGCATGCCTCCTTTTGAGAGCTGAGCTTAGGGCAGGACCCTCCCGCATCCTGCCTGCCTGTAGTCGTAGCTACTAACATCCTTATGTTAGGTGTTGGCAGAGGTTGGAGAAATGCAAGTGGAAGTGTCAGGACTCTACACACGTGTATCTGAGTTCAATACAGGATTGCCAACGTCCTTGTTCAATTAGAGTGTAGCTCGGGTATACCTCTCCTCGATAAGTGTCTAGCAGACATCGGCCTTCAAAGCATACACACTTTTGAGAGTTGAGCTTCTGGTCTGTACCTCCCCCCTCCTGACTGCCTGTACGTTCCACTTCCACAGAATTTCGTTGTATGCGGGATAGTAGCGGAGTGAAAACCAAGTATCTGCCTTGTCAATTTTGTGCCTAGTGGACAGCTGCCTGCAAGGCATGCACACGCCTTTGGCTTGAGCTTATGGCTTGTACCTCCCACATGCTGACCGCCTGTACGCTTCACTTCCAAAGGATTTCGTTTGATATGGGACGCAAGTTTTGCGAGAGGCAAGTGTCTCTTAGTTCAATCCAGCGACTTGAGGAATTCCTCCCTCAGATGGGAGCTACATACTTACTTCCAAACCTGAGTGCCTAGCTGAAAGCTCTCTCTCTGAGGAATTTCCTTCTGCCAGATGAGCTGACATGCAGTTCTTTCCTGTTCCACACTGCATGCAGATGCAGTTACGAACATCCTCACTAGACATGTTTGTCAGAAGCTCATGGGGCGCAAGGGCCAGCTGCAGGCTTCAATGGTTGTGTCTCCAGGTACAGTAGAGCGGTATTCATTGTATTCGTACCGCCTACAATTCTGCTACATTCTCACGGCCATCAGAACGAGCTAGTATAAAGCTGGCTTCTAGGCATGCTCTGTTGTGAGAGCTGAGCTCAGGGCAGGACCCTCCCGCATCTTGCCTGCCCATAGTCATAGCTGCTAACATCTTTATGTGGAGTGCTAGGAGATGTTATAGAAATGCGACTGGAAGTGTCAGGACTATACTCACGTGTATCTGAGTTCGATACATCGATTGCCAACGTCCTTGTTCAATTAGAGTGTAGCTCGGGTATGCCTCACCTCGATAAGTGTCTAGCAGACATCGGCTTGCAAAGCATACACACTTCGGAGATTTGAGCTTATAGCCTGTACCTCCCCCATCTGACTGCCTGTACGTTCTGCTTCCACAGCATTTCGTTGTATGCGTGAGAGTAGCGGAGTGAGAACCAAGTGTCTGCCTTGTCAATTTCGCGCCTAGCGGACAGCTGCCTCCAAGGCATGCACACTCCTTTGGATTGAGCTTTGGACTTGAACCTCCCACATGCTTACCAGTTGAAAATAATCGAATTGAATTGAATCAAATCGAAAGGAATCAAATCAAATAAAAAAGAATCGAAACGAATTGAACAAGATTTGATTCGATTCGATTAATTTCGATTCAATTCGATTAGTTTTGATTCGATTCGATTCTTTTGGATTCGATTCGATTTTCGATTCGAATCGATTCGATTCTTTTCAATTCGATTATTTTAGATTCGATTTGATTATTTTTTATTAGATTCGATTATTTTCGATTCAATTTGATTAGATTAATTTCGATTCGACTCGATGCGAATCGATAATTTTCGATTCGATGATTTGATTCGATTATTATCGATTCGATTTGATTCAATTCTTTTCTAATTGATCGATTCTTTTCGATTCGATTCGATTGCATTCGATTCGATTCTTTTCGATTCAATGCGATTCGATTATTTTTGGTTTGATTCGATTATTTTCGATTCGATTCGATTATTTTCGATTTGAATCGATTCGATTCTTTTCAATTCCATTATTTTAGATTCGATTCGATTATTTTCGATTCGATTCGATTATTTTCGATTTGAATCGATTCGATTCTTTTCAATTCCATTATTTTCGATTCGATTCGATTATTTTCGATTTGAATCGATTCGATTCTTTTCAATTCCATTATTTTAGATTCGATTCGATTATTTTCGATTCGATTCGATTATTTTCGATTCAATTCGATTCAATTATTTTCGATTCGATTCGATTAGATGCGAATCAATTATTTTAGATTTGATTCGATTATTTTTGATTGGAATCGATTTGATTATTTTCGATTGGATTATTTTCGATTTGATTGGATTATTTTAGATTCGATTCGATTATTTTCAATTCAATTCGATTGGATTATTTTCGATTCAATTCGATGCGAATCGATTATTTTCGATTCAATTCAATTCGATGTGATTATTTTCGATTCGATTCGATTTGATTCGATTGATTAATTTCGATTCGATTCGATTATTTTCGATTCATTTCAATTCAATTTGATTATTTTCGATTCGATTTGATTGGATTCGATTCGATTATTTTCGATTCGATCCGATTATTTTTGATTCGATCGATTCTTTTCGATTCGATTCGATTATTTTCGATTCGATTCGATTATTTTCAATTCAATTCGGTTCGATTCAATTATTTTCAACTCAATTCGATCGATTCGGTTCAATTATTTTCGATTTGATTTGATTCGATTCGATTATTTTTGATTCGATAAGATTACTTTCGATTCGATTATTGATTCGATAAGATTACTTTCGATTTGATTATTTTCGATTCGATTTCATTATTTTCAATTCAATTCAATTCGATTATTTTCGATGCGATTCAATGCGAACCGATTATTTTCGATTAGATTCGATTCAATTATTTTCAATTTGATTTGATTCGATTATTTTCAATTCGATTCAATTTGATTATTTTCATTTCGATTCTATTATTTTCGATACGATTCGTTTCGTATCTATTCGAATCGTTTTGATTCAATTCGATTATTTTCAATTTGAATCGATTCTTTTCTTTTCGATTCAATTCTTTTCGATTCGGTTTGATATTTTTGATTAGAAATGACTCGATTCTTTTTGATTCGAGTATATAAGATTCAATCCGATTCTTTTCGATTCGATTCTATATGATTCTTTTCGATTGTATTCGATTCGATTCTTTTCGGTTCTATTCGATTCGATTCTTTTCAATTCCATTCGATATGATTCGATTCTTTTCGATTCGATTATTTTTGATTCGATTCGATTCGATTCTTTTTGTTTAGATTCGATTCTTTTCGATTTGATTCAATTCGATTTGAATCTTTTCATTTCGATTAGATTCTCTACAATTCGATTCTTTGGATTCGATTCTTTTTGATTCGATTCGATGTGATTCTTTTCTATTCGATTCGATTCAATTCAATTCTTTTGAATTCGAATCGATTCAATACGATTCAACTCAATTACTTTTGATTTAATGCAATTTGATCCGATTTTTTCGAATCGATTTGATTCGATTCGATTATTTTCGATTCGACTCGATTTGATTCGATTCCATATTGATTCCATTCAATTCCAATTATTCTCGATTCGATTCGATTCGATTATTTTTTATTCAATTCGATTCAATTATTTTCGATTCGATGTGATTCGATTCAGTCAATTCGATTTGATTCTTTTCAATTCGATTTGATTAGATGCTTTTCGATTTGATTGCATTTGATTCAATTCTTTTCGATTCGATTTGATTCTTTTCGATTCAATTCGATTCTTTTCAATACAATTCTATTCTTTTGAATTCGATTCGATTTGATTCTTTTCGATTCGATACGATTCAATTCTTTGTGATTCGATTCGATTCAATTCGAATCTTTTCAATTCGATCTTTTCGACTCGATTTGATTCTTTCCATTTGATTCGATTCTTTTTGATTTGTTGCTTTTCAAATCGATTCAATTTGATTCTTTTCAATTCAATTCGATTCGATTCTTTTCGTTTTGATTTGATTCTTTTCTATTTTATTTGATTCGATTCATTTCAATTAGATTCGATACTGTTTGATTCAATTCAATTCGATTGGAATCGATCGATTTTTTTAGATTCAATTAGATTCGATTCGATACAATTCTTTTCGATTCAATCCTTTTCGGTTCTGTTCGATTCGATTCTTTTTGATTCAGTTCGATTTGATTCTTTTCGATTCGATTCGATTCTTTTTGATTCGATTTGATTTGATTTGATTCGTTTCGATTTTTTTCAATTCGTTTCGATTTGAATCTATTCGATTCTTTTCGATTCAATTCGATTCGATTGATTCTTTTCGATTCAATTCAATTCGATTTGAATCGATTCCATTTGATTCGATTCTTTTTGATTCGATTAGATTCTTTTCGATTCGATATGATTCGATTCTTTTTGATTCAATTCAATTCTTTTCAATTCTTTTCGAATCGATTATTTCGATTCTATTCTTTTCAATTCGATTTGATTCTTTTGAATTTGATTCTTTTCGATTCGATTTGACTCTTGTTTGGATTCGATTCTTTTTGATTCGATTCGATTCTATTCTTTTCGTTTCGAATAGATTCTCTTCGATTCGATTCTTTTCGATTCAATACGATTCGATTCGATTCAATTCAATTCGATTCTTTTCGATTCGATTCAATTCAATTCGATTCTTTTCAATTCGATTCGATTCTTTTCAATTTGATTCTTTTCAATTCGATTCGATTCTTTTCAATTTGATTCTTTTTGATTCGATTCAATTCGACTCTTGTCGTTTTGATTCGATTCTTTTTATTCGAGTCGATTCGATTCTTTTCATTTCGATTACATTCTCTCTGATTCGATTCTTTTCGTTTTGATTAGATTCTTTTCGATTCAATTCTTTTCGATTTGATTCGATTCGATCATTTGGATTCGATTTGTTACATTTCGATTAGATTCTTTTCGATTCGATTCGATTCAATTCTTTTGGATTCAATTGGATTCATTTAGATAATTTTTGATTCGATTCGATTCTTTTCCCTTAGCTTTGATTCAATTCTACTCGATTCGATTCATTTTGATTCTTTTTGATTCGATTCTTTTCGATTCGGTTTGATTCTTTTTGATTCAATTCGATTCTTTTCGATTCGATTCGATTGTTTTGGAATCTATTTGATTCGATTCGATTATTTTCGATTCGACTCGTTTTGATTTGATTCGATTCGATTATCGATTTGATTCAATTCCAATTATTTTCAATTCGATTCGATTCGATTGTTTTTTATTCAATTCGATTCAATTATTTTCGATTCAATGCAATTTGATTCGATTCTTCTCATTTCAATTCAATTCAATTCTTTCGAATTTGATTCGATTCAATTCTTTTCGATTTGATTCGATTCTTTTCCATTCAATCTGATTCCATTCATTTTGATATTTTTCGATTCGTTTCAATTCGAATCTATTCGATTCAATTCGATTCGATTCTTTTTGATTCAATTCGATTCGATTCAATTCCATTCGATTCGATTCTTTTCGATTCGATTCGATTCTTTTCGATTCGATACGATTCGATTCGATACGATTCTTTCGATTCAGTTCGATTCGATTCTTTTCGATTCGATTCGATTCTTTTCCATTCGATATGATTCGATTCGTTTCGATTTTTTTATTCATTTCGATTCGAATCTATTCGATTCTTTTCGATTCAATTCGATTCGATTGATTTTTTCGATGCGATTCGATTCGATTCAATTCTTTTCAATTTGATTTGATTCTTTTCTATTCGATACAATTCGACTCGATTCTTTTCGATTTGATTTAACTCAACTCGATTCTTTTCAATTCGATTTTTTTGATTCGATTCTTTTCTATTCGATTCGATTCTCTTCGATTTGATTTTTTTCATTTCGATTCGATTCGATTCTTTTCTTTAATTTTTTTTTTAATTTTTTATTTATGTATGATAGTCACAGAGAGAGAGAGAGAGAGGCAGAGACACAGGCAGGGGAGAAGCAGGCTCCATGCACCGGGAGCCCGATGTGGGATTCGATCCCGGGTCTCCAGGATCGTGCCCTGGGCCAAAGGCAGGCGCTAAACTGCTGCGCCACCCAGGGATCCCCGATTCGATTCTTTTCAATTCGATTCGATTCGATTCTTTTCGTTTCAATTAGATTCTTTTCGATTTTATTTGATTCAACTCTTTTCTATTAGATTCGGAACTGTTCGATTCGTTTCTTTTCGATTCAATTCCATTGGAATCGATTCTTTTCGATTCAATTTGATTCGATTCGATACGATCCTTTTCGATTGTATTCTATTCAATTCTTTTCGGTTCTATTCGATTCTTTTCGATTCAATTCAATATGATTCGATTCTTTTCGATTCCATTCGATACAATTCGATTCTTTTCGATTCAATTCGATTCGATTTTTTTCCATTCGATTCAATATTTTCGATTTGATTCTATTCTTTTTTATTAGATTTTTTTCGATTCGATTCTTTTCGATTTGATTTCTTTTCTATTCGATACAAATTGATTCAATCAAAAAAAAATTGATTCAATCCTTTTCGATTCGATTTGATTGTTTTCGATTCGATTCGATTCGATCTTTTTCCATTCAATTCGATTCTCTTCGATTCGATTCGATTTGATTTTTTATTTTGTTTCGATAGTTTTCTATTCGTTTCTTTTCGATTCGATTCTTTTCGATTCAATTCGATTTGATTCTTTTCGATTCGAATTTCTTTCTTTTCGAATCGATTTAATTTGATTCTTTTCGATTCGATTCGATTCTTTTTGACTCGTTTTGATTCTTTTGATTCGATTCTTTTCAGGTTGATTCGATTCGGTTCTTTTCGAATCGATTCAATTCTTTTCGATTCTACTCTTCGATTGGATTCTTTTGGATTCGATTCGATTCTTTTCGATTCGATTCTTTCCGATTCGATTCGATTCTGTTCGATTCAATTCGATTCGATTCTTTATAATTCGATTTGATTCTTTTCGATTGGATTCGATTCTTTTCAATTAGATTTGATTGGATTATTTTCTATTCGATTCGATTCGTTTTTTTCTAAACGATTCGATTCTTTTCAATTCCATTCCTTTCGACTCGATTCATTTGGATTCGATTCTTTTTGATTCGTTTCTTTTCGATTCTATTGGAATCTTCGATTCGATTAGATTCTTTTCGATTCAGTTCGATTCGATTCGAAACTCTTCGATTCAATTCTCTTCAATTTGATTCGATTCGATTGTTTTCGATTCGATTCAATTCTTTTCGATTCGATTCGATTCTTTTCAATTCGATTCGATTTTTTCTATTCGATTCTTTTTTATTTGATTTGTTTCGATTATTTTCGATTCGATTCGATTCGATTCTTTTCGATTTGATTCGATTCTTTTTGATTCGTTTTGAATGGATTCGATCCTTTTTGATTCGATTCGATTCGATACAATTTTTTTCATTTCGATATGATAGTTTTCTATTCGTTTCTTTTCGATTCTATTCAATTCGATTCTTTTTGTTTCGATTCGATTTGATTCGAATCTTTCGATTCGAGTCTTTTCGATTCAAATTCCTTTCTTTTAGAATGGATTCAATTCGATTCTTTTCGATTCGATTTGATTACATTCGATTCTTTTCACTTACATTTGATTTGATTTTTTTGATTCATTGCAATTCAATTTGATTTTTTCAATTCGATTCTATTCGATTCTCAATTCGATTTGATTTGATTCTTTTCGATTCGAATCGATTCTTTTCAATTCGATTCAATTCTATCTTTTCGATTCGATTTCTTTTCGTTTCTATTCGATTCTTTTTGACTTGATTCTCTTTGATTTTATTCGATTCTTTTCACTTCATTTCGATTCGATTCAATTCTTTTCAATTCGAATCGATTCAATACGATTCGATTCGATTATTTTTGATTCGATGTAATTTGATTCGATTTTTTTGAATCGATTTGATTCGATTTGATTATTTTCGATTCGACTCGATTTGATTCGATTCGATTATCGATTCAATTCAATTCCAATTTTTTTTTATTTGATTCGATTCGATTATTTTTTATTCGATTCAATTATTTTCGATTCGATGCGATTCGATTCTTTTCGATTCAGTCAATTCGATTTGATTCTTTTCAATTCGATTCGATTCGATTCCTTTCGATTTGATTGCATTCGATTCAATTCTTTTCGATTCGATTCGATTCGATTCTTTTCGATTCGATTCGATTCTTTTCAATAGTATTCTATTCTTTTCGATTCGATTTGATTCTTTTCAATTAGATTCTCTTCGATTCGATTCTTTTCGATTCAATTCGATTCGATTCGATTTGATTCTTTTCGATTCGATTCAGTTCTTTCTATTCGATTCGATAAGATTCTTTTCATTCGAGTCATTTCTGTTCGATTCTATTCTATTCGATTCGATTTGATTCTTTTCAATTCGATTCTATTCGATTCTTTTCGTTTTGATTCGATTCTTTTCGATTTGATGCGATTCGATCAATTGGATTCAATTTGTTACATTTTGATTTGATTCTTTTCAATTTGATTCGATTCTTTTGGATTCAATTGAATTCGTTTAGATAATTTTTGATTCGATTCGATTCTTTTCGCCTAGCTTCGATTCGATTCTACTCGATTCGATTCATTTTCATTCTCTTTGATTCGATTCTATTAGATTCTTTTCGATTCGGTTCTTTTCAATTCAATTTGATTCTTTTCGATTCGATTCGATACGATTCGATTCGATTATTTTTAATTTGATTCGATTTGTTTCGATTGTTTTTGAATCTATTTGATTCGATTCGATTCTTTTCGATTCGACTCGATTTGATTTGATTCGATTCAATTATCGTTTCAATTCAATTCCAATTATTTTCGATTCGATACGATTATTTTTTATTCAATTCGATTCAATTATTTTCAATTCGATGCAATTCGATTCGATTTTTTTCATTTCAATTCTATTCGATTTGATTCTTTTCAATTCGAATCGATTCAATTCTTTTTGATTCAATTTCATTCGATTCGATTCTTTTCGAATCGATTCGTTTCGATTCTTTTTGATTCGATTCTTTTTGATTCGATTCGATTCTTTTCAATTCTTTTCGAGTCAATTTGATTCGATTCTTTTCGATGCGATTCTTTACGATTCGATTTGTTTCGATTCTTTTCTATTCGATTCTTTTCAATTCAATTCAATGTGATTCGGTTCTTTTCAATTAGATTCTATACGATTCTATTCTTTTCGATTCGATTCTATCCTTTTCAATTTGATTCGATTCGATTCGATTCTTTTTGTTTCGATTCGATTCTTTTCTATTTTATTTGATTCGATTCATTTCAATTAGATTTGATATTTTTCGATTCGATTCTTTTCGATTCAATTCGATTGGAATCGATTCGATTCTTTTCGATTCAATTCGATTTGATTCGATATGATTCTTTTCGATTCAATTTGATTCGATTCTTTTCGGTTCTGTTCGAATCGATTCTTTTCGATTCAGTTCGATTCGATTCTTTTCATTTTGATTCGATTCTTTTCCATTCGATATGATTCGATTCGTTTCAATTTTTTCGATTCATTTTGATTCGAATCAATTCGATTCAATTCGATTCGATTGATTCTTTTCGATTCCTTTCGATATGATTCCATTCGATTCGATTCTTTTCGATTAGATTCGATTCGATTGATTCATTTGGATTCATTTCGATACTGTTCGATTATTTTCGATTCGATTCTTTTCAATTCGATACCATTAGATTCTTTTCAATTCGATTCAATTTGATTCTTTTCGATTCGATTCAATTTGATTGTTTATGATTTGATTTGATACAATTGGATTCTTTTCGTTTTGATTCGATTCTTTTCGATTTGATTTGATTCGATTCTTTGGATTCGATTAGATACTGTTCGATTCGATTCAATTCTTTTGGGTTCAATTTGATTCATTTCGATTCGATTCGAATCTTTTCGCTTCGCTTCGGTTCGATTCTACTCTATTCATTTAAAATCGATTCGATTCTTTTTGATTCGATCTATTCGATTATTTTCGATTCGGTTCGATTCGATTCGATTCTTTTCGCTGCTATTTGATTCGATTCTTTTCGATTCGATTCTTTTCGATTCTATTCGATTCTATTTGATTCGATTCGATTTGATTCTTTTCAATTCAATTAGATATGATTCAATTCTTTTCGGTTCTATTCAATACCATTCAATTCTTTTCGATTCGATTTGTTTGTTTACGATTTGATTCGATACAATTGGATTCTTTTCATTTCGATTCAATTCTTTTCAATTCGATTCTTTTCGATTTGATTCAATTTGATTCTTTGGATTCGATTAGAAACCCTTTGATTCGATTCAATTATTTTGGATTCAATTCGATTCTTTTCGATTCGATTCGAATCTCTTCACTTCGCTTCGATTCGATTCTACTCTATTCATTTCAAATCGATTCGATTCTTTTTGATTCGATCTATTCGATTATTTTCGATTCAGTTAATTCGATTCAATTCTTTTCGATTCGATTCGATTCTTTCCATTCGATCTGATTAGATTCGTTTCGAATTTTTTCGATTCGATTCGATTCTTTTCAATTCAATTCGATTCGAATTCCTTTCTTTTCGAATCGATTTGATTCGATTTGATTCTTTTTGATTCCATTCGAATCGATTTTTTCGATTCAATTCTTTTAGATTCAATTCAATTCAATTTTTTTCAATTCGATTCGATTCTTTTCAATTCGATTTGATTCGATTCAATTCGATTTGAATCTATTCGATTAGATTCTTTTCAATCCAATTCTTTTCGATTTGATTCGATTCAGTTCTTTTTGATTCGATTCGATTTTTTTCAATTTGATTCTGTTCCTTAAGGTTCAATTCGATTTTTTTAATTCAATTTGATTCTTTTCGATTCGATTCGATTCTTTTCGATTCGAATTGATAGTTTTCTATTCTTTTCGATTCCTTTCGATTCGATTCAATTTTTTTCGATTCGATTCTTTTAGATTCGATTCTTTTCGTTTCGATTCCATTCCTTTCGATTCAATTCGATTCGATTCTTTTCGATTCGATTCTTTTCCATTCGATTCTTTTCCATTCGACTCAATATTTTTTATTCGATTCTTTTTTATTAGATTTTTTTGATTCTTTTCGATTCGATTCAATTCTTTTCGGTTCTATTCGATTTGATTCTGTTCAATTCAATTAGATATGATTCGATTCTTTTCGATTCAATTCGATACCATTCGATTCTTTTCGATTCAATTCAATTTGATTCTTTTCGATTTGATTCACTTTGATTGTTTACGATTTGATTCGATACAATTGGATTTTTTTCGTTTTGATTCGATTCTTTTTGATTCGATTTTTTCGATTTGATTCGATTCGATTCTTTGGATTTGATTAGATACTGTTCGATTCGATTCAATTGTTTTGGATTCAATTCGATTCATTTCAATTCGATTCGAATCTTTTCACTTCGCTTCGATTTGATTCTACTCTATTCATTTCAAATCGATTCGATTCTTTTGATTCGATCTATTTGATTATTTTTGATTCAGTTCGATTCGTTTCAATTCTTTTCTATTCGATTCGATTCTTTTCCATTTGATCTGATTACATTCGTTTCACATTTTTTTGATTCGATTCGATTCGAATCTATTCGATTCTTTTCTATTCAATTCGATTCGAATTCCTTTCTTTTCGAATCAATTTGATTTGATTCGATTCTTTCTGATTCCATTCGAATCGATTTTTTCGATTCAATTCTTTTAGATTCGATTCAATTCGATTTTTTCAATTCGATTCGATTCTTTTCAATTCGATTCGATTCTATTCAATTCGATTTGAATCTATTCGATTAGATTCTTTACAATTCGATTCTTTTCGATTTGATTCGATTTGGTTCTTTTTGATTCGATTCGATTCTTTTCAATTCGATTCTGTTCTTTAAGGTTCAATTCGATTTTTTGATTCAATTCGATTCGATTCTTTTCGATTCGAATTGATAGTTTTCTATTCTTTTCGATTCCTTTTGATTCGATTCGATTCTTTTCGATTCAATTGTTTTCAATTCAATTCGATTCTTTTCAAGTCAATTCTTTTCGATTCAATTCAATTCCTTTCGATTCAATTCGATTCGATTCTTTTCCACTCAATTCTTTTCGATTCGATTCGATTCTTTTCGATTCGATTTGATATTTTCGATTCGATTCAATTCTTTTTTATTAGATTGTTTTGATTCTTTTCGATTCGATTTGATTCTATTCAATTTGATTCTTTTCAATTCAATTAGATATGATTCGATTCTTTTCGATTCAATTCGATACCATTCGATTCTTTTCTATTCAATTCGATTCGAATTCCTTTCTTTTCGAATCGATTTGATTCGATTCGATTCTTTTTGATTCCATTCGAATCGATTTTTTCAATTCAATTCTTTTAGATTCGATTCAATTCGATTTTTTTTATTCGATTCAATTCTTTTCGATTCTATTCTATTCTATTTGAATCTATTCGATTAGATTCTTTACAATTTGATTATTTTCGATTTGATTCGATTTGGTTCTTTTTGATTCGATTTGATTCTTTTCAATTCGATTCTGTTCTTTAAGGTTCATTTCGATTTTTTGATTCAATTCGATTCTTTTCAATTCGATTCAATTCTTTTCGATTCGAATTGATAGTTTTCTATTCTTTTCGATTCCTTTCGATTCGATTCGATTCTTTTCGATTCAATTGTTTTCTTTTTTTTTAATTTTATTTATTTATTTATGATAGGCACACAGTGAGAGAGAGAGAGGCAGAGACACAGGCAGAGGGAGAAGCAGGCTCCATGCACCGGGAGCCCGACGTGGGATTCGATCCCGGGTCTCCAGGATCGCGCCCTGGGCCAAAGGCAGGCGCCAAACCGCTGCGCTACCCAGGGATCCCCCAATTGTTTTCGATTCAATTCGATTCCTTTCGATTCAATTCGATTCGATTCTTTTCCACTCAATTCTTTTCAATTCGATTCGATTCTTTTCCATTCGATTCGATATTTTCGATTCGATTCAATTCTTTTTTATTAGATTTTTTCGATTCTTTTCGATTCAATTCGATTCGATTCTTTTCAATTTGATTTGATTCTTTTCTATTTGATATGATTCGATTCTTTTCGATTCGATTCGATTCGATTCTTTTCGGTTCTATTCAATTTGATTCTTTTCAATTCAATTAGATATGATTCAATTCTTTTCGATTCAATTCGATACGATTCGATTCTTTTTGATTCGATTTGAATCGATTCTTTTTGATTCAATTCGATTCGATTCGATTATTTTCACTTCCATTCGATTCGATTCTTTAGATTCAGTGCGATTCGATTCGATTTTTTTCGATTCGATTCGAGTCTCTTCGATTCAAATTTCTTTCTTTTCAAATCGATTTGATTCGATTCTTTTTGATTTGATTCGATTCGATTTGATTCTTTTCGATTCGAGTCAATTCTTTTCAATTCCATTTGATTCTTTTTGATTCAATTCGATTCGATTCTTTTCGACTCGATCCGATTCTTTTCTATTTGATTTGATTCGATTCGATCCTTTTCGATTCGATTCTATTCCTTTCGATTTGATTTGATTTTTTTCTATTCGATACAATTCGATTCGATCCTTTTTGATTTGATTCAATTCTTTTCGATTCGATTCGATTCGATTCTTATATTCAATTCGATTCGATCTTTTTCGATTCGATTCGATTCGATATTTTTCGTTTCCATTCGATAGTTTTCTATTCGTTTCTTTTCTATTCGATTCGATTCTTTTTGATTCAAATTGATTTGAATCTTTCTATTTGAGTGTCTTTTATTTGAATCCTTTCTTTTCAAAACGATTCGATTCGATTCTTTTCGATTTGATTCTTTTCGATTGGATTTGATTCTTTTCGTTTCTATTCGATTCAATTATTTTTATTCATTCGATTCATTTCTATTCTTTTCAATTCAATTCGATTCGATTATTTTCGATTCGATTCGATTCAATTCGATTCGTTTTTTTGAATCGTTTCGATTCTTTTCGATTCCACTCCTTTTGACTCGATTTATCTGGATTCGATTATTTTCGATTTGATTCGATTCTATTCGTTTCGATTCGATTTTATTTGGGTTTTTTTGATTCATTTCTTTTCGATTCTATTTGAATCTTTTTGATTCGATTAGATTCTTTTCAATTCAATTCGATTCGATTCGAACTCTTCGATTCAATTCTTTTTGATTCGATTGGATTCGATTCAATTCGATTGTTTTCGATTCGATTCAATTCTTTTCGATTCGATTTGATTCTTTTCGATTTTTTTCTATTCTATTCTTTTTTATTTGTTTCGATTATTTTCGATTTGATTTGATTCGATTCTTTTCGATTCAATTCGATTCTGTTTGATTCATTTCGAATCGATTCGATCCTTTTCGATTCGATCCTTTTCGATTCGATTTTTTTCGATTTGATACGATTTTTTTCATTTCGATATGATAGTTTTCGATTCGTTTCTTTTTGATTCTATTCGATTCGATTCTTTTTGTTTCGATTCGATTTTATTCGAATCTTTCGATTCGAGTCTTTTCGATTCGAATTCCTTTCATTTAGAATTGATTCGATTCGATTCCTTTCGATTCAATTCAATTCGATTCTTTTCACTTCAATTCGATTTGATTCTCTTGATTTGGTGCGTTTCGATTCTACTTTTTTGATTCGATTCGATTCTTTTCGATTTGATTTGATTCAGTTCTTTTCGATTCGATTCGATTCGATTCGATTCTTTTCGTTTTGATTCGATTCCGATTCGATTCGATTCTTTTCGATTCAATTCGATTCGATTCTTTTCATTTCAATTGATTTGATTTGATTTTTTTCGAATCGATTATTTTCTATTTGATTCTTTTCACTTCCATTCCATTCGATTTTTTTGATTTGGTGCGATTCGATTCGATTTTTTTCGTTTCGATTCTTTTTGATTCGAGTTTTTGATTCGAAATGCTTTCTTTTCAAATCGATTTGATTCGATTCCATTGTTTTTGATTCCATTCAAATCAATTTTTTTCAATTCAATTCCTTTAGGTTCGATTTTTTTCGATTCAATTTGATTCTTTTCGATTCGATTCTTTTCTATTTGAATCTATTCGATTAGATTCTTTTCAATTCGATTCTTTTCTATTTGACTCGATTCGGTTCTTTTCTGTTCGATTCGATTCTTTTCGATTCGATTCGATTCTTTCGGTTCAATTCGATTTTTGATTCAATTCGATTCATTTTGATTCAATTCTTTTAGATTTGATTCGATCGTTTTCCATTCGATTCTATATTTTCGATTCAATTTGATTCGATTCTTTTTTATTAGATTTTTTCGATTCTTTTCTATTCGACTCGATTCGATTCTTTTTGATTTGATTTGATTCTTTTCTATTCGAAATGATTCAATTCGATCCTTTTTGACTCAATTCGATTCTTTTCGATTCGACTTTTTTCGTTTCGAGTCCATAGTTTTGGATATGATTCGATTCAAATCTTTCGATTCGAGTCTTTTCGATTCGAATTCCTTTCTTTTCCAAACGATTTGATTCAATTCGATTCTTTTCGATTCGATTTGATTCTTTTCGATTTGATGCGATTGGATTTTTTTCATTGCGATTCGATTCGATTCGATTTTTTTCGATTCAATTCGATAGTTTTCTATTCGTTTCTTTCGATTTGATTTGATTCGATTCGAATCTTTCGATTCATTTCTTTTCGATTCGATTCTTTTTGAATCGATTCTTTTCAATTCGATTCAATTCTTTACACTTCCATTCGATTCGATTCTTTTGATTTGGTGTGATTCGATTCGATTTTTTTCTATTCGATTCGATTGTTTTCGATTCGAGTCTCTTCTATTCGAATTTCTATCTTTTCAAATCGATTTGATTCGATTCTTTTTTATTTGATTCGATTCGATTATTTTCAATTCAATTCAATTCTTTTCGATTCAATTCGATTCTTTTCGATTCAATTCGATTCGATTCTTTTCGATTCGATTCTATTCTATTAAATTTGATGCGATCCTTTTCGATTTGATTCGATTCTTTTTTATTTGATTTGATTCTTTTCTATTCGATACAATTCGATTCGATCCTTTTCGATTCGATTTGATTCTTTTCGATTCGATTCGATTCTTATATTCGATTTGATTCGATCTTTTTCGATACGACTCGATTCTCTTCTACTCCAATCAATTCAATTTCTTCATTTCCATTCGATAGTTTTCTATTCGTTTCCTTTCTATTCGATTCGATTATATTCTTTTCTATTCGATTCGATTCGATTAGAATCTTTCTATTCGAATGTTTTTTATTTGAATTCCTTTCTTTTTGAATCGATTCGATTCTTTTGGATTCAATTCGATTCGATTCTTTTGGATTTGATTCGATTATTTTCACTTCCATTCGATTCGATTCTTTTGATTCGGTGTGATTCGATTAGATTTTTTTCGATTCAATTTGATTCTTTTCGATTCGAGTCTTTTCTATTCGAATGTCTTTCTCTTCAAATTGATTCCATTCGATTCTTTTCGATTCGATTCGATTCTTTTTGATTCGATTAGATTCGATTCTTTTCGAGTCTCTTTGATTCGGTTTTTTCGAATCGATTCAATTATTTTTGACTCAACTCTAAGATGCGATTATTTTGGATTCGAATCTTTTCGATTCGATTCGATTCTTTTCGATTTGATTCGATTCTTTTCGATTCGATTCGATTCTTTTCGATTTAATTCAATTCGATTCTTTTCGACTCGATTTGATTCTTTTCGATTCAATTCGATTCGGTTCTTTTCTTTTCAATTCGATTCCATTCAATTATTTTCTATTCGATTCGATTCAATTCGATTCGTTTTTTCTAAACGATTCGATTCTTTTCGATTCCACTCCTTTCGACTCAATTCATTTGGAATCGATTCTTTTCGATTCGATTCGATTCGATTTTTTTCGATTCGAATCGATTTGATTCTTTTCAATTCGTTTCTTTTTTATTCCATTCGAATCTTTTCGGTTTGATTAGATTCTTTTTGATTCAATTTCATTCGATTCGAAACTTCGATTAAATTCTTTTCTATTCGATTCGATTGGATTCGATTCGACTTAATTCTTTTAATTCAATTCACTTCTATTCGATTCAATCCGATTGTTTTCTATTCGAATCTTTTTTATTTGATTTGTTTCGATTATTTTCAATTCGATTTGATTTGATTCTTTTCGATTCAATTCAATTCTATTCATTTTTTTGAAACAATTTGATTCTTTTCGATTACACTCTTTTCGATTAGATTCATTTGGATTCGATTCTTTTCGATTCGATTTGATTAGATTCTTTTCGATTCGATTAGATTAGATTCTTTTTGATTCGTTTCTTTTTGATTCCATTTAATCTTTTCGGTTCTTTTGATTCAATTCGATTCGATTCGAACTCTTCGATTGAATTCTTTTCGATTCAATTCTTTTTGATTTGATTCGATTAGATTAAATTGTTTTCGATTCGATTTTTTAAATTAGATTTTTTAAATTAGATTCTTTTTTATTTGATTTGTTTCAATTATTTTCGTTTTGATTTGATTGGATTTTTTTCGTTTCGGTACGATAGTTTCCGATTCGTTCTTTTCGATTCTATTCGATGCGATTCTTTTTATTTCGATTCGATTTGCATGTGGAAGTGTCAGTCCTGTAATCACGATTATCAGAATGAATGAACCGATATGAAACAGCCTTCTTCAAAGAGTGTAGCTAATTTCTAACTGCCATGTACGAGTGGGTAGCAGACATCTGCCTCCCAGGCGTACACACTTTTGAGAGTTGAGCTTATGGCCTGTACTTCCCACATCCTGCCTGCAGGTACACTTCGCTGCTAACAGGCCTAGGCTCGATTCGTGACTGAAGTGTTGTGAGAGGTAAGTGGAAAGACCCAGCACACAAGAATACTGCCTCCAAGCTCAATCCAGCGATTTCCTAGTAATTGCTGTCTTAGACAGGTGCTACATACTAAGTTCCATCCGTGAGAGCTAGCTGAACCCCAAGTCCAAAAGCATCTCTCTTCCAAGAGTTGAGCTCACACCCAGTCCCTCACAGTTCCACACTGCCTACAGAATGAGTTTTGAATATCTTCACCAGAGACGTTTGTCAGAAGCTTGTGAGATGCAAGTGGAATAATGCAGGCCTGGAAGGTGTCTCCAGGTGCAGTAGAGTGGTATTCTTCGAACCTCCTGAGTTAGAAGACTGCTATGGTCTCAGGGCCATTAGAACGCAGCTAGTTGAAAGCTGGCTTCGAGGCATGGTCTCTTGTGAGAGCTGAGCTCAGGGCAGGACCCTCCCGCATCCTGCCTGCCCGTAGTCCTAGCTGCAAACATCCTTATATTAGGTGCTGGGAGAGGTTGGAGAAATGCAGGGGGAAGTGTCAGGACTGTACTCACGTGTATCTGAGTTCCATACAGCGGTTACCAATGTCCTTGTTCAATTAGAGTGTAGCTCGGGTATACCTAGTGTCTAGCAGACATCGGCCTGCAAAACATGCACACTTCTGAGAGGTGAGCTGGTGGGCTGTACCTCCCCCACCCTGACTGCCTCTACGTTCCTCTTCCACAGCATTTCGTTGTATGCGGGAAAGTAGCGGAGTGAAAACCAAGTGTCTGCCTTGTCAATTTCGCGCCTAGCCAACAGCTGCCTCCAAGGCATGCACACTCCTTTGGATTGACCTTAGGACTTGAACCTCCCACATGCTGACCACCTGTACACTTCGCTTCCAAAGGATTTCTTTTGATGCGGGACGCAAGTTTTGCGAGAGGCAAAAGTGTCTTAGTTCAATCCAGCAACTTCTGAGGAATTCCTCCCTCAGATGGGAGCTACATACTAACTTCCAAACCTGAGTACCTAGCTAAAAGCTCTCTCTCTGGGGAACATCCCTCTCGGAGATGAGCTGACACGCGGTCCTTCCCAGTTCCACACTGCCTGCAGATGCAGTTATGAACATCCTCACTAGACATGTCTGTCAGAAGCTCGTGGGATGCCAGGGGAAAGCTGCACGCTTCAAGGTTGTGTCTCCAGGTGTAATAAAGCGGTATTCATGGAACATCCTGAATTACAATGCTGCCACGTTCTCATGGCCATCAGAACAGAGTTAGTAGAAAGCTGGCTTCGAGGCATGCCTCCTTTTGAAAACTGAGCTCACGGCAGGACCCTCCCGCATCCTGCCTGCTCGTAGTCGTAGCTGCTAACATCCTTATGTTAGGTGCTGGGAGAGGTTGGAGAAATGCAGGTGTAAGTGTCAGGACTGTACTCACGTGTAGCTGAGTTCAATACAGCGATTGCCAACGCCCTTGTTCCATTAGAGTGTAGCTCGGGTATACCTCGCCTCGATAAGTGTCTAGCAGACATCGGCCTGCAAAGCATAGACACTTCGGAGAGTTGAGCTTATGGCCTGTACCTCCCCCATCCTGACTGCCTGTACATTCCTCTTCCACAGAATTTCGTTGTATGCGGGACAGTAGCCGAGTGAAAACCAAGTGTCTGCCTTGTCAATTTCGCGCCTAGCAGACACCTGAATGCAAGGCATGCACACGCCTTTGGTTTGAGCTAATGGCTTGAACCTCCTTCTTGCTGACCGCCTGTATGCTTCACTTCAAAAGGATTTCTTTCGATACGGGACGCAAGTTTTGCGAGAGGCAAGTGTCCCTTAGTTCAATCCAGCGACTTCCAAGGAATTCCTCCCTCGGATGGGATCTACATCCTAACTTCCCAACCTGAGTACCTAGCTGAAAGCTCTCTCTCTGGGGAATTTCCTTCTGCGAGATGAGCTGACACGTGGTCCTTCCCAGTTCCACACTGCCTGCAGATGCAGTTACGAACATCCTCACTAGGCATGTTTGTCAGAAGCTCAGGGCCAGCTGCAGGCTTCAATGGTTGTGTCTCCAGGTGCAGTAGAGCAGTATTCATGGAACGTCCCACCTTACAACGCTGCTACGTTCTCACGGCCATCAGAAGGAGCTAGTAGAAAGCTAGCTTCTAGGCATGCTTTTTTTCTGAGAGCTGAGCTCAGGGCAGGACCCTCCCACATCCTGCCTGCCCGTAGACGTAACTGCTAATATCCTTATGTTAGGTGCTGGGAGAGGGAGACGAAATGCATGTGGAAGTGTCAGGCCTGTACTCACGTGTAGCTGAGTTCAATACAGCGATTTCAAACGGCCTTCTTCAAAGAGTGTAGCTAGTTTCTAACTCCCATGTCCGAGTGGGTAGGAGACATCTGCCTCCCAGGCGTACACACTTTTGAGAGTTGAGCTTATGGCCTGTACTTCCCACATCCTGCCTGCAGGTACACTTCGCTGCTAACAAGCCTAGGCTCGATGCGTTATGGAAGTGTTGTGACAGGTAAGTGGAAAGTCCCGGCACACAAGACTAGTGCCTCCGGGCTCAAACCAGCGATTTCCTAGTAATTCCTGTCTTAGACAGGTGCTACATACTAAGTTCCATACGTGAGAAACTAGCTGAACCCCGAGTCCAAAAGCATCTCTCTTCTGAGAGTTGAGCTCACACCCAGTCCCTCACAGTTCCACACTGCCTGCAGAATGAGTTTTGAACGTCTTCACCAGAGCCGTTTGTCAGAAGCTTGTGAGATGCAAGTGGAATAATGCAGGCCTGGAAGGTGTCTCCAGGTGCAGTAGAGTGGTATTCTTCGAACCTCCTGAGTTAGAAGACTGGTATGGTCTCCAGGATCGCGCCCTGAGCCAAAGGCAGGCGCTAAACTGCTGCGCCACCCAGGGATCCCTACACGTTCCTTTCAACTGCACATGGGACATTCTACAGAACAGATATCATGGCCCACAAATCAGCCCTCAACTGGTACCACAGGTACAAGAAGGTTGATATCACACCCTGTACAGTTTTGGACCACGACACTATGAAACTTGAAGTCGACAGTAAGAAAAAAAATTGGACAGACCAAAAATACGTGGAGATTATGAACATACTACTAGAGAATGAATGAAGCAGCCAAGAAATTAAATAGGAAATTTAAAAGAAATGAAAATGAAAGTATGTTTCTCAAAACCTCTGGGATGTAGCAAAGGCAGTCCTAAGAGGGAAGTACATAGCAGCCTACCTCAAGAAACAAGAAGTCTCCAATACACAACCTAACCCTACACCTAAAGGAGCTGGAAAAGGAATAGCAAACATAGCCTGAAGCCTACAGAAGAAGGGAAAAAATAAAGATGAGAGCAGAAATAAACAATGCAGAAAAAACAAAACAGTAGAATGGAATAACAAAACAAAGAGCTGGTTCTTCAAAATAATTAATAAAATAGACAAGCCCTAGCCAGCCTTATCAACGAGAAAAGAAAAAAGACCTATATAAATAAAGTCAAAAATGTGAGAAGAGAGATCACAATCAACACCAGAAAAATAAGACAATTTTAAGGGAATACTATGAAAGATTATATGCTAACAAACTGGGAGACCAGGAAGAATTGGAGAGATTCCTAGAAATGTGTAAACAATCAAAATTGAAATAGGAAGAAATAGAAATGTGAACAGACCCATAACTAGCGAGGAATTGAATCAGCAAGGCACCTGGGTGCCTCAGTGGTTGAGCATGTGCTTTGGCTCTGGTCACGATCCCAGGATCCTGGGGCATCAAGTCCCACATCACGCTCCCCACATGGAGCCCCATTTTCCCTCCGCCTATAGCTCTGTCTCTCTGCGTCTCACATGAATACATAAATAAAATCTTAAAAAAAGTAAAAGATATAAAGATGTGAAAGGACCAAAATAAAATCACAAATGAGAAAAGAGAAATAACCACCAACACTAGAAATACAAACGTTTATAAGAGAACATTATGAAAAATTATATGCCAACAACCCCGAACCTGGAAGAAACAGATCAATTCCTAGAAATATATAACATAGCAAAAATGAAAAAGGAAGAAATAAGAAACTTGAACACACAGATAACCAGCAGAGAAATTGAATCGGCAATCAAGAATCTCCCAACAGGAGACGCTTAGATCAATAGAATAGAATGGAAAGCCGAAACAAGATACAAACCTGTAACTCTGTTGTCCATTAATCAACAACAAGGCAGGAAGGAATATCCAATGGCACAAAGAGAGTCTCTTCAACAAACCCTAACCCTGACCCCAGGATAAGAACAAATGGTGTTGGGAAAACCAGGCAGCCAAATGCAGAAGAAGGAAACTGGACAACTTTCTTATGCCATATATATAAAAAATAAATTCAAAATGGATGAAAGACCTAAATGTGAGACCTGAAAACATACAAAGAAGAAAAGATAGGCAGCAACATCTTTGACATTGGCCATTGGATCTTCTTTCCAAATATGCATCTGAGGTGAGTGAAACAAAAGCAAAAATCCTATTGGGAGTTCATCAAATTGAAAAGCTTCTGCAAAGTGAAGGAAACAAGCAACGCTAAAATGCAACAAACAAAATGAGAGGAGATATTTGTAAATAACCCATCCTATAAAGAGTTAGTATGCAAAATACGTAAAGCAAATATAAATCTCAGCATCCTAAACACAAATTATCCAACTGCAGATGGGCAGAAGACATGAATGGATTTTGTCTCTGAC
Source organism: Canis aureus (assembly GCF_053574225.1). Lineage (NCBI taxonomy): Eukaryota > Metazoa > Chordata > Mammalia > Carnivora > Canidae > Canis > Canis aureus. Next base: position 520,587 of record NC_135611.1, on the reverse strand, counting down.
AAGACATACAGATGGCCACCAGACACATGGACAGACACACAGCATCACCCATCATCAGGGAAATACAAACCAAAACCACAATGAGATGTCACCTGACAGCCGTCAGAATGGCTGAAATTAAGAACACAAGAAACAACAGGTGTCGGTGAGGTTATGGAGAAGGCGGAGCCCCCTTACACTCCTCGTGGTCCTGTGAACAGGTGCAGCTACTGTGGAAAACAGTGTGGAGGGTCCTCAAGAAGTTAAAAGTACAAGTACCCTATGATTCCAAAATTGCACAGCTAGGTATTTATCCCGAGGATATAAAAGTAATCTCTTAGATTCAAAGAGGGACACGCAGCCTAGTGTTTGTAGTGGCGTTATCAACAATAGCCAAACTGTGGATACAGCTCAGATGTCCATCGACAGATAAATGGGCAGAGACGATGTGGTAAATATACACACTGCGACATCACTCGGTCATCACAAGGGATGAAATGAAGCCATTTACAATGATGTGAGAGAAGTGGAAAGGACTTATGCTCAATGAACTCAGTCAGAGAAAGACAGATACCAAATACCATACAATTGCATTCACATATGAATTTTAAGAAACCAAACAAACTGGCAAGGGGATCGAAGGGGTGGGATGAGAGAAGCAAACCAAGAAACTCACTCTTAACCACAGAGAATAAACTAATAGATAAGAGGAAGTTGGGGGAGATGGGGAATCAGGGGATGGGGATAGTGGAGGGCACCTGTGAGCAGTACCAAGTATTGTATCCTAGGGTTGAATCACTATGTGGTAAACCTGAAACTATATCATACTGTGTTTACAAACAGGAATTCATTAAAAGTTTAAAATAATAATTGTTAGTATTGATGAAACATGTGCGCACAAGAGATAAAATCAGAAAGGCAACTGAAAATCCAAATAAAGAGTATTTAGATCCACTAATCCCCTCCTTACCTCAGCTCGGGGAAGCCTGCCATGTCTTTTCTGACCCCAGCAGAAGCCTGGATTTTGATTCTCTGGGGAGGCCACTGACTTGTTGGAGTCAAGCTATCTTTGAACCCAAAACCTAAATAGTGTGCATAAAACTAAACTGCCCAAGATACTAGGAGTCCCAGTGCATGCACAGGCCAAGACCCAAACTCTAACCTACACAGACATAACCCTAACCCTACACTTAAGCCTAAAGTTAACCTAAACCTTAAACAAGACCTATCACTAATCAAAAACCAAACACAAACCACAAGACCGAAACACATTCACTGAACCTACCTGCCAAGCATCACCCTAACTCCTAAACCTATTCTTAGGTTTCCTTAACCCTGACCCCTACCTTAAATCTAACCTTATCCCTAACTTCTAACCCTAACCTTAATTTATTCAAATCCTATTCTTAACCTTATCCTGTACCCTAACCCTAACCCTCTAATACTAACCCTATCTCATATCCCAAACTGTACCCTAACCCGTACCCTAAAACTAACCCCTAACCCACTGCCTAACCCTATCTCTTACCCTTTTCCAAAACCGTACACTGACCCTACCCTGACCCTGACCTGACCATTACCCCTAACCAAACACTAACCCTAATCCTAACCCCTATCCTAACCCTACCGCTCACCCTAACTCTAAACCTAGCACTAACTTTAACCCTAACCCGTAACCTTAACAACTAACCCTAACTCACTCCCTAATCCCTAACCCTAACTGCAAACCTAATCACAACCCTAACACTAACCATAACCCTAACCCCAACTCCTAATATCCTGCCCTAATCTCTAAGCCTAAACCCTAACCCTAACTCTAAATCCTGTCCCTAACACTAACCCTAACCCCTTTCCCTAATCCCTAACCCCCATCCAACTCCTAACCACTCACACTTACCCTTATCCCTCACGCTATCCCTTAATCCGTAACCATAATCATAATCACTAAACCCTAACATCTAACATAACTTAACCACCAAGTGCCTCCCCCCCCGACCCTACCATTCATTCTACCCTTTCACTTACACTGTGGTTCTGAGTAGTCCCTTCTGATGTGGACGTGGCCCAAAACGGCGCCTCCAGAGTCCTCCAGGGGGTCCTGAGGAAGCCAGGAACCTGTGAGTGTGGACGTGGCCCCACGTGTTCCTGAGTCATAGTCAGCGGGTCCTGAGGACGCTGGGTCTCCTGTCACTGTGGACTATGCCTCACATCCTCTGGAAGCCTCACAGCAGGTCCTCAGGAGGCCAAGGGCTCCTGTCAGCCTGGACATGGCCCCACGGCCCCCAGAAAACTCACCGCAGGTCCTGAAGGAGCTGTGGGCTCCTGTAAGCATAGACATAGCCCCATATATCCCGAAGCCAAAGGGCAGGTCCTGAGGAGGCCGGAGACTCCTGTCAGTGTGGATTTGGCACCCACATCTTTCTTAGGCCTCACCACAGGCCCTGACAAGGCTGGGGTCTTCTGTCCACATGGAAGGATCCCCATATTTCCCAAAGTCTACACCAGGGGTCCTGAGGACATCAGCGTCCTGTTGTGTGGGTGTGGCCCCACGTCCTCCCATAACGTCACTGCAGGTTCTGAGGAGGCCAGGGCTCCTGACACCGTGGATGCGGCCCCCACCTTCCAGAAGCCTCAACTTATGTCCTGAGCGGCCCGGGAGCTCCTGCAGAGTGGACGCGGCACCACAGCTTCCTGAAGCCTCCCTGCAGGTCCTGAAGCGGCCCAGGTGTTCCTGTCAGGGTGGATGCGGGCCCACATCTTCCTGAAGCTTCACTGCGGTTCCTGAGGAGACCGGGGCTCATCAGCGTGGATGCGTCCCCATGTCCTCCTCAGTCCTCCCCAGCACAGGTGGGCTCCTGTTAGTGCAGGTGGACGAGGCCTACTGAGCCTTCGCGGCCCTTGGGCCGGACCTGGGCTTGGGAGCCTCCTGCGGGATGCTCAGGCACTGCAGGAGGCCATGCAGGAGGCAGGGTCCCCATGCACAGGGCCACAACTGCCTCCTTCCAGGCTCCAGCTGAGGCCTAGGAGCTTTGGAAACGTCTCACTGAAACGGAGCCCAATACCCGGCTTCCCCAGAAATACTTAAGGACAATGATTGGAGCCCATAGGACACAAAATGAAATGTGTACCAGACTTCAACCACATCCTGCAAAACTCACTCAACCCTCTTCCTCTGTGGGCGGGACTGCAGGCTGGCGCAGCTGCCCTGGAAACAGTGTGGAGGCTCCTCAGGAAGTTACAAATAGAGCCGCCCTGGGACCAGCAGGTGCACAGCCTTAGCTCACCCCAAATACAGATGCATGAGACTCGGGGACACCTGCACCCCAATGTCCACAGCAGCCAGGTCCACAGTAGCCACACTGTGGGAGGAGCCTCGGTGCCCTCAGGTAGATGATAGATAAAGAGGATGGAAGATAGATGATGGTCTTAGATGATAGATAGTTAGATGATAGGAATGGTACTCAGCTATCATTGAGAAGAAAATCTTGCCATTTGCAATGACGTGGATAGAACTAGAGGGATCGTGTTAAGTGAAATAAGTCAGTCAGGAAAGAAAATTACCGTATGGTTGCATTCATAGGTGAAATTAAAGAAGCAAAGCAGATGAACATCTGTGAAGGGAAGGAAAAACAAATAAGATGAAAACAGAGATGGAGGAAAAAAAGACTCAATCACAGGAAACAAACTGAGGGTCGCTGGAGGGCAGGGGAGTGGAGTGGTGGGACAGGGTAACTGGTAGACGGGCATGAAGGAGGGCACGTGATGTCATGAGCCCTGGTGTTATCTCCAACTGGTGAATCCCTGAATTCTACCTCTGAAAGTATAATACAATATACTGTTAATTAATTGGGTTTAAATTAAATTAAGTTTAAAAAATCAGTTGACGCTATCGGAGTGCATTTTCTTCCAGGCTCTCTATTCTGCTCCTTCAGCTTATGCCAGAACCACACACCCCCTCTGGGTTTGGTTTGTTTAAGTATGCTCCATGCCTCGTCCACAGTTCAGCACAGGGCTCGAATTCATGACCCTGAGATCAAGACCAAGGGTGAAGTCAGGAGTCGGATGCTTAACCAACGGAGCCAGCCAGAGCCCGAGAACCACACTGCTTTATCCTGTGTCTCTGTGACATTGGTTGAAATAGGAAAGTGGAGGGAGGGGCAAGATGGAGGAAGAGTAGGGTCCCCAAATCACCTGTCCCCACCAAATTACCTAGATAATCTTCATCATCCTGAAAATCTATGAATTCGGCCTGAGATTTAAAGAGAGACCAGCTGGAATGCTACAGTGAGAAGAGTTCACACTTCTATCAAGGTAGGAAGAGGGGGGAAAAGAAATAAAGAAACAAAAGGCATCCAAGGAGGAGGGGCCCCATGAGGTGCGAAGCTAAGGCCGGGGCGAGTGCCCCCAGGACAGGAAAGCTCTGTCCCGGAAAAGCAGGAGCTTCACCAATCTTCCTGGGTGGAAAGGCACTCGCAGGGAGTTGGAGCAGGACGCCAGGATGGTGGGGATGCCCTCGGGCTCCCTGGAACACTACAAGACACCTGCGCACCCAGGAGACTGCACCATACCCCGCGGCCGAGCTCCCTAAAAGACTGCAGGGCCCACGGCTGGACCTGGAGGAGCTTGGAGGCGCTTGGGCGGCGGCTCCGCATGGAGGGGGCTGCGAGGCCAGGAGCAGCTCGGAGGGGGCTCCGGCAGAGGAAGAGGATCCCTGCGGAGAGGGCTGCGGGGCTCTGGGACCAGCTCAGAGGGGTTTGGGCGGTGATGGCGCGGAGGCGGCTGTGTGGCCGGGAGGGGGAATCCAACAGCACACGCACTGGAGCACAGGGCTCCAGGACACAGCCCAGGATCCGGCCTCCCCCTGGGACAGGCAGAGCCCGGGAAGGCCCAAGACAGCTAGGACGATTCTGCCCAGAGCTGAGCAGATTAGCGTCCCCGCCTTGGCACCTCCAGGCCCTGCAGAGGGAGAGCTCCATAGTTACTATGGGAGCTGAATCCAGGGCTCCAGAGCTGCCGGTGTCACTGGGATGGTTCGTCCTGGGGCCTCACGGGTTAAACAACCCCCACTGAGCCCTGCACCAGGCAGAGGGCAGAGCAGCTCCCCCAAGAGCTAACACCTGAAAATCAGCACAACAGGCCTCTCCCCCAGAAGACGAGCTAGACGGACAAGTTCCAGGGGAAGTCAATGGACTTAAGTATACAGAATCAGAAGATACTCCCCCGTGGTTTTTTCTTTTCTTTCTTTTCTGTTCTTTTCTTTTCTTTTCTTTTCTTTTTTCTTTTCTTCTTTCTTTTCTTTTCTTTCTTTTCTTTTCTTTTCTTTCTTTTCTTTTCTTTTCTCTTCTCTTCTTTCTTTTCTTTTCTTCTTTCTTTTTCATTTGTTTGCATCGCCCACCCTTTATTCTTTCTTTCTTTTTCTTTCTCTTTTTCTTCTCTTTTTTCTTTTTTTTCCTTCCTTTTATCTTTTTCTCTTTTCTTTCCTTCTTTCTCTCTCTTTTTCTCCTTTTCCCAATACAATTTTTTTTGGCCACTCTGCACTGAGCAAAATGAATAGAAGGAAAACCTCACCTCAAAAGAAAGAAACAGTCCTCTCTCCTAAGAGTTACAAAATCTGGATTACAATTCAATGTCAGAAAGCCAATTCAGAAGCACTTATACAGCTACTGGTGGCTCTAGAAAAAAGCATAAAGGACTCAAGAAACTTCATGACTGCAGAATTTAGATCCAATCAGGCCGAAATTAAAAATCAATTGAATGAGAGGCAATCCAAACTAGAAGTCCTAATGACGAGGGTTAACGAGGTGGAAGAACGAGTGAGTGACATAGAAGACAAGTTGATAGCAAAGAGGGAAACTGAGGAAAAAAGAGACAGACAATTAAAAGACCAGAAAGACAGATTAAGGGAAATAAACGACAGCCTGAGGAAGAAAAACCTACGTGTAATTGGGGTTCCCGAGGGCACCGAAAGGGACAGAGGGCCAGAATATGTATTTGAACAAATACAAATATGTATTTGAACAAATGTTGTTTCAGTAACAGGCTGAAAACATTCCTAATCTGGGAAGGGAAACAGGCATTCAGATCCAGGAAATAGAGAGATCCCTCCCCCCCTAAAATCAATAAAAACCATCCAAAACCTCGACATTTAATAGTAAAGTTTGCAAATTCCAAAGATAAAGAGAAGATCCTTAAAGCAGCAAGAGACAAGAAATCCCTGACCTTTATGGGGAGGAGCATTAGGGTAATAGCAGAACACTCCACAGAGAACGGGCAGTCCAAAAAGGGCTGGCAGGATATATTCAGGGTCCTCAATGAGAAGAACATGCAACCAAGAATACTTTGCCCAGCAAGGCTCTCATTCAAAATGGAAGGAGAGATAAAGAGCTTCCAAGACAGGCAGGAACTGAAAGAATATGTGACCTCCAAACCAGCTCTACAGAAATTTTAAGGGGGACTCTTAAAATTCCCCTTCAAGAAGAAGTTCAGTGGAACAATCCACAAAACAAGGACTGAATAGATATCATGATGACACTAAACTCATATTTGTCGATTAGTAACTCTGAATGTGAGTGGGCTTAATGACCCCATCAAAAGGCGAAGGGTTTCAGACTGGATAAAAAAGCAGGACCCATCTATTTGCTGTCTACAAGAGACTCATTTTAGACAGAAGGACACCTACAGCCTGAAAATAAAAGGTTGGAGAACCATTTACCATTCAAATGGTCCTCAAAAGAAAGCAGGGGTAGCCATCCTTATATCAGATAAACTAAAATTTACCCCGAAGACTGTATTATTCCTAGGTATCTTGTGCTTTTGGGTGCAATTGTAAATGAGATTGCCTCCTCAATTTCTCTTTCTTCAGCCTCATTTTTAGTGTATAGAAATGCCATTGATTTCTGGGCATTGATTTTGTACCCTGCCACGCTACCAAATTGCTGCATGAGTTGTAGCAATCTTCTGGGGGAGGGTTTTGGGTTTTCTAGGTAGAGTAGGTTAGGAATAAACCTAACCAAGGAGGTAAAGGATCTCAACCATAAACACTATAGAATGCTTCTGAAACTAATTGAGGAAGACACAAAGAGATGGAAAAATATTCCATGCTCATGGATTGGAAGAATTAATATTGTGAAAAGGTCAATGTTACCCAGGACAATGTACACGTTTAATGCAATCCCTATCAAAATACCATGGACTTTTTTCAGAGAGTTAGAACAAACTATTTTAATATTTGTGTGGAATCAGGAAAGACCCCGAATAGCCAGAGGAATTTTAAAAAAGAAAACCATATCTGGGGGCATCACAATGCCAGATTTCAGGTTGTACTACAAACTGTGGTCATCAAGACAGTGTGGTACTGGCACAAAAACAGACTCATAGATCAATGGAACAGAATAGAGAACCCAGAAGTGGACCCTGAACTTCATGGTCAACTGATATTCGATAAAGTAGGAAAGACTATCCATTGGAAGAAAGACAGTCTCTACAATATATGGTGCAGGGAAAATGGACATTCACATGCAGAAGAATGAAACTAGACCACTCTCTTTCACCATACACAAAGATAAACTCAAAATGGATGAAAGATCTCAATGTGAGACAAGATTCCATCAAAATCCTAGAGGAGAACACAGGCAACACCCTTTTTAAACTCAGCCACAGTAACTTCTTGCAAGATAAATCCACAAAGGCAAAAGAAACAAAAGCAAAAATGAACTATTGGGACTTCATCAAGATAAGAAGCTTTTGCACAGCAAAGGATACAGTCAACAGAACTAAGAGACAACCTAAAGAATGGAGAAGATATATGCAAAAGAGGTATCAGATAAAGGGCTACTTTACAAGATCTATAAAGAACGTTTTAAATTCAAAACCAAGGAAACAAACAATCCAATCATGAAATGGGCAAAAGACATGAATAGAAAACTCACAGACGAAGACATTGACATGGCCAACATGCACATGAAAAAACGCTCTGCATCACTTGCCATCAGGGAAATACAAATCAAAACCACAATGAGATACCACCTCACACCAGTGAGCATGGGGAAAATTAACAATGCAGGAAACCACAAATGTTGGAGAGGATGCGAAGGAAAGGGAAAACTCTTACACTGTTGGTGGGAATGTGATCTGGTGCAGATACTCTGGAAAACTGAGTGGAGGTTCCTCAAAGAGATAAAAATTGACTTGCCTGACGACCCAGCAATTGCAGGTTTGGGTATTTACCCCAAAGACTCAGATGCAAAGAAACGACGGGACTCCGGCACCCCGATGTTTATAGCAGAATGTCCACAATAGCTAAACTGTGGAAGGAGCCTTGGTGTCCATTGAAAGATGAATGTGTAAAGAAGATGAGGTTTATGTATAAAATGGAATATTATTTAGGCATTAGAAACGACAAATACCCACCATTTGCTTCAACGTGGATGAAACTGTAGGGCATTATGCTGAGTAAAGTAAGTCAATCAGAGAAGGACAAACAGTGTATGTTCTCATTCATTTGGAGAATATAAATAATAGTGAAAGGGAATATAAGGGAATGGAGAAGAAACGTGTGGGAAATAGAAAGGGAGACAGAACATAAATACTCCTAACTCTGAGAAAGGAACTAGGGATGCTTTAAGGGGAGGAGGGTGGGGGGGTGCGGGTGAATGGGTGAACGGCACTGAGGGGGGCCCTTGCCGGGATGAGCACTGGGTGTTATTCTGTTTCTTGGTAAATTGAACACCATAAAAAATAAATTTATTTAAAAAAAAGTTCAAACAACTAAATATTTATGCTGCCAACATGGGAGTACCTAAATATAGAAACCAATTAACAACAAACGTACAGAAAGTCACTGATAATAATACAATGACAGGGGATTTTAAAACAAACTTATGGCAATGGACCGATCGCCTATGCAGAAAATCAACAAGGGAAAAATAGCCTTGACACACTGGACCACAGGGACTGAAGAGATATAGTCTGAACATTTCAACCTAAAGCAAAATACACATTCCTTTCAGGTGTACATGGGATATTCTCCAGAACAGATCATATAATGACCCACAAATCAGCCCTCAACAGGTACAACAGGTACAAGAAGGTTGATATCACACCATGTACATTTTCGGACCAAGGCACTATGAAACTGGAAGTCGACAGTAAGAAAAAAATTGGACAGACCAGAAGTACTTGGAGTTTATGATCATCCTATTAGAGAATGAATGGAGCAACCAGAAAATTAAAGAGGAAATTTAAAACAAATGAAAATGAAAACATGTTTCTCCAAACCTCTGGGATGTAGCAAAGGCAGTCCTTAGAGGGAAGTACATAGCAATACAGGCCTAGCTCAAGAAAGAAGAAGTCTCCAATACACAGCCTAACCCTACACCTTAAGGAGTTGGAAAAGGAATAACAAACAAAGCCTAAAGCCTATAGAAGAGGGGGAAAATAAAGATGAGAGGAGAAATAAACAATACAGAAACAACAAAGCAGTAGAATGGAATAACGAAACAAAGAGATGGTTCTTCAAAATAATTAAGAAAATGGATCAATCCCTAGCCAGCCTTATCAATGAGAAAAGAGAAAAGACCTAAATAAATAAAATCACAAATGAGAGAAGAGAGATCACAATCAACACCAGAAAAATTAGACAATTATAAGGGAATACTATGAAAGATTATACGCTAACATACTGGGAGACCTGGAAGAAATGGACAAATCCCCAGAAATGTGCAAATGAGCAAAACTGAAATATAAAGAAATAGAAAATGTGAACAGACCCATAACTAGCAAAGGAATTGAATCAGCAAGGCACCTGGGTGCCTCAGTGGTTGAGCATGTGCTTTGGCTCAGGTCATGATCCCGGGGTCCTGGAGAATCAAGTCCCACATCAGGCTCCCCACATGGAGCCTCAACTTCCCTGTGTCTATACCTCTGCCTCTCTGTGTCTCGCATGAATCCATAAATAAATCTTTAAAAAATGCAAAAAGATAAAAATATGAGAAAGGACCAAAATAAAATCAAAAATGAGAAAAGAAATATAACAACCAACACTAGAGAAATACAAACGATTATAAGAGAACATTATGAAAAATTATATGCCAGCAACCTAGAACCTGGAAGAAATAGATCAATTCCTAGAAATATATAACATAGCAAAAATGAAAAAGGAAGAAATAAGAAACTTGGACAGATAACCAGCAAAGAAATTGAATCAGTAATCAAGGACCTCCCAACAGGAGACGCTTAGATCAATAGAACAGAATGGAAAGCCGAAACAAGATACAAACATGTAACTCTATGATCCATTAATCGACAACGAGGCAGGAAGGAATATCCAAAGCACAAAGACAGTCTCTTCAACAAACCCTAACCCTGACCCCAGGATAAGAACAAATGGTGTTGGGAAAACCAGGCAGCCACATGCAGAAGAATGAAACTGGACCACTTTCTTACACCATATATATAAAAAATAAATTCAAAATGGATGAAAGACCTAAATGTGAGACCTGAAACCATACAAAGAAGAAAAGATAGGTAGCAACGTCTTTGACATTTGCCACTGGATCTTCTTTCTAGATATGCCTCTGAGGTGAGGGAAACAAAAGCAAAAATACTATTGGGACTTCATCAAATTTAAAAGCTTCCGCAAAGTGAAAGAAACAACCAACGCTAAAAGGCCTCATACAAAATGAGAGGAGATATTTGTAAACAAAATATCCAATAAAGATTTAGCATCCAAAATACATAAAGGAAATATAAATCTCAGCACCCTAAACACAAATTATCCAACTGCAGATGGGCAGAAGACATGAATGGACTTTGTCTCTGACAAGACATCCAGATGGCCACCAGACACCGAAAGACACTAAGCGTCACCCATCAGCAGGGAAATGCAAACCAAAACCACAATGAGATGTCACCTGACAGCCATCATAATGGCTAAAATTAAGAACAGAAGAAACAACAGGTGTCATTGAGGCTATGGAGAAGAGGGAGGCCCCTTACACTCCTGGTGGGCAGGCGAACAGGTGCAGCCACTGTGGAAAACACTGTGGAGGGTCCTCAAGAAGTTGAAAATAGGGGATCCCTGGGTGGCTCAGCAGTTTGGCACCTGCCTTTGGCCCATTTTGCGATCCTGGATACCCAGGATCGAATCCCACGTCGGACTCACAGTGCATGGAGCCTGCTTCTCCCTCTGCCTGTGTCTCTGCCTCTCTCTCTGTGACTATCATAAAAAAATTTTTTTAAAAGAGGTTAAAAATAGAGCTACACTACGATTCCAAAATTACACAGCTAGGTATTTACCCCAAGGATACAGAAGTTGTTTAGTAGATTCGAAGAGGGACACGCAGCCCAGTGTTTGTAGCAGCATTATCAACAAGAGCCAAACTGTGGATACAGCCCAGATGTACATCGACAGATGAATGGGCAGAGACGATGTGGTAAATATACACACTGCAACATCACTCGGTCATCAGAAGGGATGAAATGAAGCCATTTACAATGACGTGGGAGAAGTGGAAGGACTTATGCTAAATGAACTCAGTCAGAGGAAGACATATACCAAATACCATACAATTGCATTCACATGTGAATTTTAAGAAACCAAACAAACTGGCAAAGGGGCGGAGGGGGGGATGAGAGAAGCAAATAAAAAAACACACTATTAACCCCAGAGAATAAACTAATAAAACCAGAGGAAAGTGGGGGGGATGGGGAATCAGGCGATTGGGATAGTGGAGAGCACCTGTGACCAGTACCAGGCGTTGTATCCAAGGGTTGAATCACTATGTGGTAAACCTGAAACTATATCATACTGTGTTTACAAAGAGGAATTCAAGTAAAACTTTAAAATAATAATTGATAGTATTGATGAAACATGTGCGCAGAAGAGATAAAATCAGAAAGGCAACTGAAAATCCAAATAAAGAGTCTTTAGAGTCACAAATCCCCTCCTTAGCTCAGCTCGGGAGAAGCCTGCCATGTCTTTTCTAACCCCAGCAGAAGCCTGGATTTTGATTCTCTGGGGAGGCCACTGACTTGGTGGAGTCAAGCTATCTTTGAACCCAAAACCTAAATAGAGTGCATAAAACTAAACTGCCCAAGATACTAGGAGTCCCAGTGCAGGCACATGCCAAGACCCAAACTCTAACCATACACAGATATAACCCTAACACTACACTTAAGCCTATTGTTAACCTAAACCTTAAACAAGACCTATCACTAATCGAAAACCAAACACAAACCCCAAGACCGAAACACATTCACTGAACCTTCCTGCCAAACCTCACCCTAACTCCTAAACCTATTCTAAACCCTTAACCCTGAGCGCTACCTTAAATCTAACCCTAACCCTAACCTCTAAACCTAAACTTAACTTAATGTACTCAAATCCTATTCCTGACCTTAACCTGTACCCTAACCCTCACCCTCTAATACTAATCCTATCTCATACCCCAAACTGTACCCTAACCCGTACCCTAAAACTAACCCCTAACCCACTCCCTAAATGTATCTCTTATCCTCTTCCAAAACCGTACCCTGACCCTGACCCGTCCCTAACCCTAACCCCTAACCAAACAATAACCCGAAACCTAGTCCTAACCCCTATCCTAACCTTAACCCTCACCCTAATTCTAAACCTAGCCCTAACTATAACCCTAACCCCTCACCCTAAACCCTATCCTTAACTCACACCCTAACCCCTAACCCTAACTGCAAACCTAAGCCCAACCCTAACTCTAACCATAATCCTAACCCCAACTCCTAACCTCTTGCCCTAATCCCTAGTGCCTAAACCCTAACCCTAACAGTAAATCCTGTCCCTTACCCTAACCATCATCCTAACTCTTAACTACTGACCATTACCCTTATGCCTCACCTAACCTCTAATCTGTAACCATAAGCATAATCACTAACACCTAACATATAACCTAAGGCTAACCACCAACTGCCTCCCCTCCCCTAACCTTACCATTCATTCTACCCTTTCACTTACCCTGTGGTTCTGAGGAGTCCCTTCTGATGTAGACGTGGCCCCCAACGGCTCCTCCAGAGTCCTCCAGGGGGTCCAAGCGAGCCGGGCTCCTGTGAGTGTGGACATGGCCCAACGTGTTCCTGAGTCATAGTCAGCGGGTCGAGAGGACGCCGGGTCTCCTTTCACTGTGGACTATTTCTCATATCCTCTGGAAGCCTCACAGCAGGTCCTCAGGAAACCGGGGGCTCTTGTCAGCATGGACATGGCCGCACGTCCCCCAGAAAACTCACCGCAGGTCCTGAGGGGGCTGTGGGCTCCTGTCAGCATACACGCAGCCCCATATGTCCTGAAGCCAAAGTGCTGGTCCTGAGGAGGACGGGGTTCCTGTCAGGGTTGACGTGGCCCCTCCTTTTCCTCAAGCCTCACCATAAGACCTGAGGTGGCTGGGGCTTCCTGTCAGCATGGATGTGGCCCATAATCTTCCCAAACCTTCACAGTGGGTTCTGAGGAGGCTGGAGACTCCTGTCAGTGTGGATGCGGCACCCACATTTTTCTTAGGCCTCACCACAGGCCCTGACAAGGCTGGGGTCTTCTGTCTGCATGGACGCATCCCCATATTTCCCCAAGTCTACACCGGGGGTCCTGAGGAAGTCAGGGTCCTGTTCTGTCCATGTGGCCCCAAGTCCTCGGAAGCATCACCGAGGGTTCTGAGGAGGCCGGGGTCCTGTAACCATGAATGAGGCCCCCAGCTTCCAGAAGCCTCAACTTATGTCCTGAGGGGCCTGGGAGCTCCTGTCAGAGTGGACGTGGCACCACATCTTCCTGAAGCCTCCCCACAGGTCCTGAGGCTGCTCAGGAGTTCCTGTCAGTGTGGATGCAGGCCCACAATTTACTGAAACCTCCCGAGGGTCCTGAGGTGGCTAAGGGCTCCTGTCAGTGTGGATGTGGACCCACATCTTCCTGAAGACACCCGCGGGTCCTGAGGCGGCCCAGGGCTCCTGTCAGGGTGGATGAAGGCCCACATCTTCCTAAAGCCTCACCGCGGGTCCTGAGGAGACTGGGGCTCCTGTCAGCATGAACGCGACCCAATTTCCCCCTGAAGACTTCCCGAGGGTCCTGTGGAGGCTTCAGCTCATCTCGTAGCTGCGTCCCCACATCCCCCTCAGGCCTCCCCAGCACAGGCTGGCTCCTGTTAGTGCAGGCAGAGGAGGCCTACTGCACATGCGCGCCCCATGGGAGGGGCCTGGGCTCGGGCGCCCCCTGCGGGACACTCAGGCGCTGCAGGAGGCTGTGCAGGAGGCAGCACGTGCTCCATGGGCCCCACCTGCCTCCTTTCAGGCTCCACCTGGGGCCTGTTAGCTTCAGGAAACATCTCACTGAAAAGGAGCCCAACACCCGGCTTCCCCAGAAATACTTAAGGACAAGGAATTGGAGCCCACAGGTTGCGAAATGAAATGTGGACCAGACTTTTACCACGTCCTGCAAATCTCACTCAACTCTCTTCCACTGTGGGCAGGACCGCAGGTTGGTGCAGCTGCCCTGGAAACAGTGTGGAGGCCCCTCAGGAAGTTAAAATAGAGCCACCCTGCGACCAGCAGGTGAACGGCCTGGAACTCACTCTGAAGATACAGATGCAGTGAGACTTGGGACACCTGCACCCCAATGTCCACAGCAGCCGAGTCCACAGTAGCCACACTGTGGGAGGAGCCTCGGTGTCCTCTGCAGATGATGGATAAAGAGGATGGGAGATAGATGATGGTCATAGAGAGAGGAATGGTACTCAGCTATCAAAGAGAAGGAAATCTTGCCATTTGCAATGATGTGGATAGAACTAAAGGGATCATGTTAAGTGAAGTAAGTCACTCGGGAAAGAAAATGACCGTGTGGTGTCATTCATAGGTGGAATTAAAGAAGCAAAGCAGATGAACTACTGTGAAGGGAAGGAAAGACAAGATCAAAACAGATGCAGGAAATACAGACTCTTAACGATAGGAAATGAACTGAGGGTCGCTGGAGGGGTGGGGTCATAACAGGGGAAATAGGAAAGTGCTGCGTCTCACTCTGTCCTACTTCTCAAATACTGATTTGCTGTCCGGGGTTATTTGTTGAGGAAGATGGATGTTATGGGGTTTTTTTTCCTATTTCTAAGTTCTGCCACCATGATTTTGATAGAAATGACATTGAAACTGAGGGTGGCTTCAGGAACTGTGGACATTTTCACAAGATGAGGCTCCCACCCCACGAGCCCAGGAAGGCCTCCCAGAGCCTAGTATGGCTCAGTGTACAAGACTTGTGCTCCTTTGGTTCAGTCTCATTATTTCTCCTTGATGCTCCTGAGAAGGCCTTCACGTCCTTCCTTTCCTTCCTGAGTGCTCATTGTCGGGACACAGCAAGGCTACTCTGCTCTGTAGGGTCAGTTTGTGTCCCGTGACTTTCCTGAACTCACTCCTTAGTTCTAACAGGTTGTGGTGGAGACTCTCGTGTTTCCTGTTTCTACTTCCGCATCTTCAGCATATAGGGACAGTGTGACGTCCCCCTTCCAGGTGTGGAACCTTTTATTTTTACAGCTTAATGTCCTAGAAAGCCCCACAATTGAATCAAAACTGAGCCCAGGCCAAGGGCAGGAAGCCCCTATTAGAATGAGAACAGAGCTCAATGCGCTTGAATGCCCCATATCAAAATGTAAACAGAACTTGAGGAATTGCTCCAGCCCTTCTGGAGGTCCCTGAGACCAGCCCTTAAAACTAAGCTAAAACCCACCTCAGGGTACAAGTCCCTGCTCCGCTCTGTCGGGTATACTTGGACACAAGCTCGAGGTGGTAAATAAACCCTCGCGTGTTTGCATCAGTGTCAGCTTCTCGGAGGTTTCTCGGATTCGCAATCTTGGGCACAACAGTCTGAGATAAAAAAAGAAAACCAAAAGAAGCTCGGATGCAGGTAGTGATCGCAGGATTCTGAGAGAAGCGGCGGAGACCCGGGGGCTTGGGGGCTCTTCTGTGGAGGCCCCTGCAGATTGGGGGTAGGATGCTCAGCCCCAGAGCTAGAGGACCCAGAGACCCCACCCGTATCCCGCCCATCTGTGCCGGGTCTGAGGGAGCAGCACAGCTCCACCCGCTGGGGGCCAGACGCGCTGACGCCCACCCCGCCTCTGACCCCGCAGATGCATCTCCCAGGCAGATGTGCACCTGATAATCAGCGCCATGGCCAATCCCCAGACCCTGCACAGACCACTGGCTGCCAACAAGGTGTCGGACCACAGAGGCTGCAGAGTCAGCTCTGCTTGGAAAGTAGGGTCTAGCTTCCTTTGTACTTTGTGCTTTATTTTCATTTATTTTCTTTCTTTTTTATTAATTGCCTTATTTAATTTTTATGTATGTACCTTATATATTTCTTATTTTTAGATTCATGGTACTTTAATTGTGTTTCTTATTTTGGGATTTAGAATCTTTTAACAACCAGGCAAAAATAATCTGGTGTTTTTTTGGTGAGGGCAGTTGTTATTGTTTTTCTTGGTTTTTCTTTTTCTTCCTTCTTCCTACTTTCTATTTCTGGAAAAAATAATGAGATGGAGAAATTCACCTCCATAAAATAATATGAGGTAGTACTCACAGCCAGGAAGTCCATCAATACAAATATATGATGTCTAACTACAGTTTAAAACAATGATTATAAAGATAGCATCTGGGCTGGAAAAAGAGCACAGAAGAAAACTAGAGAATCCTTTACTGTAGAAATAAAAGAAGTAAAATCTAGTCAGGCCAATGTTAAAAATGCTATAACTGAGATGCAGTACTAAGTGGAAGCATTAAAAACAAGGAAGGTCATGGACCACAAAGGCAGATTTCGGAACTCAGCCACTTATTAAAACAATAACATTCATATCATGGGAGACTCCCAAGATGAAGACAGAGGAAAGGTGGGCTTGCTCAGCCATTAGAAATGACGACAAATAACCACCATTTGCTTCAAGGTGGATGGAACTGGAAGGTATTATGCTGAGTGAAGTAAGTCAATCAGAGAAAGACAAATATTGTATGTTCTCATTCACTTGGGGGAATATAGATAATAGTGAAAGGGAATATAAGGGAAGGGAGAAGAAATGTGTGGGAAATATCAGAAAGGGAGACAGAACATAAAGACTCCTAACTCTGGGAAAAGAACTAGGGGTGATGTAAGGGGAGGAGGGTGGGGGTGGGGGTGAATGTGCTCCTCCTCCCCAGTTTTCCCGCAGGAAATGAAGGAGGAGGCCCTGGTCTCCTCCAGGGACATCACGCAGGTGGACCTGGACGTCAACAGGATGTTCAGCAGTCACATCATATTTTGGGACTACTACGGGGTAGGGTGAGGCTGAGGGGCCAGGGGGGATCAGGACCCAGGGGAGGACCAGGGGATTCTGGGTAGGGAAATCGTGGCTTCTGAGGCAGGGGGCAAAACAGCAGCCAACAACACACCGCTCCATGGTAGGGTGTTGGGGATGACCTCTATGCCCACACCCCCGGGGCCTCGGGGATGAGGAGGCAACTAGGATGGGGCCTCCAGGGCTTGCCATGGGAGCTGAACCCCAAAGGGGAGAGGGGGAGAAGCAGGGGATGGGTGAGGGATGTGAGGGGCATGAACCGGACCTGGGGGCCAGGCGGCATGGCCGCGGCTGGAGCAGGACACACATCGATCCCCTGAGGGTCAGACGTGTCAGATTGACACCCACTCTCAGTGCTTTATATATTTCTAAATTCTATGCATTTGATTTGAGACAATTTGCAATTTGAAAACACACATAGTATGATGAACCCCAGATAATGCCCCCGGTCCAGCCAGGGCCCTGCACTGTCCACAACCAGCCCCAGGGGCAGGGGTCACAGCAAACCCCAGACTGGAGTCGCCTTTAAGTATAGACGTCTCCTTGTGCATCTTCGAGGAGGGGATGCCCTGTGTCCGCAGGCCCCCCACGACATCCCCCTCATTCCCCACTCCCACTCCATCCCCCTACATCATCATCCCCAATGGCATCCCACCTACACCATCCCCCTCAAACCCACACAGCCCCACACAATCCCCACCCACACTATACCCCAACACCATCCGCCCTACACCATCCACCACACTCCACCACCATCATACCCCTGCCCCCACACCTTCCACCCCCACAACATTGGCCCCCAGCAAGGACCCGGTACAGGTGCCCCCTGTGGGACATGCTCAGCCTCCCCGGGTTTCTCTGGATACCCTGCTCCCATCAGAAGCCCAGGTGTCCCATAGAGTACCCAGGGGTTGCAGGGAGGAGAGAAGACAGGGAGCCCCCGACAGGGTGTGTGCAGGTGAGTGGTGCAGAGGACTCACTGTGCCCTGTCTCCGCCCACTGACCCTCCTGGAAGGCGGCTTACACTGCACAGGACACCAGCCCCTAACCCAGGGGGATTTGGGCTGGCCTGGCCCCGGGCTCTGTGAGGGCGGGGGTGATTTGAGCCCCCACCCCAGTCCCAACAAAAAGACTAATGGGATCCAGCCCCCCTTGGCCCTGTCCAACCCTGGATTCTGGCCCCACGCTGAGCGAGCCCTCTCACAGCTGGATGTGGCCTCCTGGACCCTGGGCGTGCCCCACAGATCCAGGTTGCTGACCTAGGGCAGCCCTGGGGATCCCAGGACACCCAAGGTTGGGGAGGGCAGAGGTGGGCCAGTGGGACCCACCCACATCCACACTAGGAGGCAGGCTCCTGCAGGTGCTGGGGCCCCAGGGGCTCCGTGGCTGGGGTCCAGCTTCCCTGCGGGGACCCAGCTAGGAACCCATGAGCTGCAGATCAAGGTCAGCTCTGCTGTCCTCAGAACCATCTCTCAGGCTGAAACCTCAGGACACACGCCCCCACCCGAGGTCCACACATGCTCCCAGGTGGGGGACTCCAGCACTCGCACCCCACCCATGTGATTCTTGCCCTCCCCTAAAGGACAGACATTCCCTCCACAGGGGAAGGCGCACACCCTCCACTCTGAGCCCGTTTGCTGTAGAATGTCAATAAAGTGTTGTGGTGCGAAAATGGACAGCCGGACCGTTTCTGTGTCTCCCAGAACTCTGTGCACGGGGCGTGGATAGATCCACAGAGAGGAGGAGGGGGCACCACCCAGTCCCCAAACAGCCCCTGCAGCGTCACCACAAGGCACACACAGCTGACGTCCCCACGTGCCGTCCAGGGGCCGCCAGACACCAGGGTCAGGACCCCACAAACTATACTGTGACTCAGCCTGTTCCCCACAGGCCAGGAGGGCCTAGGACAGAGTGACGGCCACGGAGCCTCAGGTCAGCAGGGTCTCTGTAAAGCGACCTGGGAGGTCTGTGCTCCCTCTGTCAAGGGTGCTGGGGCTGGCTGGTTTCTGGGGTACCTTCTCCCCTCTCCGTATCTCTGTGCCTGTGTGCCTGGGGAACAGCGGGCCTATGGGGCTGTCAGCGTGACCCTGGATGGGATGTCAGGACAGCAGGCCCTTGTGTTGTGCCCAAGATTGCAAATCCAAGAAACCACCGATGAGCCGTCACTGATGCAAACTCCCGAGGATTTCTTTACAAGCTGGAGCTTGAGTCCAAGTGCCCCCAACACAGCGGAGCAGGGATTTGGACCCTGAGACTAAGAGGCGTAGCAGCTTTAAAGGGGCCAGTCGCCCATGGGATACACAGAAAGTTGCACAGTCGTGTCGGTCCACACGGTGGACCGATTGAATTACACCTTACCCTATAGGATCCACTTGACCTGGCCTATTTCTTTGGTGAGAATCGGCGTGCAGTTTTGGCAGGCACAAAGCAGGGTTACATTGTTATGAGGCGATTTCTGATTAGGGTGTGCCCAGCAGCATGACTGGGTTGGGGCAGCGCCTTAAGACATAAGCAGGTTATGTGGGGGTCATAGGGGAGGTGGAGGGTGTAGCACAAAATGGAATCAGTCCTGCTCTGTTTGTCCAGGGGTAGGGGATTTTGTTAAATTTCCTGGGTCCCACACTTGCAGCTCATGCACCTGGGCCACCCTCACCAGGTGGACTCAGTGTGCACACCTTGTGGTGCTGGATCTCTCACACCAGCGTGTAGAAGGCACCCTCCTCGCCCTAGTGAGTAGGGGCTGGGTGAGCATGGGGCTCGGCATGAAGGCCAGGCAGCACAGGGGACCGAGGAACCCCAGCCCCATCACCACCCCTACTCCCACACACAGGCTGCCCCATGGCTCTCCGTAATGGGCACCTGGCGCCTCTGGAGATCCCCCTAGGGCGGCCCCGAGGTCCCGCTCCCTGCTGGAGAGGCATCGGGGAGAAGAGAAGCAGCTGGCGCTCAGCAGGACCCACTGCCTGACATAGGAATGTGGCCGAGCCAGACCTTCCAGCTCAGCTGACCTTCCAGCGGAAAGTCACTGCACGAGCCAGCCCCGGGTCGGCCAGGAGAGTCCAGCTAGCTGCCCAGCGCCAGCACCAGAAATGATGTTCTGCCAACCATTTCGGTGTTTGGGTGACCCAGCCAGAGGATCCAATAGCTGCACGTGATAGCTGCATGTGATAGACACACACACACCCCGAAACCAACAAAAGTCGGAATCCCCCAGTGTTGTCAAACAGCCGTCGAATGGTTACATACACGACGCTATGGTCCCCAGTAGGATACATGGAAGACGCTATAAATCACGACTGCAGAGGTGCTGGAGGCACAGAGATGTGCCTGCTGGGTTCCAACAAGGAGAGCAGAGGGGCAGGAAGCATACTTCAATGGGGGGGCCCCTCTTAGGAAAGGACACCAGGTCCCTGTGAATGCTACGGATTGTGAAATCTTTCCTCCTCTCCTTCAGCTTCTGGATTTCCTCCTCCTTTGTTCTTCCTAATTCTAGTTTACCCTCCACCCTGCATCCAAAACAATGACCAAAGAGGCTTCTTTATGATATCCGGTCCTAAAAGGATGCTGAGCTCTGGCTACAGGGTTCAGAAACGATCATTTTCTAGGTGTATGCTGATCCCCCGAACTCGTGCCTTCATGGCTCTTCTCTCCCTACAGAACGAGGGGAACCACAGGTCTTACAATGAAAGACTTCCACTCTGGCGGGACTGTCCCTTGTGGAGGACGTCATCTGGGCCAAGTAGTCCAAATGGGGTGATCAAGAATAGGTCGCAGGTGAGACATAACAAAGCACTTACCTTTGATATCATGCTTTATTTGTTCATCCATTTATTATTTGTTAAATATTTTAATTTTATGTCCTGTCTATACCCAACACGGTGTTCAAACTCATAACCCTGAGTTCAAGATACCCCAACCAGGCCAGCCAGGCACCCCAGTGCCATGTTTCATAACTCTTTGCTTCCTTGCCTATCTCTGCATCGAACTGGAACATTGAGTCCTTGATGGGGAGCTTTAGTAACCTCCGAATCCTAGAAGGTTCTCACTGTATCCCAATCCTAGATTGACATTTACCATTGAATAGCACTTTAAATAAATAGTCAGTAAGATAACTACTACAGAAAAGGAAATTATCAAATTTTCACGTATGTGGTCCCTGCTCCCTGGGCTCCCAGGGAAGCTATGGTTTCTTTAACATTGATCAAGGTCCAAATGACTCCACCACACCTCAAAGCGTGGGCTCAGTTTCTGCCCTGACACATGCAACACCCCTGCTTCAATTAACATGTATCAATCAAAGGGAGCCTAACTGGCTCAGTGTGGTTCGTAAGAACATGGGACTCTTGTTCTTGGGGTAGCATGTTCAAGCCCAATGTTGGCTGTAGAGATTACAGAAAAATAAAATCTTAAAAATATCGGTAAGTTTATCTTGGGGAGACATACAAGGGCAGGGATCCAGCTGATGGTTCTACGCACAATATTATGCAGCAGAGCACAAAATGTGAACTTTCAGAAGTCTCCTAGAGTGGGGGACACACCAGCCCTAAGGTGTTCAGGTGGAGAAGTCAGGTGCAGTCCCTGGAGCGACAGGGTGGGCTCAGGATCCACAGGTCCCAAGGATGGTGGCACCAACTGTTCCCAGGCACAAGAGTGGGAATACGGCTGGGAACAGTGGGACTCGGGCCAGCTCTCTGCCCTGTGTGGCCATAAGCTGCAAACCCCTGAGCAGTCACAGGGCCACATTCCTGGGACAGGCCAGCAAAGGCCAGGAGTGGGAGGACACCCTCCCGGGCAGGAAGAGCACAGGTCTCCACCAGGGCAGCCCCTAAAATTTGGAGTTTTAAACTTCAGTAACTTGTCTGTGTGGAGGCTGACAAAATTGAGGCGGTTCCACTTTAAGTTCACTGTTAGCACAAGTACTGCCATCCCAGGCCCCTGTGAATAAGAGCTAAAATTTACATTACTTCAGTTACAGGAAAAGGAAAAAAAACAGCTTACAGCTTAAGGTGCCAGAAAGCCCCATATTAGAATGAGAACAGAGCTCAATGCCCTTGAAGGTCCCATATCAAAATGTAAACAGAACTTGAGGAATTGCTCCAGCCCTTCTGGAGGTCCCCGAGACCAGCCCTTAAAACTAAGCTAAAACCCACTTCGGGGTCCAAGTCCATGCTCCGCTGTGTCAGGTGTACTTGGACGCAAGCTCGAGTTTGGAAATCAACCATCGTGTGTTTGCATCAGTGTCGGCTCCTCAGTGGTTTCTCGGATTTGCAATCTTGGGCACAATACCTCCATGTCCCCTCCCCACCTGGGCTGACCACCTGTCCCCTCTCCCCCAGGCTGACCTTCAGTCTCCTCCCCGCCCACAACAGCTTGGAACAGGCCCTCACACAGGTCCCATGGGCTTGGTGGGTACTCCCGCCATCCCCAGCCTCCCAGGGCAAGGCAGGAGGTTTTGGCAGACCCACTCCCATGGTGTCCCCAGGGCTCCCTGCCCAGCATGGCAGCTCGTGACAGGTCAGGGTCTGTGTCCCTGATGCGGGCTCCTGCTCCCCGGTTTTCCCACAGGAAATGAAGGAGGAGGACCTGGTCTCATCAAGGGACATCACGCAGATAGACCTGGACATCAACAGGACGTTTGGCAGCCACACTATGTTTTGGGCCTGCTAGGGGGTCGGGTGAGACTGCTGGGCCAGGGGGCTTAGGGGCCCCAGGGGAGGCCTGGGGGCTTCTGGGTAGGGAAAACGGGGCTTCTGAAGCCGGGGGGAGCAACAGCAGGCAACAACACACCGCTCCATGGTAGGGTGATGGGGATGACCCACATGCCCCCAACCCCGGGGCCTCTGGGATGAGGATGCCAATTGGATGGGGCCTCCAGTGGTTTCCATGGGAGCTGAACCCCAAAGGGGAGAGGGATGGCACCCTGAGAAGCAGAGGATGGGGTGGGGGACGTGGGGGGCAGGAACCAGACCTGGGGGCCAGGCGGCATGGCAGCAGCTGGAGCAGGAAACACATCAATCCCATGAGGGTCAGACGGGTCAGAGTGACACCCACTCTCCGTGCTTTATATATTTCTAAATTCTATGCATTTCATTTGAGACAATTTGCAATTTGAAAACATACATAGTATGATGACCCCCAGATAATGACCCCGGTCCAGCCAGGGCTCTGCACTTACCACATGGCACCACAGGGGCAGGTGTCACAGCAAACCCCAGACTGGGGTCGCCTTTAACTGTAGACATCTCCTTGTGCATCTTAGAGGAAGGGGATGCCCTGTGTCCGCAGGCCCCCCACGCCATCCTTCTCATTCCCCACCCCCACATCATCCCCCTACATCATCATCCCCAATGGCATTCCACATAACACCATCCCCCTCACAGCCACACAGCCCCACACAATCCTAACCCACACTACACCCCAACACCATCCCCCCTACACCATCCCACACACTCCACCACCATCATGCCCCTGGTCCCACACCATCTACCCCACACCATCGGCCACCAGCAAACCCGGTGCAGGTGCCCCCTGTGGGACATGCTCAGCCTCCCTGGGGTTCTCTGGATACCCTGCTCCATCAGAAGACCGGGTGTCCAATAGAGCACACAGGGGTTGCAGGGAGGAGGGAAGGCACGGAGTCCCCAACAGAGTGGGTGCAGGTGGGTGGTGCAAAGGACCCACTGTGCCCTGCCTCTGCCCACTCTCCCTCCTGGAGGGTGACACACCCTGCACAGGACAAGAGCCCCTAACCCAGTGGGACCTGGGCTGCCCTGGCACCAGGATCTGTGGGGGCTGGGTTGATTTGGGCCCCGCCCAGGCCCAACACAAAGACTAACGGGTTCCAGCTCCCCATGGCCCTGGGCAGCCCTGGATTCTGGCCCACGCTGAGCGAGCCCTCTCACAGCTGGATGTGGCCTCCTGGCCCTGGGCGTGACCCACAGATCCAGGTCGCTGACCTAGGGCAGCCCTGAAGATCCTGGTACACCCCAGGGTGGGGAGAGCAGAGGTACACCGGTGGGCCCCACCGGCACCCACACCAGGAGGCAAACTCCTCCAGATACTGGGGCCCCAGGGGGCCTGAGGCCGGGGTCCAGTTGCCCTGTGGGAACCCAGCGCAGGAGCCCATGAGCTGCAGGTCCAGTTCAGCTCTGCTGTCCTCAGAACCCTCTCTCTGGCTGAAAACTCAGGACACACGCCCCCACACGGAGTTCACACATGCTCCCAGGTGGGGGACTCCAGCACTTGACCCTCAACCCATGTGATTCTTGTCCTCCCATAAAGGACAGAAAGGTCTCCCCCCCCAGGTGAAATCACGCACCCACGCCTCTAAGCCCATTTACTGTAGATAGTCAATAAAGTGTTGTGCACAGCCAGCCCTTTTCTGTGTCTCCCAGAACTCTGTGCACGGGGCGTCGAGAGACCCACAGAGAGGAGGAGGGGGCATCACCCAGGCCCCAAACAGCCCCTGCAGGGGCACCACAAGGCACACACAGCTGATGTCCCCGCGTGCCTTCCAGGGGCGGCCAGTCGCCAGGGTCAGGACCTCACAGACTATACTGGGACTCAGCCTGTGCCCCATGGGCCAGAATGGGCTAGGACAGAGTGACAGCCAGGGAACTTCAGGTCACCAGGGTCTGTGCAAAGCGACCTGGGAGGTCTGTGCTCCCTCTGTCCAGGAGGCTGGGGCTGGCCCGGTTCCGGGGCACATACTACCCTCCCCGCATCCCCATGCCAGTGTGCCTGGGGCACAGAGGGCCTGTGGGGCGCTCAGCGTGGCCCTGGAAGGGATGTCAGGACAGCAGACCCTTGTGTTGTGCCCAAGACTGCGAATCTGAGAAACCACCATGGAGGCGACACCAGTGGAAACTCCCGAGGGTTTCTCTACAAGCTGGAGCTTGGGTCCAAGTGCACCTGACACAGCGGAGCAGGGACTTGGACCCCGAGACCAAGAGGCATAGCAGCTTTATAGGGTCAGTGGACCGTGGGATATGCAGAAATTTGCAGTCATGTCGGTCCACATGCAGGTGGCTGATTGAATTACAACTTACCCTATAGTATCCACTTGAGCTGGCCTATTACTTTGGTCAGAATCGGTGCGCAGTTTTGGGGGACACAAAGTAGGGTTACATTGTTATGAGCCAATTTCCGATTAGGGTGTGCCCAGCAGCTTGACTTGGGTGGGGCAGCACCTTAAGCCATAAGCTGCTCATGTGGGGGTCATAGGGAAGGTGGCGGGTGTAGCACAAAATGGAATCAGTCCTGCTCTGCTTGTCCAGGGGTAGGGGATTTTGTTAAATTTCCTGGGTCCCAACTTGCAGCTCGCGCACCTGGGCAACGCTCACCAGGCAGATTCAGCGTGCACACCTTGAGGTGCTGGATCTATCACAGCAGCGTGTGGAGGACACCCTCCTCGCCCTAGTGAGTAGGGGCTGGGTGAGCATGGGGCTCGGCCTGAAAGCCAGGCAGCACAGGGGACTGAGGAACCCCAGCCCCGTCCCCACCCCGACCTCCACACACAGGCAGCTTCAGAGCCCCCGCCATGGGCACCCGGCTCCTCAGGAGCTCCCCCCAGGGCAGCCCCGAGGTCTGACTCCCTTCTGGGGAGGCATCGGGGAGAAGAGAAGCAGCCAGCGCTCGGCAAGACCCACTGCCGGACATGGGAATGTGGCCGAGCAGACCTTCCAACTCAGCTGACCCTCTGGCTGAAATTCACTACAGGAGTGAGCCCCGGGTCAGCCAGGAGAGCCCAGCTAGCCACCCAGCATCAGCACCACAAATGATGTTTTACCAACCATTTCGGCATTTGGGTTACCCAGCCAGAGGATCCGATAGCTGCACGTGATAGCTTCATGTGATACACACACAAACCCCACAACCAACAAAAGTCAGAATCCCCCCATGTTGTCAAACAGCAGCTGGATGGTTACATACACGACGCCGTGTTTCCCAAAAGTATACCTGGAAGACGCTATAAACCATGACTGCAGAGGTGCTGGAGGCACGGAGATGTGCCTGCTGTGTTCCAAAAAGGAGCACAGAGGGGCAGGAAGCATCCTACGGAGGGGGTGCCCCTCCTAGGAAAGGACACCAGGTCCCTGTGAAGGCTACGGATGGTGAAATCTTTCCTCCTCTCTTTCAGCTTCTGCTTTTCCTACTAAATGCCATTTTCTTCAGTCATAATAACAAAAATTTATTTTAAGTTTTTAAATTTCTTTTTATT
Source organism: Canis aureus (assembly GCF_053574225.1). Taxonomy (NCBI): domain Eukaryota; kingdom Metazoa; phylum Chordata; class Mammalia; order Carnivora; family Canidae; genus Canis; species Canis aureus. Next base: position 494,064 of record NC_135611.1, on the reverse strand, counting down.
GGAGTCCAATTTGTATGAATTCTTTCTTCAGCAAGGCTGTCATTCAGGATAGAGAGAAAGATTTTCCCAGAAAGGCAAAGTATAAAGGAGTTCATGACCGCTAAACCAGTCCAGTAAGGAATTTTAAGAGGGACTCTTCTGGTGGGGGAGAAAAAGAGACCAAAAGCAACAAAGACTAGAAAGACCCAGAGAACGTCACCAGAAACACCAACTCTACCAGTAACACAAAGGCACAAAGTTCATATCTTTGAATAATCACTCTGAATGCTGATACTAAATGCTCCAATCAAAAGATATAGGGTATCAGAGTGCCTTAAAAAACAGGATCCGTGATGCCTGGGTGGCTCAGGGGTTGAGCCTCTGCCTTTGACTCAGGGTGTGATTCCAGAGTCTGGGATCGAGTCCCATATTAGGCTGCTGGTGGGGAGCCTGCTTCTCTCTTGGCCTAATTTTCTGCCCCCCCCCATCTCTCTCTCTCATGCTCTCAAAAACAAAATTGTTATTAAAAAAACAAGGTCCGTCGGTATGCTGCCTACTAGATGCTCACCTTAGACCTATAGACAACAGCAGATTGAAAGTCAGGGAATGGAAAATCATCTATCACGCTAATGGTTATGAAAAGAAAGCTAGAGGACCAATACTTATATTAGACAAACTACATTTGAAACCAAACCCTGGGGTTCCCCTGGAGGCTCAGTGGTTGAGCATCTGCCTTCGGCTCAAGGTGTGTTCCTGGGATCCCAGGATTGAGTCCCACATCGGCATCCATTTGGGGAACCTCTCTCCCTCTGCCTATGTTTCTGCCTCTGCTTCTCTGTGTATCTCTCATGAATAAATAAATAAAATATTCAATCTCAAAAAAGGAAGAACAAATACTGTAAGAAGTGATGAAGAAGGGCATTATTTCATAGTTAAAAAGACTATCAGGATCAAACAACTAAATATTTATGCTGCCAACATGGGAGTACCTAAATATGGAAACCAAATACCAATAAACGTACAGGAACTCACTGATAATAATACAATGACAGGGGATTTTAACACCTACTCACTTATGGCAATTGTCCAATCATCTATGCAGAAAATCAACAGGGGAACAATAGCCTAGACACACTGGACCACAGGGACTCAACAGATATAGTTTGAACATTTCTTCCTAAAGCAAAATACACATTCCTTTCAAGTGCACATGGACATTCTCCAGAACAGATCATATCATGGGCCACAAATCAGCCCTCAACAGGTACAACAGGTACAAGAAGGTTGATATCACACCCTGTACATTTTTTAACACGACGCTATGAAACATGAAGTCGACAGTAAGAAAAAATTAGGACAGACCAAAAATACATGGAGATTATGAACATCCTACTAGAGAATGAATGGAGCAACCAGGAAATTAAAGAGGAAATTTAAAACAAATGAAAATGAAAACATGTTTCTTCAAACCTCTGGGATGTAGCAAAGGCAGTCCAAAGAGGGAAGTACATAGCAATACAGGCCTATCTCAGGAAACAAGAAGTGTTTAATACACAACCTAACCTTACACCTTACACCTTCCTTAGCAGGAAAAGGAATTGGAAACAAAGCCTAAAGCCTACAGAAGAAGGGAAAAAATAAAGATGAGAGCAGAAATAAACAATACAGAAATGAAAAAAAAAAAAAACAATACAGAAATGAAAAAAAAAAAACAGTAGAATGGAATAACGAAACTAAGAGCTGGTTCTTCAAAATAATTAATAAAATGGATCAAGCCCTAGCCAGCTTTATCAATGAGAAAAGAGAAAAGACCTAAATAAATAAAATCACAAATGAGAGAAGAGTGATCACAATCAACAGCAGAAAAATAAGACAATCATAAGGGAATACTATGAAAGATTATATGCTAACAAATAGGGAGACCTGGAAGAAATGGGCAAATCCCTAGAAATGTGCAAACAAGCAAAACTGATATAGGAAAAAATAGAAAATGTGAACAGACCCATAACTAGCAAAGGAATTGAATCAGAAAGGCACCTGGGTGCCTCAGTGGTTGAGCATGTGCTTTGGCTCAGGTCATGATCCCGGGGTCCTCGGGAATCAAGTCCCACATCAGGCTCCCCACATGGAGCCTCATTTTCCCTCTGCCTATAGACCTATGCATCTCTGTGTCTCTCATGAATACATAAATAAAATCTTTAAAAAAGAAAAAAGATAAAAAGATGAGAAAGGACCCAAATAAAATCACATCTGAGAAAAGAGAAATAACAACCAACACTAGAGAAATACAAAAAATTATAAGAGAATATGATGAAAAATTATATGCCAGCAACCTAGAACCTGGAAGAAATAGATAAATTCCTAGAAATATATAACATAGCAAAAATGAAAAATGAAGAAATAAGAAATTTGAACAGACAGTTAACCAGCAAAGAAATTGAATCAGCAATCGGGGTTCTCCCAACAGGAGACGCTTAGATCAATAGACAGAATGGAAAGCCAAAACAAGATACAAACATGTATCTATGACACATAATGGACAACAAGGCAGGAAGGAATATCCAATGGCACAAAGACAGTCTCTTCAACAAACCCTAACCCTGACCCCAGGATAAGAACAAATGGTGTTGGGAAAACCAGGCAGCCAAATGAAGAAGAATGAAACTGGACCACTTTCTTACACCATATATATAAAAAATAAATTCAAAATGAATGAAAGACCTAAATGTGAGACCTGAAAGCATAAAAAGAAGAAAAGATAGGCAGCAACATCTTTGACATTGGCCATTGGATCTTCTTTCTAGATATGCCTCTGAGGTGAGGGAAACAAAAGCAAACATCCTATTGGGACTTCATCAAATTTAAAAGTTTCTGCAAAGTGAAGGAAACAACCAAACCTAAAAGGCAACATACAGGAGGAGGGGCAAGATGGCAGAAGAGTAGGGTCCCCAAGTCACCTGTCCCCACCAAATTACCTAGATAACATTCACAACATCCTGAAAATCTAGGGATTCGGCCTGGGATTTAAACAGAGAACAGATCAAATGCTACAGTGAGAAAGTTCACGCTTCTATCAAGGTAGGAAGATGGGAAAAAGAAATAAAGAAACAAAAGGCATCGAAGGGGGAGGGGCCCCACGAGGAGCCAGGCTAAGGCCAGGCCAAGTGCCCCCTGGTCAGGAGAGCTCTGTCCCAGAGAAGCAGGATCTGCACCAATCTTCCTGGGCGGAATGGCGTTTGCAGGGATTCAGAGCAGGACCCCAGGAGGGCGTCGATACCCACGGGCTCCCTGGGACACTAACAGACACCTGCACTCCCAGGAGAGTGTACCAAGCTCCCTAAGGGCTGCAGGGCACATGCACTGACTTGGGAGCAGCTCAGAGGGGCTCGGGCAGGGCTCTGCGTGGAGGGGGTTGCATGCCCCGGGAGCAGCTTGGCGGCGGTGCTTCTGGCAGAAGAAGGGGCTCCGTGCAGAGGAGGCTGCGCGGCTCTGGGAGCAACTCGGAGGTGCTCAGGCAGCGGCTCCCTGAGGGGGCTGCATGACCAGGAGCAGCTCAGAGGGGCTAGGCGGCAGCTCTGGGGAGAGATGGCTGGGCGGCCAGGAGCGTGAATCCAACAGCACAGGCCCCAGAGCACAGGGCGCCAGGACACAGCCCAGGATTTGGCCTCACCTGGGACAGGCAGAGGCCCAGATGGCCCAGGACAACAAGGATGCTCCTGCCCAGAGCTGAGCATATCAGCGGCCCCACCCCAGAGCCTCCAGGCCCTGCAGATGGACTGCTCTGGAGTTACTGTGGGTGCTGAATACAGGTTTCCAGAGCTGGCCAATGCCACTGGGGTTGTTCCTCCTAGGGCCTCACAGGGTAAACTACCCTCACTGAGCCCTGCACCAGGCAGGGGACAGAGCAGCTCCCCCAAGTGCTAACACCTGAAAATCAGCACTACAGGCCCCTCCCCTAGAAGACCAGCTAGACGGACAAGTTCCAGGGGAAGTCAAGGGACTTTAAGTATACAGAATCAGAATATACTCCCCCATGTTTTTTTTTATTTCTGATTGCTTCCCCCACCCTTTTTCTCCCCTTTCTTTCTATTTCTTTCTCTTCTTATTCCCTTTTTTCTTCTTTCTTCCTTTATTCTTTTTTCTTTTTCTTTTCTTTCCTTCTTTCTCTCCTCTCTTTTTCTCCTTTTCCCAATACAATTTGTTTTTAGCCACTCTGCACTGAGCAAAATGACTAGAAGGAAAACCTCACCTCAAAAGAAAGAATCAGAAACAGTCCTCTCTCCCACAGAATATCAAAATCTGATTTACAATTCAATGTCAGAAAGCCAATTCAGAAGCACTATTATACAGCTACTGGTGGCTCTAGAAAAAAGCATAAAGGACTCAAGAGACTTCATGACTGCAGAATTTAGATCCAATCAGGCCGAAATTAAAAATCAATTGAATGAGATGCAATCCAAACTAGAAGTCCTAACGATGAGGGTTAACGAGGTGGAAGAACGAGTGAGTGATATAGAAGACAAATTTATGGCAAAGAGAGAAACTGAGGTAAAAAGAGACAGACAATTAAAAGACAAGGAAGACATATTAAGGGAAATAAACGACAGCCTGAAGAAGAAAAACCTATGTGTAATTAGGTTCCTGAGGGCACCAAAATGGACAGAGGACCAGAATAAGTATTTGAACAAATCCTAGCTGAAAACTTTCCTAATCTGGGAAGGGAAACAGGCATTCATATCCAGGAAATAGAGAGATCCCCCCCCCCAAAATCAATAAAAACCATCAACACCTCGACATTTAATAGTGAAGCTTGCAAATTCCAAAGATAAAGAGAAGATCCTTAAAGCAGCAAGAAACAAGAAATCCCTGACCTTTATGGGGAGGAGCATTAGGGTAACAGCAGACGTCTCTACAGCGACCTGGCAGGCCAGAAAGGGCTGGCAGGATATATTCAGGGTCCTCAATGAGAAGACCATGCAACCAAGAATACTTTATCCAGCAAGGCTCTCATTCAAAATGGAAGGAGAGATAAAGAGCTTCCAAGACAGGCAAGAACTGAAAGAATATGTGACCTCCAAACCAGCTCTGCAAGAAATTTTAAGGGGGACTCTTAAAATTCCCCTTTAAGAAGATGTTCAGTGGAACAATCCACAAAAACAAGGGCTGAATAGATATCATGATGACACTAAACTCATATCTGTCCATAGTAACTCTGAACATGAACGGGCTTAATGAACGCATCAAAAGGCGCCGGGTTTCAGACTGGATAAAAAAGCAGGACCCATCTATTTGCTGTCTACAAGAGACTCATTTTAGACAGAAGGACACCTACAATCTGATAATAATGGGTTGGAGAACCATTTACCATTTAAAAGGTCCTCATAGGAAAGCAGGGGTAGCCATCCTTATATCAGGTAAACTAAAATTTACCCTGAAGACTGTAGTGAGAGATGAAGACGGACACTAAATCATACTTAAAGGATCTATCCAACAAGAAGACTTAACAATCCTCAATATATATGCCCTGAATGTGGGAGCTGCCAAATATTTAAACCAATTAATAATGAAAGTGAAGAAATACTTAGATAATTATTATCTTATACTTGGTGACTTCAATCTAGGTCTTTCTACCCTCGATAGGTCTTCTAAGCACAACATCACCAAAGAAACGAGAGCTTTAAATGATACACTGGAGCAAATAAATTTCACAGATATCTACAGAACTTTACATCCCAACTCAACTGAATACACATTCTTCTCAAGTGCACATGGAACTTTCTCCAGAATAGACCATATACTGGGTCACAAATCGCGTCTGAACTGATATCAAAAGATTCAGATCGTCCCCTGCATATTCTCAGACCATAATGCCTTAAAATTAGAACTAAATCACAACAAGAAGTTTGGAAGGACTTCAAACACGTGGAGGTTAAGGACCATCATGCTAAAAGATGAAAGGGTCAACCAGGAAATTGAGGAAGAATTAAAAAGATTCATGGAAACTAATGAGAATGAAGACACAAACGTTCAAAATCTTTGGCATGCAGCAAAAGCAGTCCTAAGGGGGAAATACATCACAATAGAAGCATCCCTTCAAAAACTGGAAAGAACTCAAATATAAAAGCTAACCTTACTCATAAAGGAGCTAGAGAAAAAAAAAGTAGCTAGATCCTACACCCAACAGTATAAGAGAGTTAATTAAAATTCGAGCAGACCTCAAGGAAATCGAGACCAGAAGAAATGTGGAACAGATCAACAAAACCAGAAGTTGGTTCTTTGAAAGAATTAATAACATACATAAACCATTAGCCAGTCTTATTAAAAAGAATAGAGAGAAGACTCAAATTAATAAAATCATGAACGAGAAAGGAGAGATCACTACCAACACCAAGGAAATACAATCGATTCTAAAAACATATTATGAACAGCTATACGGAAATAAATTAGGCAATCTAGAAGAAATGGACGCATTCCTGGAAAGCCACAAACTACCAAAACTGGAACAGGAAGACATAGAAAACCTAAACAGGCCAATACCCAGAGAGGAAATTGAAGCAGTCATAAAAACTTCCCAAGTCAGAAAAGTCCAGGGCCAGATGGCTTCCCAGGGGAATTCTATCAAACATTTAAAGAAGAAACCATACCTCTCCTACTAAAGCTGTTTGGAAAGAAAGAAAGGAAGAAGAAAGAAAGAAAGAAAGAAAGAAAGAAAGAAAGAAAGAAAGAAAGAAAGAAAGAAAGAAAGAAAGAAAGAAAGAAAGAAAGAAAGAAAGAGATGGAGTACTTCCAAACTAGTTCTATGAAGCCAGCATCACCTTAATTACAAAAACAGACAAAGACCCCACCAAAAAGGAGAATTACAGACCAATAGCCGTGATCAACATGGATGCAAAAATTCTCAACAAGATACTGGCCAATAGGATCCAACAATACATTCAGAAAATTTTTCACCATGAAAAAGTAGGATTTATCCCCGGGACACAAGGCTGGTTCAACACTCGTAAAACAATCAATGTGATTCATCATATCAGCAAGAGAAAAACCAAGAACCATATGATCCTCTCATTAGATGCAGAGAAAGCATTTGACAAAATAGAGCATCCATTCCTGATCAAAACACTTCAGAGCATAGGGATAGAGGAAACATTCCTCGACAGCTTAAAAGCCATCTAGGAAAAGCCCACAGCAAATATCATTCTCAATGGGGCAGCACTGGGAGCCTTTCCCCTAAGATAAGCAACAAGACAGGGATGTCGACTCTCACCACTGCTATTCAATGTAGTATTGGAAGTCCTAGCCTCAGCAATCAGACAACAAAAAGACATTAAAGGCATTCAAATTGGCAAAGAAGTCAAACTCTCCCTCTTCACCGATGACATGATACTCTACCTAGAAAACCCAAACCCCTCCCCCCTCAAGATTGCTAGAACTCATACAGCAATTTGGTAGCATTGCAGGATACAAAATCACTGCCCAGAAATGAATGGCATTTCTATACACTAACAATGAGACTGAAGAAAGAGAAATTAAGAAGTCAATCTCATTTACAATTGCACCCAAAGCATAAGATACCTAGGAATAAACCTAACCAAGGAGGTAAATGATGTATACCCTAAAAACTATAGAAAACTTCTGAAAGAAATTGAGGAAGACACAAAGAGATGGAAAAATATTCCATGCTCATGGATTGGCAGAATTAATGTTGTGAAAATGTCAATGTTACCTAGGCAATGTACACGTTTAATGCAATCCCTATCAAAATACCATGGACTTTCTTCAGAGAGTTAGAACAAATTATTTTAAGATTTGTGTGGAATCAGAAAAGACCCCGAATAGCCAGGGGGATTTTAAAAAACAAAACCATATCTAGAGGCATCACAATGCCAGATTTCAGGTTGTACTACAAAGCTGTGGTCATCAAGACAGTGTGGTACTGGCACAAAAACACACATAGATCAATGGAACAGAATAGAGAACCCAGAAGTGGACCTTGAACTTTATGGTCAACTAATATTCGATAAAGGAGGAAAGACTATCCATTGGAAGAAAGACAGTCTCTTCAATAGATGGTGCTGGGAAAATTGGACATCCACAGTCAGAAGAATGAAACTAGACCACTCTCTTTCACCATAAACAAAGATAAACTCAAAATGGATGAAAGATCTAAATGTGAGACAAGAGTCCATCAAAATCCTAGAGGAGAACACAGGCAACACCCATTTTGAACATGGCCACAGCAAGTTTTTGCAAGGTACATCCATGAAGACAAAAGAAACAAAAGCAAAAATGAACTATTGTGACTTCATCAAGATAAGAAGCTTTTGCACAGCAAAGAATACAGTCAACAAAACTAAAAACAACCTTCAGCATGGGAAAAGATATATGCAAAAGATGTATCAGATAAAGGGCTAGTTTCCAAGATCTATAAAGAACTTCTTAAAATCAACACCAAAGAGACAAACAATCCAATCATGAAATGGGCAAAAGACATGAAGAGAAATCTCACAGAGGAGGACATTGACATGGCCAACATGCACATGAAAAAATGCTCTGCATCACTTGCCATTAGGGAAATACAAATCAAAACAACAATGAGATACCACGTCACATCAGTGAGAATGGAGAAAATTAACAAGGCAGGAAACCGCAAATGTTGGAGAGGATGCGGAGAAAAGGGAACTCTCTTACACTGTTGGTGGGAATGTGAACTGGTGCAGCCACTGTGGAAAACTGTGTGGAGGTTCCTCAAAGAGTTAAAAATAGACCTTCCCTATGACCCAGCAATTGCAGTGTTGGGGATTTACCCCAAAGATTCAGATGCAATTCAACGCTGGGACACATGCACCCCGATGTTTATAGCAGAATGTCCACAATACCCAAACTGCAGACGGAGTCATGGAGTCCATCGAAAGATGAATATATAAAGAAGATGTGGTTTATGTATACAATGGAATATTACTCAGCCATTAGAAACGACAAATACCCAACATTTGCTTCAAAGTGGATGGAACTGGAGGGTATTATGCTGAGTGAAGTAAGTCAATCTGAGAAGGACAAACAGTGTATATTCTCATTCCTTTGGGGAATATAAATAATAGTGAAAGGGAATATAAGGGAATGGAGAAGAAACGTGTGGGAAATATCAGAAAGGGAGACAGATCATAAAGACTACTAACTCTGGGAAATGAACTAGGGGTGCTGGAAGGGGAGGAGGGTGGGGGTGGGGGTGAATGTGTGATGGGCACTGAGGGGGACACTTGACGGGATGAGCACTGGGTGTTATTCTGTATGTAGGTCAATTGAACACCGATAAAAAATAAATTTCGGATCCCTGGGTGGCGCAGCGGTTTGGCGCCTGCCTTTGGCCCAGGGCGCGGTCCTGGATACCCGGGATCGAGTCCCACGTCGGGCTCCTGGTGCATGGAGCCGGCTTCTCCCTCTCCCTCTGTGTCTCTTCCTCTCTCTCTCTCTCTGTCACTGAGTGCCTATCATAAATAAATAAATAAATAAATAAATAAATAAAAATAAAAATAAATATATTTTTAAAAAAAGATCAAACAACTAAATATTTATGCTGCAAACATGGGTGTACTGAAATGTAGAAACCAATTAACAACAAACATACAGGAACTCAATGATAATAATACAATGACAGGGGATTTTAACACCCACTTATGTCATGGACCGATCGTCTATGCAGAAAATCAACAGGGGAACAATAGCCTTGACACACTGGACCACAGGGACTCCACAGATATAGTCTGAACATTTATTCCTAAAGCAGAATACACATTCCTTTCAAGTGCACATGGGACATTCTCCAGAATAGATCATATCATGGGCCACAAATCAGCCCTCAACAGGTACAACAGGTACAAGAAGGTTGGTATCACACCATGTACATTTTCAGACCACGAGGCTATGAAACACGAAGTCGACAGTAAGAAAAAATTTGGACAGAACAAAAATACTTGGAGATTATGATCATCCTACTAGAGAATGAATGGAGCAACCAGGAAATTAAAGAGGAAATTTAAAACAAATGAAAATGAAAACATGTTTCTTCAAAACTCTAGGATGTAATAAAGGCAGTCCTTAGAGGGAAGTAGATAGCAATACAGGCCTACCTCAAGAAACAAGAAGTCTGGGAACCCTGGGTGGCGCAGCGGTTTGGCGCCTGCCTTTGGCCCAGGGCGCGATCCTGGAGACCCGGGATCGAATCCCACGTCGGGCTCCCGGTGCATGGAGCCTGCTTCTCCCTCTGCCTCTGTCTCTACCTCTCTCTCTCTCTCTCTGTGACTATCATAAATAAAAAAAAAAGAAACAAGAAGTCTCCAATACACAACACAACCCTACACCTAAAGGAGCTGGAAAAGGAATAGGAAACAAAGCCTAAAGCCTACAGAAGGGAAAAAATAAAGATGAAAGCAGAAAGAAACAATACAGAAACAACAAAACAGAAGGGAATAACGAAACTAAGAGGTAATTCTTTAAAATAATTAATAAAATGGATCAAGCCCTAGCCAGCCTTATCAACAAGAAAACAGAAAAGAACTAAATAAATAAAATCACAAATGAGAGAAGAGAGATCACAATCAACACCAGAAAAATAAGACAATTATAAGGGAATACTATGAAAGATTATACGTTAACAAACTGGAAGACCTGCAAGTAATGGACAAATCCCTAGAAATGCGCAGATGAGCAAAACTGAAGTAGGAAGAAAAAGAAAATGTGAACAGACTCATAAGTAGAAAAGGAATTTAATCAGCAAGGCACCTGGGTGCCTCAGTGGTTGAGCATCTGCTTTGGCTCAGGTCATGATCCCGGGGTCCTGGTGGAGCACGTCCCACATCAGGCTCACTGCATGGAGCCTCAGTTTTCCCCTGCTTATACCTCTGCCTCTCTGTGTCTCGCATGAATCCATAAATAAAATCTTTAAAAAAGAAAAAAGATAAAAAGATGAGAAAGGACCCAAATAAAATCACAAATGAGAAAAGAGAAATAACAACCAACACTATAGAAATACAAACGTTTATAAGAGAACATTATGAAAAATTATATCCCAGCAAACTAGAACCTGGAAGAAACAGATCAATTCCTGGAAATATATAACATAGCAAAAATGAAAAAGGAAGAAATAAGAAACTTGAACAGACAGATAACCAGCAAAGAAATTGAATCAACCCTCAAGAATCTCCCAACATGAGACACTTAGATCAATAGAACAGAATGGAATTCCAAAACAAGATACAAACCTGTAACTCTATGATCCATTAATCCACAACAAGGCTGGAAGGAATATACATGGCACAAAGACAGTCTCTTCAACAAACCCTAACACTGACCCCAGGATAAGAACAAATGGTGTTGGGAAACCAGGCAGCCACATGCAGAAGAATGAGACTGGACCACTTTCTTACACCATATATATATAAAATAAATTCAAAATGGATGAAAGACCTAAATGTGAGACCTGAAACCATACAAAGAAGAAAAGATAGGCAGCAAAGTCTTTGACATTGGCCATTGGATATTCTCTCTTGATATGCCTCTGAGTTGAGGGAAACAAGAGCAAAAATACTATTGGGGCTTCATCAAATTGAAAAGCTTCTGCAAAGTGATAGAAACAACCAACGCTAAAAGGCAACATACAAAATGAAAGGAGATATTTGTAAACAACACAACCAATAAAGAGTTAGTATGCAAAATACGTAGAGCAAATATAAATCTCAGCATCCTAAACACAAATTATCCAACTGCAGATGGGCAGAAGACATGAATGGACTTTGTCTCTGTCAAGACATCCAATGGCCACCAGACACACGGAAAGACACTGCATCACCCATCATCAGGGAAATGCAAATTAAAACCACAATAAGATGTCACTGACAGCCATCAGAATGGCTAAAATTGACAACAGAAGAAACAACAGGTGTTGTTGAGGCTATGGAGAAGAGGGAGCCACTTACTCTCCTGGTGGGCATGTGAACAGGTGCAACCACTGTGGAAAACACTGTGGAGGGTCCTCGAGAAGTTAAAAATAGGGGATCCCTGGGTGGTGCAGTGGTTTGGAACCTGCCTTTGGCCCATGTCGTGATCCTGGAGACCCGGGATCGAATCCTACGCTGGACTCTCAGTCCATGAAGCCTGCTTCTCCCTCTGCCTGTGTCTCTGCCTCTCTCTCTGTGACTATCATAAAAAAAATAAAAAAGAAGTTAAAAATAGAGCTACCCTATCATTCCAAAATTGCAGAGCTAGGTATTTACTCCGAGGATACAGAAGTACTTTAGTAGATTCGAGGAGGGACACGCAGCCCAGTGTTTGTAGCAGCATTATCAACAAGAGCCACACTGTGGATACAGGCCACATGTCCATCAACGGTGAATGGGCAGAGACGATGTGGTAAATATACCCACTGCGACATCACTTGGTCAACAGAAGAGATGAAATGAAGCCATTTACAATGACGTGGGAGAAGTGGAAAGGACTTATGCTAAATGAACTCAGTCAGAGAAAGACAGATACTAAATACCATACAATTGCATTCACATGTAAATTTTAAGAAACCAAACAAACTGGCAAAGGGGCAGATGGGGGGATGAGAGAAGCAAACAAAAAAACACACTCTTAACCACAGAGAATAAACTAATAAATACCAGAGGAAGGTGGGGGGGATGGGGAATCAGGGGATGGGGATGGGGATAGTGGAGGGCACCTATGACCAGTACCAGGCATTGTATCCAAGGGTTGAATCACTATGTGGTAAACCTGAAACTATATCATACTGTGTTTACAAACAGGAATTCAAGTAAATCTTTAAAATAATAATTGGTAGTATTGATGAAACATGTGCACACTAGGGCCTGTTAGCATCGGAAATGTCTCATTGAAACAGAGCCCAACACCCTGCTTCCCCAGAAATACTTAAGGACAAGGAATTGGAGCCCACAGACCGCAAAATGAAATGTGACTGGACCTTAGCAAGTCCTGAAAAACTCACTCAACCCTCTTCCACTGTAGGCGGGACCGCGGGCTGGTGCAGCCGCCCTGGAAACAGTGTGGAGGCTCCTCAGGAAGTTACAAATAGAGCCGTCCTGCGACCAGTAGGTGAATGGCCTGGAGCTGACTCCGAAGATATAGAAGCAGTGAGCCTCGGGACACCTGCACCCCAATGTCCACAACAGCCGGCTCCACAGTAGCCACATTGTGTGAAGTATCTCGGTGCCCTCAGGCAGATGATGGATAAAGAGGATGGGAGATAGATGATGGTCATAGAGAGAGGAATGGTACCTAGCTATCAAAGAGAAGGAAATCTTGCCATTTGCAATGATGTGGATAGAACTAGAGAAATCAAGTTAAGTGAAATAAGTCAGTTGGGAAAGAGAATGACCGTGTGGTGTCATTCATAGGTGGAATTAAAGAAGCAAAGCAGATGAACATCTGTGAAGGAAGGAAATCAAATAACATGAAAACAGATGCAGGAAATACAGACAATGATAGGAAACAAACTGAGGGTGCTGGAGGGTAGGGGACAGGTGAGGGGATCACAGGGGACCGGCATGAAGGAGGGCACGTGATGTCACGTGCACTGCTGTTATCTGCAACTGGTGAATCCCTAAATTCTTCCTCTGAAAGTATAATACACTATACGTTAATTAATTGGGTTTAAATTAAATTAAGTTAAAAAAATCAGTTGTATCAGAGCACAATTCCTTCTGGACTCTCTGTTCTGCTCCTTCAGCTTATGTCGGGACCACCACCCTTGAGTCTGGTTTGTTTAAGGAGGCTCCACGCCTTGTCCATGGCCCAGCCCAGGGCTAGAACTCACAACCCCGAGATCAGGACTGGAGGTGAGGTCAGGTGTCGAATGCTTATCTGACAGAGCCAGCCGGGGCCCGAGAACATCACTGCTATATCCTGTGTCTCTGTGACATCGTTTGAAATAGCAAAGTGCCATGTCCCGCTCTGTCCTGCTTCTCCAATACTAATTTGCTGTCCGGGGTCATTTGTGGGGGCGGATGGATGTTATGGGTTTTTCTTTTCCTATTTCTAAGATCTGCCACCATGATTTTGATACGAATGACATTGAAACTGAGGGTGGCTTCTGGAACTGCGGACATTTTCACAAGATGAGGCTCCCACCCCACGAGCCCAGGAAGGCCTCCCAGAGACTGGTATGGCTCACTGCACAAGTCTTGTGCTCCTTTGGTTCTGTCTCATTATTTGTTCTCTGTGATGCTCCTGAGAAGGGTGTCACGTCCTTCATTTCCTTCCTGAGTGCTCATTTCCGGGACACAGCAAGGCTACTCTGCTATGTAGGGTCAGTTTGTGTCCCCTGACTTTACTGAACTCACTCCTTAGTTCTAACAGGCTTGGTGGAGGCTCTCAAGTTTCGTGTTTCTAGTACCACGTCTTCAGCATATAGGGACAGTGTGAGTTCCCCTTCCAGTTGTGGAACTTTTGCTGTTTACAGCTTAATGTCCTAGAAAGCCCCACAATAGAATAAAAACTGAGTCCAGGCCAAGGGCAGGAAGCCCCTATTAGAATGAGAACAGAGCTCAATGCCCTAGAAGGCCCCATATCAAAATGTAAACAGAACTTGAGGAATTGCTCCAGCCCTCCTGGAGGTCCTGAGACCAGCACTTAAAACTAAGCTAAAACCCACCTCACGGTCCAAGTCCCTGCTCCGCTATGTCGGGTGTGCTGGGACACAAGCTCGAGCTTGTAAATAAACCCTCGTGTGTTTGCATTGGTGTCGGCTTCTCGGTGGTTTCTGAGATTCCCAATCTTGGGTAAACAGTCTGAGATAAAAAATGAAAACCAAAATAAGCTCGGACGCACGCAGAGTAAAAGCAGGGTTCTGAGAGAAGCAGCGGAGACCCGGGGGGTTGGCAGCTCTTCTATCGAGGCCCCTGCAGATGGGGGTGCGGGATGCTCAGTCCCAGAGCCAGAGGACCCAGCGTCCCCACCCGCATCCCGCCCATCAGCACTGAGTCTAAGGGTGCAGCACAGCGCCGCCCACTGGAGGCCAGAGGCGCTGACACCCACCCAGCCTCTGACACCGCAGGTGCATCTCCCAGGCAGATGTGCACCTGAGAATCAGCGCCAAGGCCCATCCCGAGACCCTACACAGACCACTCACTGCCACCAAGTTGTCAGACCACAGAGGCAGCAGAGCTTCAGCTCTGCCTGGAAAGTAGGGTGTAGCTTCCTTTGTACTTTGTGCTTTATTTTCATTTATTTTCTTTGATTCTTTTTTATTAATTGCCTTATTTTAATTTTTATGTATGTACCTTATATATTTCTTATTTTTACTATCATGGTACTTTAATTGTGTTTCTTATTTTGGGATTTAGAATCTTTAACAAGCAGGCCAAAATAATCTAGTGTTTTTTGGGGGAGGGTAGTTGTTATTGTTTTTCTTGGTTTTCCTTTTTCTTCCTTCTTTCTTTTCTGGAAAAAATAATGAGATGGAGAAATTCAACTCCATAAAATAACATGAGGTAGTACTCACAGCCAGGAAGTTCATCAATACACATATATGATGTCTAACTACAGTTTTTAACAATGTAGTTTTTAACAATGATTATAAAGATAGCAGCTGGGCTGGAAAAAAAAGCACAGAAGAAAACTAGAGAATCCCTTACAGTAGAAATAAAGAGTTAAAATCTAGTCAGGCCAATGTTAAAAATGCTATAACTGAGATGCAGTCCCAAGTGGAAGCCTACAAAACAAGAAATGTTATGGACCACAGAGGCAGACATAGGGAACTCAGCCACTTATTAAAACAATAACATTCATATCATAGGAGACTCAGAAGATGAAGAGAGAGAAAAGGTGGGCCTTGCTCAGCCATTAGAAATGACAAATACCCACCATTTGATTCAACGTGGATGGAACAGGAAGGTATTATGCTGAGTGAAGTAAGTCAATCGGAGAAGGACAAACATTGTATGTTCTCATTCATTTGGGGAATATGGATAATAGTGAAAGGGAATATAAGGGAATGGAGAAGAAATGTGTGGGAAATATCAGAAAGGGAGACAGAACATAAAGACTCCTAACTCTGGGAAATTAACTAGGGATGATGGAGGGGAGGAGGGTGGGGGTCGGGGTGAATGTGTGATGGGCACTGAGGGGGGCACTTGACGGGATGAGCACTGGGTGTTATTCTGTATGTGGGCAAATTGAACACCAATAAAAAGTAAATGTATTATTAAAAAAAAAGAAAGAAAGAAAAAGTGGCATCTGGTTGGCTCAGTCAGTTAAGCTTCAGCCTTAGTCTCAGATCATGGTCCAGGTCCCAAGGCAGGCTCCCTGTTCAGCAGGGAACCTGCTTGTCCTTCTCCATCTGCCCCACTCGCTCATGGTTTTTCTCTCCTCTCTCTCTCTCAAATAAATAAATAACATCCTGAAAAAGAAACAAACAAACCCAGAAGGACGAGAAATCTCCCATGTAGAAGAATTTCAAAGAAGTTGTGCAGACATTCCACCCTCAAGTTGATTAGCATAGCCTCCCACTCTATGTGTGTAATACGCATAGTAACTTCCTTCTACAAAATATAATATGAAAATCTTAATATAAAAATGATAATAATAATAATAATAATAATAATAAAAAGAATCACTTTACTACGGAGAAAGTTGACAAACACTACCTCAGCAAGATGATCAGATCAATACCAAGACTGATAAATCATGTTGATAATATCTATCCTTTATATGATATAATAAAAATGGCAGTATATCTCTGTATATAATCCACAAAAACAGTTCAATCATGAGATAAACAACAGACATTTCCCAACTAAGGTAAATTTTAAAAATACTTCTCAAAGTGTTCCAGTTCAACGACAACAAGGAAAGGCTGAAAGACTGTCACAATCCAGAGGAGCCTAAGAAAACATGAGTACAAATGGAATGTGATATGAGGGATGGTAACTTAGCATAAACTAAGGAATTCTGAATAATGTATGGTCTTTGGTTAATGCGACTATTTTAATATTGATTCATTAACTAATATTTGTACTGGACTAATATACCACCACAATCATATCCCTGCCCCACACCATCCACCCCCACACCATCGGCCCCCAGCAAGGGCCCCGTGCAGCTGCCCCCTGTGGGACATGCTCAGCCTCCCCGGGGTTCTCTGGATACCCTGCTCCCATCAGAAGCCCGATTGTCCCATAGAGAACCCAGGGGTTGCAGGGAGGAGGGAAGGCAAGGATACCCAAAATGGGGGGTGGAGTTGAGTGGTGCAGAGGACACATTGGGCCCTGCCTCCGCCCACTGTCCCTCCTGGAAGGCAGCACACCCTGCACAGGACACCAGCCCCTAACCCAAAGGGACCTGGGCTGACCTGGCCCCGTGCTCTGTGGGGGCTGAGGTGATTTGAGCCCCACCAAGGCCCAACACAAAGACTAATGCGATCCAGGCACCCATGGTCCTGGCTAGCCCTGGATTCAGGCCCCAGGCTGAGTGAGCCCTCTCACAGCTGGATGTGGCCTCCTGGGCCCTGGGTGTGCCCCACAGATCCAGGTCGCTGACCTAGGGCAGGCCAGGGGATCCCGGGACACCCCAGGGTGGGGAGAGGATGGATAGGCTTGTTGGCCCCACCCGACCCCACACCAGACGGTAGGCTCCTCCAGATATTGGGGCCCCAGAGGGTGCAAGGCCGGGGTCCAAATGCCCTGCGGGTCCCCGTGCAGGAGACCATGAGCTGAAGGTCCAGGTCATCTCTGCTGTCCTCAGAATAGTCACTCAGGCTGAAATCTCATAACACACGCCCCCACCCGAGTCCACACGTGCTTCCACGATGTAGACTCTAGCACCCGCCCCCCACCGGGTGTGATTCTTGCCCTCCCCTAAAGGACAGAAAGGTCTCCCTCCCCAGGGGAAGGCGCGCAATAGGCTCTGAGCCCGTTTGCTGTAGAAAGCCAATAAAGTGTTGTGGTGCGAAAATGCACAGCAAGGCCATTTCTGTGTCTCCCAGAACTCTGCATGGGGCGTGGAGAGACACCCAGAGAGGAGGAGGGGGCACCATCCAGACCCCAAACAGATCCTGCAGGGGCGCCACCAGGTACACACAGCTGACGTCCCCACGTGCCTTACAGGGGCGGCCAGTCGCCAGGGTCAGGACCCACAGACTTTACTGGGACTCAGGCTCTGCCCCCCGGGCCAGGAGGGGCTGGGACAGAGTGACAGCCAGGGAGCTTCAGGTCACCAGGGTCTGTGCACAGCGACGTAGGAGGTTTGTGCTCCCTCTGTCCAGAGGGCTGCAGATGGCTGAGTTACGGGGCACTTTCTCCCCTCCCCGCATCCCTGTGCCTGTGTGCCTGGGGCACAGAGGGCCTGTGGGGCGGTCAGCGTGGCCCTGGAAGGGATGTCAGGACACCAGGCCCTGGTGTTGTGTCCAAGATTGTAAATCAGGGAAACCACCAAGGAGCCCACACCGATGGAAAATCACGAGGGTTTCTTTACAAGCTGGTGCTTGGGTCTAATTGCACCGGACACAGCGGAGCAGGGACGTGGATCCCGAGACTAAGAGGCATAGCAGCTTTATAGGGGCCAGTGGCACATGGGATATGCAGAAAGTTGCACGATCATGCTGGTCCACACGCTGGTGGCCAATTAAATTACACTTTACCCTATAGTATCCACTTGAGCTGGCCTATTACTTTGGTCAGAATCGTCCCACAGTTTTGGGGGACACAAAGCAGGGTTACATTGTTATGAGCCGATTTCCAATTAGGGTGTGCCCAGCGGCCTGACTAGGGTGGGGCAGCACCTTAAGCAATAAGCAGGTCATGTAGGGGTCATAGGGGAGGTGGTGGGTGTAGCACAAAATGGAATCAGTTCTGCCCTGCTTGTCAGGGGTAGGGGATTTTTGTTAAATTTCCTGGGTCCCACACTTGCAGCTCACGAACCTGGGCCACCCTCACCAGGTGGACTCAGTCTGCACACTTTGTGGTGCTGGATCTCTGACACCAGCATGTGGAGGGCACCCTCCTTGCCCTAGTGAGTAGGGGCTGGGTGAGCATGGGGCTCGCCAGAAGGCCAGGCAGCACAGGGGACCGAGAACCCCAGCCCTGACCCCAACTCGACTCCCACACACAGGCAGCAACAGGGCTCTCCACCATGGGCAGCTCCTCATTATCCCCCCAGGCAACGCTAAGGTCTGGCTCCCTGCTGGAGGCATCCGGGAGAAGAGAAGCAGCCAGCACTCAGCGGGACCCCCTGCCAGACATGGGAATTTGGCCCAGTCAGACCTTCCAGCTCAGCTGACCCTCTAGCGGAAAGTCACTGCAGGAGCGAGCCCCGAGTTGGCAAGGAGAACCCAGCTATCTGCCCAGCGCCAGCACCAGAAATGATGTTGTGCCAACCATTTCGGCGTTTGGGTGACCCAGCCAGAGGATCAGATAGCTGCACTTGATATCTGCATGTGATAGACACACACAACCCAAAACCAACAAAAGTCCGAATCCCCCCAATGTTGTCAAACAGCAGCCGGATGGTTACATACACCACGCTGTGGTCCCCAATAGGATATATGGAAGACGCTATAAACCATGACTACAGAGGTACTGGAGGCACGGAGATGTGCCTGCTGGGTTTCAAAAAGGAGCACAGAGAGGCAGGAAGCATCCTACGGAGGGGGTGCCCCTCCTAGGAAAGGACACCAGGTCCCTGTGAAGGCTACGGATGGTGAAATCTGTCCTCCTCTCTTTCAGCTTCTGGTTTTCCTCCTCTTTTGTTCTTCCTAATTCTAGTTTAGCCTCCACCCTGCATCCAAGACAATGATCAAAGAGGCTTCGTTATGACACCCTGTCCTAAAAGGAGGCCGAGCTCTTGCTACCGGGTTCAGAAATGGTCATTGCCTAAGTGTAAGCTGATCCCCCGAACTCGTGGCTTCATGGCTCTTGTCTCCCTGCAGAACGAGGGGAACCACAGGTCTTACATGAAAGACGCCCACTTCCACTCGGGCGAGACTATCCCTTGTGTAAGACGGCATCTGGGCCAAGTAGTGCAAGCGGGGCAATCAAGAATAGTTCGCAGGTGAGACATAAGCAAACACTTACCTTTGATGTCATGCTTTATTTGTTCATCCATTTATTATTTGTTAAATATTTTCGTTTCATGTCCTCTCTATACCCAACATGGAGTTCAAACTCACAACCCTGAGATCAAGATCCCCCAACCAGGCCAGCCAGGCACCCCAGTGCCATGTTTCATAACTCTTTGCTTCCTTGTCTATCTCTGCATTGAACTGGAACATTAAGTCCTGGACGGGAAACTTTAGTTACCTCCGAATCCTAGAATGTTCTCACTGTATCCCATTCCTAGATTGACATTTACCATTGAATAGCACTTTAAATAAATAGTAAAATAACTACTACCGTAAAGGAAATTGTCAACTTTTCACGTGTGTGGGCCCTGCTCCCTGGGCTCCCAGGGAAGCTATGATTTCTTTCACATTGATCAGGTCCAAATGACTCCACCACACCTCAAAGCGTGGGCTCAGTTTCTGCCCTGACACATGCAAGACCCCTGCTTCAATTAACATGTATCAATCAATCAAAGAGAGCCTGACCGGATCTGTGTGGTTCGTAAGAACATGGGACTCTTGTTCTTCGGGTAGCAAGTTCAAGCCCCATGTTGGCTGTAGAGATTACAGAAAAATAAAATCTTAAAAAAAAATCAATCAGTTGATCTTGGGGAAACAGAGCCCCAGATCCCACAAGGGCAGAGAGCCAACTGACGAATCTATGCACAATATTATAAGCAGCAGTGCACAAAATCTGAACTTTCAGAAGTCTCCTAGCATGGGGAACACACCAGACTTAAGGTGTTCAGGTGGAGAAGTGGGGGGCAGTCCCTGGAGCAACAGGGCAGGTTCAGGATCCCAAGGGTCCCAAGGATGGTGGTGCCAACTGTTCCCAGGCACAGGAGCAGGAACCCGGCTGAGAGCAGCAGGACTCGGGCCAATGTCTGCCCTGTGTGGCCATAAGCTGCAAATCCCTGTGCAGTCATGGGGCCCAGTTCCTGGGACCGGCCAGCAAAGGCCAGAAGTGCGAGGACACCCTCCCAGGCAGGAAGAGCACAGGTCTTCACCAGGGCAGCCCCTAAAATTTGCAGTTTTAAAATTCAGTCACTTGTTTGTGGGGAGGCTGAGAAAATTGAGGCCGTTCCACATTAACTCCACTGTTAGCGCAAGTACTGCCATCCCAGGACCCTGTGAATAAGAGCTAAAATTTACATTACTTCAGTTACAGGAAAAAAAGAAAAAAACAGCTTACAGCTTAAGGTCCCAGAAAGCCCCATATTAGAATGAGAACAGAGCTCAATGCCCTTTTTTTTTTTAATTTATTTTTTATTGGTGTTCAATTTACTAACATACAGAATAACCCCCCAGTGCCCGTCACCCATTCACTCCCACCCCCCACTCTCCTTCCCTTCTACCACCCCTAGTTCGTTTGAAGGCCTTATATCAAAATGTAAACAGAACTGGAGGAATTGCTCCAGCCCTTCTGGAGGACCCTGAGACCAGCCCTTAAAACTAAGCTAAAACCCACCTCCCGGTCCAAGTCCTTGCTCCGCTGTGTGGGGTATACTTGGACCCAATCTCGAGTTTGTAAATCAACCCTCGTGTGTTTGCATCCGTGTCGGCTCCTAGGTTGTTTCTCCGATTCGCAATCTTGGGCACAACACCCCCAAGTCCCCTCCCCACCTGGGCTGATCCCCTGTCCCATCCAACCCAGGCTGACCCTCCGTCACCTCCCGCCCACAGCAGCTCGCCACGGCCCCTCACAGAGGTCCCACGGCCATGGTGGGCACTCTGGCCATCCCCAGCCTCCCAGGAGAAGAAAGGAGGTTTCGGCAGGACACACTCCCATCGTGGCCCCAGGGCTCCCTGCCTAGGATGGCAGCTGGTGACAGGCCAGTTTCTGTGTCCCTGATGCCGGCTCCTCCTGCCTGGTTTTCCCACAGGAAATGAAGGAGGAGGCCTCGTCTCCTCCAGGGACATCACGCAGATAGACCTGGACATCAACAGTTGTTCGGCAGCCAAATCATGTTTTGGGACTGCTAGAGGGTGGGGTGAGGCTGCTGAGCCAGGGGACTTCAGGGCCCATGGGCCCTGTGGGGCGGTCAGCGTGGCCCTGGAAGGGATGTCAGGACACCAGGCCCTGGTGCTGCACCCAAGATTGTAAATCAGGGAAACCACCAAGGTGCCCACACTATTGCAAACTCCCGAGGGTTTCTTTACAAGCTGGATCTTGGGTCCAAGTGCACCCGACACAGAGGAGTAAGGACTTGGACACCGAGACTAAGAGGCATAGCAGCTTTATAGGAGCCTATATTATAAGGGAATACTATGAAAGATTATACGCTAACATACTGGGAGACCTGGAGGAAATGGACAAATCCCTAGAAATGTGCAAACGAGCTGAACTGAAATAGGAAGAAATAGATAATGTGAACAGACCCATAACTAGCAAAGGAATTGAATCAGCAAGGCATCTGGGAGCCTCAATGGTTGAGCATCTGCTTTGGCTCAGGTCATGATCCCGGGGTCCTGGGGGATCAAGTCCCATATCAGGCTCCCCACATGGAGCCTCATTTTCCCTCTGCCTATACCTCTGCCTCTCTGTGTCTCTCATGAATACATAAATAAAATCTTTAAACAAGAAAAAAGATGAAAAGATGAGAAAGGACCCAAATAAAATCACATCTGAGAAAAGAGTAATAACATCCAACACTAGAGACATATAAACGATTATAAGAGAACATTAAGAAAAAATAAATGCCAGCAACCTAGAACCTGGAAGAAATAGATCAATTCCTGGAAATATATAACATAGCAAAAATGATAAAGGAAGAAATAAGAAACTTGAACACACAGATAACAGGCAGAGAAATTGAATCAGCAATCAAGAATCTCCCAACAGGAGACGCTTAGATCAATAGAATAGAATGGAAAGCCGAAACAAGATACAAACCTGTAACTCTCTGATCCATTAATCGACAACAAGGCAGGAAGGAATATCCAAAGGCACAAAGACAGTCTCTTCAACAAACCCTAACCTTGACCCCAGGATAAGAACAAATGGTGTTGGGAAAACCAGGCAGCCACATGCAGAAGAATGAAACTGGACCATTTTCTTACACCATATATATAAAAAATAAATTCAAAATGGATGAAAGACCTAAATGTGAGACCAGAAACCAATCAAAGAAGAAAAGATAGGCAGCAACGTCTTTGACATTGGCCACTGGATTTTCTTTCTATATATTCCTCTGAGGTGAGGGAACAAAAGCAAAAATCCTATTGGGAGTTCATCAAATTGAAAAGCTTCCACAAAGTGAAGGAAACAACCAAAGCTAAAAGGCAACATATAAAATGAAAGGAGACATTGGTAAACAACACATCCAATGAAGAGTTAGTATGCAAAACACATAAAGGAAATATAAATCTCAAGATCCTAAAAACCAATCATGCAACTGGAAATGGGCAGAAAAATGAATGGACTTTGTCTCTGACAAGACAGCCAGAAGGCCACCAGACACACGGAAAGACAATAAGCGTCACCCATCATCAGGAAAATGCAAATCAAAACCACAGGGATATGTCACCTGAGAGCTGTCATAATGGCTAAAATTAACAACTCAAGAAAAAACAGGTGTTGGTGAGGCTATGGAGAAGGGGTAGCCCACTTACACTCCTGGTGGGCATGCGAACAGATGTAACCACTGTGGAAAACAGTGTGGAGGGTCCTCGATAAGTTAAAAAAAAGGGATCCCTGGGTGGTGCAGTGGTTTGGTGCCTGTCTTTGGCCCAGGGCGCGATCCTGGAGACCTGGGATCGAATCCCACATCGGGCTCCCGGTGCATGGAGCCTGCTTCTCCCTCTACCTGTGTCTCTGCCTCTCTCTCTGTGACATTCATAAAAAAAATTTTTTTAAAAAGAAGTTAAAAATAGAGCTAACATACAATTTCAAAATAGCAGAGCTGGGTATTTACCCCTAGGATACAAAAGTACTTTAGAAGATTCGAGGAGGGACACGCAGCCCAGTGTTTGTAGCAGCGTTATCAACAACAGCCAAACTGTGGATATCAGGCCTATGTCCATCGGCAGATGAATGGGCAGAGATAATGTGGTAAATATACACACTGTGACATCACTCGGTCATCAGAAGGGATGAAATGAAGCCATTTACAATGATGTGGAAGGAGTGGAAAGGATTTATGCTAAATGAACTCAGTCAGAGAAAGATAGATACCAAATACCATACAATTGCATTCACATGTGAATTTTAAGAAACCAAACAAACTGGCAAAGGGGCTCAGGGAGCTGAGAGAAGCAAACCAAGATACCCACTCTTAACCACAGAGAATAAACTAATAAATATCAGAGGAAGGTGGGGGGATGGGGAATCAGGGGATAGGGACAGTGGAGGGCACCTGTGACCAGTACAGGTGTTGTATCCAAGGGTTGAATCACTAAGTGGCAAACCTGAAAATATATCATACTGTGTTTACAAACAGGAATTGAAGTAAAACTTTAAAATAATAATTGGTAGTGTTGATAAAACATGTGCGCACTAGAGATAAAGGGATCCCTGGGTGGCGCAGCGGTTTGGCGCCTGCCTTTGGCCCAGGGCGCGATCCTGGAGACCCGGGATCGAAACCCCCATTGGGCTCCCGGTGCATAGAGCCTGCTTCTCCCTCTGCCTGTGTCTCTACCTCTCTCTCTTTCTCTCTCTGTGACTATCATAAATAAATAAAAAAATTAAAAAAAACATATGCGCACTAGAGATAAAATCCGAAAGGCAACTAAAAATCCAGAAAGAGTCTTTAGAGCCACAAATCCCCTTCTTAGCTCAGCTCGGGAGAAGCCTGCCATGTCTATTCTCACCTCAGCAGAAGCCTGGATTTTGATTCTCTGGGGAGGTCACTGACTTGGTGGAGTCAGGCTATCTTTGAACCCAAAACCTAAATAGAGTACATAAAACTAAACTGCCCAAGATAGTAGGAGTCCCAGCGCAGGCACATGCCAAGACCCAAACTCTAACCATACACAGACATAACCCTAACCCTACACTTAATCCTAATGTTAACCTAAACCTTAAACAAGACCCATCACTAATCGACAACCAAACACAAACCCCAAGACCAAAACACATTCACTGAACCTTCTTGCCAACCCTCACCCTAACTCCTAAACCTATTCTAAACCCTTATCCCTGACCTCTATCTTAAATCTAACCCTAACCTCTAACCCTAACCTTAACTCAATGTACTCAAATCCTATTCCTAACCTTAACCTGTACCCTAACCCTAACCCTCTAATACTAATCCTATCTCATACCCACCCCAAACAGCACTCTAACCTGTACCCTAAAACTAACTCCTAAACCACTCCCTAAACCTGTCTCTTACCCTTTTCCAAAACCGTAACCTGACCCTGACCTGACCCTAATCCCTAACTAAACACTAACCCTAACCCTAGCCCTAACCCCTATCCTAAACCTAACCCTCGCAATATCCCTAAACCTAGCCCTAACTTTTACCCTAACCCCTAACACTTACCCCTAACCCTAACTCACACCCTAACCCCTAACCCTAACTGCAAACCTAAGCCCAACCCTAACTGTAAGCATAACCCTAACCCCACCTCTAAACCTCCTGTCCTAATCCCTAAAGCCCAAACCCTAAACCTAACTCTAAATCCTGTTGCTAACCCTAACCCCGTTCCCTAATCCTTAACCCCCATCCTAACTCCTAACCACTGACCCTTACCCTTATCCCTCACCCTAACCTGTAATCCATAACCATAAGCTTAATCACAAACACCTAACATCTAACCTAAGCCTAACCACCAACTGCCTCCCCTCCCCTGACCCTACCATTCATTCTACCCATTCACTTACCCTGTGGTTCTGAGGAGTCCCTTCTGATGTGGACGTGGCCCCCAACGGCGCCTCCAGAGTCCTCCAGGGGGTCCTGAGGAAGCAGGGCTCCTGTGAGTGCGGACGTGGCCCCATGTCTTCCTGAGTCATAGTCAGCGGGTCCTGAGGACGCTGGGTCTCCTGTCACTGTGGACTATGCCTCACATCATCTGGAAGCCTCACAGCAGGTCTTCAGGTGGCTGGGGGCTCCTTTCAGCCTGGACATGGCCCCACATCCCCCAGAAAACTCACCGTGCATCCTGAGGAGCTGTGGGCTTCTATCAGCATAGACGCAGCCCTATATTTCCCAAAGCCAAAGTGCAGGGCCTGAGGAGGATGGGGGTCCTGTAAGTGTTGAGGTGGCCCCACATTTTCTTCAAGCCTCACCATAAGACCTGAGGATGCTGGGGGCTCCTGTCAGCATAGATGTGACCCCAAATCTTCCCAAACCTTCACAGTGGGTCCTGAGGAGGCTGGAGACTCCTGTCAGTGTGGATGCAGCACCCACATTTTTCTTAGGCCTCACCACAGGCCTGACAAGGCTGGGGTCTTCTGTCTGCATGGACGCATCTCATATTTCCTCAAGTCAACACCGGGGGTACTAAGGAGTCAGCATCCTGTTGTGTCGAAGTGACACAACGTCCTCCCGAAGTGTCACCTAGGGTTCTGAGGAGGCCGGGGCTCCTGTCACCGTGAATATGGCCCCCATCTTCCAGAAGCCTCAACTTATGTCCTGAGGTGGCCCAGGGGTTCCTGTCAGCGTGGATACAGGCCCACATCTTCCTGAAGCCTTCCCGTGGGTCCTGAGGATGCCCAGGGGCTCCTTTCAGCGTGGATGCGAGCCCACTATTTCCTGAAGCTGTGGCTCATCAGGGTGCACAGGTCCCCACGCCCTCCTCAGGCCTCCCCAGCACAGGCTGGCTCCTGATAGTGCAGGCAGAGGAGGCCTACTGCACATTCATGCCCGCTGGGTTGGGCCTGGGCTCAGGCGCCCCCTGCGGGATGCTCAGGCGCTGCAGGAGGCTGTGCAGGAGGCAGCGGGCGCTCCAGGGGACGCACCTGCCTTCTTCCAGGCTCCAGCTATGGCCTGTTAGCTTCGGAAACGTCTCACTGAAACGGAGCCCTACACCTGGCTTCCTCAGATATACTTAAGGACAAGGAATTGGAGCCCACAGGACACGAAATGAAATGTGGACCAGACTTTTACCATGTCCCGCAAAACTCACTCAACCCTCTTCCACTGTGGGCAAGACTGCATGCTGGTGCAGACACCCTGGAAACAGTGTGGAGGCTCCTCAGGAAGTTACAAATAGAGCCGCCCTGCGACCAGCAGGTGAACAGCCTGAACTCACTTCAAAGGTACAGATGCAGTGAGACCAGAACACCTGCACCCCAATGTCCACAGCAGCCGGGTCCACAGTAGCCACACTGTGGCAGGAGCGTCGGTGCCCTGTGGCAGATGATGGATAAAAAGGATGGGAGATAGATGATGGTCACAGACAGAGGAATGGCACTCAGCTATCAAAGAGAATGAAATCTTGCCATTTGCAGTGATGTGGATAGAACTAGAGGGATCATGTTAAATGAAATAAGTCAGTCAGGAAAGAGAATGACCGTGTGGTGTCATTCATAGGTGGAATTAAAGAAGCAAAACAGATAACAACTGTGAAGGGAAGGAACAACAAATAAGATGAAGACCGATGCAGGAAATACAGACTCTTAATGATAGGAAACAAGCTTATGGTCATTGGAGGCGGGGGGATTAACAGGGGACCGGCATGAAGGAAGGCACGTGATGTCATGAGCACTGCTGTTATCTCCAACTGGTGAATCCCTGAATTCTTCCTCTGAAAGTATAATACACTATCCATAATTAATTTGGTTTAAATTAAATTAAGTTAAAAAAATCAGTTGTATCAGAGCACATTTCCTTCTGGACTCTCTGTTTTGCTCCTTCAGCTTATGCTGGGACCACCCCCCGTGGGTCTGGCTTGCCTAAGTAGGCTCCACGCCTAGTCCATGGCCCAGCCCAGAGCTAGAACTCACGACTCCTGAGATCAGGACCGGAGGTGAGGTCAGGAGTTAGATGCTTAACCAACGGAGCCAGTTGGGGGCCCAAGAACCACAATGCTTTATCCTGTGTCTCTGTGACATTGTTTGAAATAGGGAAGTGCTGCGTCCCACTCTCTCCTGCTCCTCCAGTACTGATTTGCTGTCCGGGGTCATTTGTGGGGGCGGATGGATGTTATGGGCTTTTCTTTTCCTATTTCTAACATCTGCCACTATGATTTTGATAGGAATGACATTGAAACTGAGGGTGGCTTCAGGAAATGCGGACATTTTCACAAGATGAGGCTCCCACCCCACGAGCCCAGGAAGGCCTCCCAGAGACTGGTATGGCTCAGTGCACAAGTCTTGTGCTCCTTTGGTTCAGTCTCATTATTTATTCTCCTTGATGCTCCTGAGAAGAATGAAGTCACGTCCTTCATTTCCTTCCTGAGTGCTCATTGTCAGGACACAGCAAGGCTACTCTGCTCTGTAGGGTCAGTTTGTGTCCCATTACTTTACTGAACTCACTCCTTAGTTCTAACAGGTTTTGGTGGAGGCTCCAAGGTTTCATGTTTCCAGTACTGCATCTTCAGCATATAGGGACAGTGTGACGTCCCCCTTCCAGGTGTGGAACCTTTGCTGTTTACTGTTTAATGTCCTAGAAAGCCCCACAAATAGAATCAAAACTGAGCCCAGGCCAAGGGCAGGAAGCCCCTATTAGAATAAGAACAGAGCTCAATGCCCTTGAAGGCCCCATATCAAAATGTAAAGAGAACTTGAGGAATTGCTCTAGCCCTTCTGGAGGTTCCTGAGACCAGCCCTTAAAACTAAGCAAAAACCCACCTCGGGGTCCAAGTCCCTGCTCCTCTGTGTCAGGCATACTTGGACAGAAGCTCGAGCTTGTAAATAAACCCTCATGTGTTTGCATCGTTGTGGGCTTCTCCGTGCTTTCTCAGATTCGCAATCTTGGGCACAACAGTCTGAGATAAGAAAACAAAACCAAAAGTAGTTCGGACGCGGGCAAAGTGAAAGCAGGGTTCTGAGAGATGCGCTTGGGGGCTCTTCTGTGGAGGGCCTGCAGACTGGGGGGTGGGATGCTTAGCCCCAGAACCAGAGGACACAGCGTCCCCACCTGCATCACACCAAACAGCGCCGAGTCTCAGGGAGCAGCACAGCGCCACCCGCTGGAGGCCAGAGGCGCTGAAGACCACCCCGCCCCTGACCCCGCAGGTGCATCTCCCAGGCAGATGTGCACCTGACAATCAGCGCCATGGGCCATCCCCAGACCCCGCACAGACCACTCGCTGCCACCAAGTTGTCAGACCACAGAGGATGCAGATCCTCAGCCCGCCTGGAAAGTAGGGTCTAGCTTCCTTTGTACTTTGTGCTTTATTATCATTTATTTTCTTTGATTCTATTTTATTAATTGCCTTATTTTATTTTTTATGTATGTACCTTATATATTTCTTATTTTTACTTTCATGGAACTTTAATTTTGTTTGTTATTTTGGGGTTTAGAATCTTTTAACAAGGAGGCCAAAATAATCTAGTGGTTTTTTGGGAGGAGGGCAGTTGTTATTGTTTTTCTTGGTTTTTCTTTTTCTTCCTTCTTTCTTTTCTGGAAAAAGTAATGAGATCGAGAAATTCACCTCCATAAAATAACATGAGGTAGTACTCACAGCCAGGAAGTCCATCAATACAAATATATGATGTCTAACTACAGTTTAAAACAATGATTATAAAGATAGCACCTGGGCTGGAAAAAGAGCACAGAAGAAAACTAAAGAATCCCTTACAGTAGAAATAGAAGAACTAAAATTTAGTCAGGCAAACGTTAAAAATGCTATAACTGAGATGCAGTCCCAAGTGGAAGCCTTAAAAACAAGGAAAGTTATGGACCACAGAGGCAGATTTAGGGAACTCAGCCACTTATTAAAACAATAACATTCATATCATAGGAGACTCAGAAGATCAAGGGAGAGAAAAGGTGGGCCTTACTCATCGAATAGAAACGACAGATACCCACCATTTGCTTCAAGGTGGATGTAACTGGAAGGTATTATGCTGAGTGAAGTAAGTCAATCGAAGGACAAACATTGTATGTTCTCATTCACTTGGGGAATATAAATAATAGTGAAAGGGAATATAGGGGAAGGGAGAAGAAATGTGTGGGAAATATCAGAAAGGGAGACAGAACATAAAGACTCCTACTCTGGGAAGCGAACTAGGGGTGATGGAAGGGGAGGAGGGCAAGGGTCGGTGTGAATGGGTGATGGGCACTGAGGGGGGGCACTTGACGGGATGAGCACTGAGTGTTATTCTATATGTTGTCAAATTGAACACCAATAAAAAGTAAATATATTATTTTAAAAAAAGAAAGAAAGAGGGAAAGAAAGAAATAGTGGCACCTGGGTGGCTCAGTCAGTTAAGCTTCTGCCTTAAGTCAGATCATGATCCAGGTCCCAAGGAAAGCTCGCGGTTCAGCAGAGAACCTGCTTCTCTCTCTCCCTCTGCCCCTGTCACTCATGGTTTTTCTCTCCTCTCTCTCTCAAATAAATAAATAACATCTTTGAAAAAGAAAAAAAAACCCACAAGAAGAGAAATCTCCCATGTAGAAGAATTTCAAACAATTTGTGCAGACATTCCACCTTCAAGTTGATGAGCATAGCTTCCCACTCTTAGGTGTGGAATACACATAGTAACTTCCTTCTACAGAATATATTATGAAAAACGTAAAATAACAATGATAATATAATAATAATAATAATAATAATAAAGAAGAAGAAGAAGAAGAATCATCATCATCATCATCATCATCATCACTTAACTACGGGAAAAGATGACAAACACTACCTCAGCAAGATGATCAGATCGATACCAAGTCTGATAAATCATGTTGATAGTATCTATCCTTTATATGATATAATGAAAATGGCAGTATATCTCTGTATATGATCCACAATCACACTTCAATCATGAGATAAACAACAGACATGTCCCAACTGAAGGAAATTTTACAAAATACTCTACTTCTCAAAGTGTTCCAGGGCAACAACAACTAGGAAAGGCTGAAAGAATGTCACAATCCAGAGGAGCGTAAGAAAACAGGAGGA
Organism: Canis aureus; assembly: GCF_053574225.1. Taxonomy (NCBI): domain Eukaryota; kingdom Metazoa; phylum Chordata; class Mammalia; order Carnivora; family Canidae; genus Canis; species Canis aureus. Next base: position 462,971 of record NC_135611.1, on the reverse strand, counting down.
CAAATGGAATGTGATATGAGGGATGGTAACTTAGCAAAAACTAAGGAAATATGAATAAAGTATGGTCTTTGGTTAATGCGACTATTTTAATATTGATTCATTAGCTAATATTTGTACCATACTAATATAAGACATCAATAATTAGAGAAATTGAGTGCAAGTGCATGCGAATGCTCTGTACTATCTTCTCAATTTCCCTATAAATCTTTCTTGTTTTCCTAATAAATAAGATTTATTTTGAAAATTGACTTAAATGAATCAGGCTCCAAGTGTAAAGACATTTTAAGAATAGTTTAATTAACTTTTGCCTTATTCTTAAAGACTTCCTTCGATGGGAACAAAGTAAGAAGTTTATATCAGAAGGAAAGAAAAACACTTATGAACACGTATAATTCCTCCTCAACCTGAAAAGCAGGAACGGATAACAAATAGCAAAAATCAGATAAAAATACTTCTAGTATAATAGACACCATATTGCAAGGGCATTTAAAATTAGTAATGCATAACATTTATTTCCTTGACATTTGTCTTCCAAAGAGTTCACAGTGTTTCAGTGTCAGTTGAAACAGGGGAAGAATCTCAGGGAAGAATCCTTCACATAATAATAAGACCATTGGTAATAATGTCTCTCAGTTCTTTCCATATCCATAAAGATGCATTTCCTGATGAGTGACTGAGCTGTGAAGAAAGAGATGAGAAACCCTCATCCCTCTGAATTACTTGTGTCAGAATATTTTAAGCATAGTACTACGGATAGTAAATTATCCTTATTAACAGGAAATACATCTCAGATTGGAATCTGAGCAATCAGATGGGCAGAGAAAAAAGGCTTTGACTGGCTCTTCAACTTTTAAAGATAAAGGACAGCTTTTGTATGTACAAAGTCAGTTCTCAAGATAGCCTTAGGGAATAAGAGTCTGCAGCATCGAATCCCGCTGCACAGCCGGGATGACTGCACCCCAGCTCTTCCTGATCCCAAATCCCTGGGCCTGTCCCCCAACACAGGCTGCCATGCTGTGGTCATTTGCAATTGCTCTCTCAGGAGCTCTGGGGAAGGGGGAAGGAGCAAGATAGGATGGGACGGGACTCAAGTAGGCCGAGAAAATGAAGGCCTTTCCACTTTAAGTTCAGCATTCGAACATGTCAAGCCATCCCAGGCCCCTGTGAAGAAGAGCTGAAATTTACATGCCTACAGTTACAGGAAAAAAACAAAAGTTTACAGCTTAATGTCCTAGAAAGCCCCACATTAGAATAAGAACTGAGCCCATGCCAAGGGCTGGAGGCGTCTATTAGAATGAGAACAGAGGTCAATGCCCTTGTAGGCCCCATATCAAAATGTAAACAGAACTTGAGGAATTACTCCAGCCATTCTGGAGGTCCCCGAGACAAGCCCTTAAAAGCAAAACACCACCTCGGTGTCCAAGTCCCTGCTCCGCTGTGTCGGGTGTACTTGGACGCAAGCTCGAGTTTGGAAATCAACCCTTGTGTGTTTGCATCAGTGTCAGCTCTGTAGTGGTTTCTCGGATTCATAATCTTGGGCACAACACCCCCATGTCCCCTCCCACCTGGGCTGAACCCCTATGCCATCCCACCCAGGCTGACCCTCAGTCACCTCCCCGCCCACAACAGCTGTGCACAGGCCCTCACACAGGTCCCATGGGCACAGTGGGCACTCCTGCCATCCCCAGCCTCCCAGAGGAAGGAAGGAGGTTCTGCAGGACACACTCGCATGGTTGCCCCAGGGCTCCCTGCTCAGCACGGCAGCTTGTGACATGTCGGGGTCTGTGTCCCTGATGCCTGCATCTCCTCCTTGGTTTTCCCACAGTAAATGAAAGAGGAGGCCCTGTCCTAGGAGGAGACTCCTAGGACATCACGGAGGTAGACTTGGACGTCAACAGGACGTTCAACAGTCACATCATGTTTTGATACTACTACAGGGTAGGGTGAGGCTGAGGGGCCAGGGGGGATCGGGCTCCGGGGGAGGACCAGGGGTTTCTGGGTAGGGAACATGGGGCTTCTGAGGCCGGGGGAAGAACAGAAGCCAACAACACACGGCTGCATGGTAAGGTGCTGGGGATGACCCCCGTGACCCCTCCCCCGGAGTCTCGGGGATGAGGAGGCCACTAGGATGGGGCCTCCAGGGGATGCCATGTGAGCTGAAAACCAAAGGGGTGAGGGACGGCCCCCTGAAAAGCAGGGGTTGGGGGTGCGGGCCATGGGGGTCAGTAAGGGGACAAGGGGGCAGGGTGCATGGCTGTGACTGGAGGAGGACACACATCGATCTGATGAGGGTCAGACGGGTCAGGGTGACACCCCCTCTCGGGCTTTATATATTTCTAAATTCTATGCATTTAATTTGAGACAATTTGCAATTTGTAGACATACATAGTATGACGACCCGAGATATTGTCCCCGGTCCAGCCAGGGCCCTGCACTGACCACATGGGGCCCCAGGGGCAAGTGTCACAGCAAACCCCAGACTGGGGTCACCTTTTTCTGTAGATTTCCCCTGTGGATCTTAGATAAAGGGTTTGCCGTGTGTCTGCCAGCCCCTCCACCCCATCCCATTTCCCAGACCCACACCATCCCCTAACATCATCATCCCCCATGGCATAACCCCTACACCATCCCCCTCACACACACACAGCCTCACACAATCCCCACCCACACTATACCCCAACACAATCCCCCCTACACCATCCCCCACACTCTACCACCATCATACCCATGCCCCCATACCATCCACCCCCACACCATCGTCCCTGAGCAAGGACCCGATGCAGCTGCCCCCTGTGGGACATGCTCAGCCTCCCCAGGGTTCTATGGATACCCTGCTCCCATCAGAACCCCAGGTGTCCCATAGAGTACCCAGGGGTGGCAGGGAGGAGGGAAGACAGGGAGCCCCCAACAGGGTGTGTGCAGGTGAGTGGTGCAGAGGACCCACTGTGCCCTGCCATGCCCACTGTCTCTCCTGGAGCGTGGCACACCCTGCACAGGACACCAGCCCCTAACCTAGAGGAACCTGGGCTGACTGGGCGCCAGGCTCTGGGGGGTTGGGTTGATTTGAGCCCCCACCAGGCCCAACACAAAGACTAATGGGATCCAGCCCCCCATGGCCCTGGCCAGCCCTGGATTCTGGCCCCGGGATGAGCGAGCCTTCTCACAGTTGGATGTGGCCTCCTGGGCACTGGGCGTGCACCCACAGATCCAGGTCGCTGACCTAGGGCAGACCGGGGGATCCCGGTACACCCCAGGGTGGGGAGAGGAGGGGTAGGCCGGTGGACCCCACCCACACCCACACCAGGAGGCAGGCTCCTACAGGTGCTGGGGCCCCAGGGGTCCCGAGGCCGGGGTCCAGCTGCCCTGCAGGGATCCAGCACAGGAGCCCATGAGCTGCAGGTCCAGGTCAGCTCTGCTGTCCTCAGAACCGTCACTCAGGCTGAAACCTCAGGACACACACCTCCAACCAGAGTCCACACATGCTCCCAGGTGGGGGACTCCAGCACTCGCCCCTCCCACTCCGTGTGATTCTTGCTCTCCCCTAAAGACAGAAGGGTCTCCTTCCCCAGGGGAAGGCACGCACCCTCTGCTCTGAACCTGTTTGCTGTAGAAAGTCAATAAAGTGTTGTGGTGCAAAAATACACAACCAGCCCGTTTCTGTGTCTCCCAGAACTCTGTGCATGGGGCGTGGAGAGACCCACAGTGAGGAGGAGGGGGCACCACTGAGGCCCCAACCAGCCCATGCAGGGGTGCCGCTAGGCACACACAGCTGACGTCCCCACGTGCCATCCAGGGGAGCCGGACGCCAGGGTCAGGCCTCACAGACTTTATTGGGACTCAGCCTGTGCCCCGTGGGCCAGAATGGGTGGGAGAGTGTGACAGCCAGGGAGCCTCAGGTCACCAGGGTCTGTGCAAAGTGACCTGAGAGGTCACTGCTCCCTCTGTCCAGGGGGCCGGGGCTGGCCGGATTCCGGGGCACTTTCTCCCTCCCCGCATCCCCGTGCCTGGGTGCCTGGGGCACAGAGGGCCTGTGGCGTGGTCAGCGTGGCCATGGAAGTGATTTCAGGACAGCAGGCCCTTGTGTTGTGCCCAAGATTGCGAATCAAGAAACCACCAAGGAGCCGACACCAATGCAAACTCCCGAGGGTTTCTTTACAAGCTGGAGCCCCCACTGGGACCAACCAAAAGTTGGTCCAAATGCACCAGACACATTGCAGCAGGGACTTGGACCCTGAGACTAAGAGACGAGGCAGCTTTATAGGGGCCAGTGGACTATGGGATACGCAGAAATTTGCACAGTCATGTCGGTCCACATGTAGGTGGCCGATTGAATTACACCTTACCCTATAGTATCCACTTGAGCTGGTCTATTACTTTGGTCAGAATGGCTGCGGGGTTTTGGCGGGCACAAAGCACGGTTACATTGTTATGAGCAGATTTCCGATTAGGGTGTGCCCAGCGGAATGACTAGGGTGGGGCAGCACCTTAAGCCATAAGCAGGTCATTTGGGGGTCATAGTGGAGGTGGCGGATGTAGCACAAAATGGAATCACTCCTGCTCTGCTTGTCCAGGGGTAGGGGATTTTTGTTAAATTTCCTGGGTCCCACACTTGCAGCTCATGCACCTGGACCACCCTCACCAGGTGGACTCAGCGTGAACACCTTTTGGTGCTGGATCTCTCACACCAACGTGTGGAGCGCACCCTCCTTGCCCGAGTGAGTAGGGGGTGGGTGAGCATGGGGCTCGGCCTGAAGGCCAGTCAGCACAGGGGAACAAGGAACCCCAGCCCCATCCCCACGCTGACTCCCACATACAGGCAGCCTCATGGCTCCCCTGTTCCTCCCCGTTCCTCAGGAGCTCCCCCCAAGGGTGGCCCAAATGTCTGGCTCCCTGCTGGAGAGGCATTGGGGAGAAGAGAAGCAGCCGGCGCTCGGCAGGACCCACTGCCTGACATGGGAATTTGGCCGAGCCGGAACTTCCAGCTCAGCTGACTCTCCAGCAGAAAGACACTGCATGAGCGAGCCCCGGGGTGGACAGGAGAGCCCAGCTAGCCACCCAGCGCCAGCACCAGAAATGATGTTGTGCCCACCATTTCCGGGTATTGGGTTACCCAGCCAGAGGATAAGATAGCTGCACGTGATAGCTGCATGTGATAGACACACACACCCCAAAACCAACAAAAGTCGTAATCCCCCCAGTGTTGTCAAACAGCAGCTGGATGGTTACATACAAGACGCTGTGATCCCCAATAGGATACATGGAAGACGCTATAAACCATGACTGCAGACGTGCTGGAGGCACAGAGATGTGCCTGCTGGGTTCCAACAAGGAGCACAGAGGGGAAGGAAGATCCTATGGACAGGGGGGCACCTCCTAGGAAAGGACACCAGGTCCCTGTGAAGGCTACAGAGGGTAAAATCTCTCCTCTTCTCTTTCTGCTTCTGGTTTTCCTCCTACATGCCATTTATCTCAATCATATAAGAAAGAATTTATTTTATGTTTTTAAATTTATTTTTATTGGAGTCCAATTTGTATGAATTCTTTCTTCAGCAAGGGTGTCATTCAGGAGAGAAGGAGACATAAAGATTTTCCTAGACAGGCAACATATAAAGGAGTTCATGACCACTTAACCAGTCCAGTAAGGAATTTTAAGAGGGACTCTTCTAGTGGGGGGAAAAAAGAGACCAAAAGAAACAAAGACTAGAAAGGCCCAGAGAACATCACCAGAAACACCAACTCTTCCAGAAACACAAAGGCACAAAGTTCATATCTTTGAATAATCACTCTGAATGCTGATAGACTAAATGCTCCAATCAAAAGATATAGAGTATCAGAGTGGCTTAAAAAACAGGATCTGGGATGCCTGGGTGGCTCAGGGGTTGAGCCTCTGCCTTTGACTCAGGGTGTGATCCTGGAGTCTGGGATCAAGTCCCATATTCTGCTCCTGGTGGGGAGCCTGCTTCTCTCTCTGCCTAATTTTCTGCCTCTCTCTCTCTCTCTCTCTTAAATAAAATCATTATTTAAAAAACAAGATCCATCTGTATGCTGCCTACAAGATGCTCACATTAGACTTATAGACACCAGGAGATTGAACGTCAGGGGATGGAAAATCATCTATCATGCTAATGGATATCAAAAGAAAGCTGGAGGACCCATACTTATATCAGACAAACGAAATTTGAAACCTAACCCTGGGGGACACCTCTTGGCTCAGTGGTTGAGCATCTGCCTTCGGCTCAGGGTGTGATCCTGGGATCCCAGGATCAAGTAACACATCGGCCTCCCTTTGCGGAGCCTGCCTTTCCCTCTGCCTATGTTTTGCCTCTGCTTCTGTTTTGCCTATGTTTTGCCTCTGCTTGTATCTCTCATGAATAAATAAATAAAATATTTAAATTTCAAAAAAGAAAGAACAAATACTGTAAGAAGAGATGAAGAAGGGCATTATTTCATAATTAAAAAGACTCTCTATCAAGATCAAACAACTAAATATTTATGCTGCCAACATGAGAGTACCTAAATATAGAAACCAATTAACAGCAAACGTACAGGAACTCACTGATAATAATACAGTGACAGGGGATTTTAACACCCACTTATGGCAATGGACCGATCGTCTATACAGAAAATCAACAGGGGAACAATAGCCTTGACACACTGGACCACAGGGACTCAACAGATATAGTCTGAACATTTCATCCTAAAGCAGAATACATATTCCTTTCATTTTTTATTATTTATGATAGTCACAGAGAGAGAGAGTGAGAGAGGGGCAGAGACATCAGCAGAGGGAGAAGCAGACTCCATTCACCTGGAGGCCGACGTGGGATTCGATCCCGGGTCTCCAGGATCGCGACATGGGCCAAAGGCAGGCGCTAAACTGCTGCACCACCCAGGGATCCCTACACATTCCTTTCAACTGCACATGGGACATTCTACAGAACAGATCATATCATGGCCCATAAATCAGCCCTCAACAGGTACAACAGGTACAAGAAGGTTGATATCACACCCTGTACATTTTTGTACCACGACGCTATGAAACTTGAAGTCGACAGTAAGAAAAAAAAATTGGACAGACCAAAAATACGTGGAGATTATGAACATCCTACTAGAGAATGAATGGAGCAACCAAGAAATTAAATAGGAAATTTAAAACAAATGAAAATGAAAACATGTTTCTCAAAACATCTGGGATGTAGCAAAGGCAGTCCTAAGAGGGAAGTACATAGCAATACAAGCCTACCTCAAGAAACAAGAAGTCTCCAATACACAACCTAACCCTACACCTAAATGAGCTGGAAAAGGAATAGCAAACATAGCCTGAAGCCTACAGAAGAAGGGAAAAAATAAAGATGAGAGCAGAAATAAACATGCAGAAACAACAAAACAGTAGAATGGAATAACGAAACTAAGATCTGGTTCTTCAAAATAATTAATAAAATAGACAAAGCCCTAGCCAGTCTTATCAATGAGAAAAGAGAAAAGAGCTATATAAATAAAGTCACAAATGAGAGAAGAGAGATCACAATCAACACCAGAAAAATAAGACAATTATAAGGGAATACTATGAAAGATTATACGCTAACAAACTGGGAGACCAGGAAGAATTGGAGAAATCCCTAGAAATGTGCAAACAATCAAAACTGAAATAGGAAGAAATAGAAATGTGAACAGACTCTTAAGTAGCAAAGGAATTGAATCAGCAAGGTACCTGGGTGCCTCAGTGGTTGATCACCTGCTTTGGCTCAGGTCACGATCCCAGGATCCTGGGGCATCAAGTCCCACATCAGGCTCCCCACATTGAGCCCCATTTTCCCTCTGCCTATACCTCTGCCTCTCTGCGTCTCCCATGAATACATAAATAAAATCTTTAAAAAAGAAAAAGATATATAGATAAGAAAGGACCCAAATAAAATCACAAACGAGAAAAGAGAAATAACAACCAACACTAGAAATACAAACGTTTATAAGAGAACATTATGAAAAATTATATGCCAGCAACCCCGAACCTGGAAGAAATATATCAATTCCTGGAAATATATAACATAGCAAAAATGATGAAGAAATAAGAAACTTGAACACACAGATAACCAGCAGAGAAATTGAATCAGCAATCAAGAATCTCCCAACAGGAGACGCTTAGATCAATAGAATAGAATGGAAAGCCGGAAGAAGATACAAACCTGTAACTCTCTGATCCATTAATCGACAACAAGGCAGGAAGGAATATCCAATGGCACAAAGAGAGTCTCTTCAACAAACCCTAACCCTGACCCCAGGATAAGAACAAATGGTGTTGGGAAAACCAGGCAGCCACATGCAAAAGAATGAAACGGGACCACTTTCTTACACCATATATATAAAAAATAAATTCAAAATGGATGAAAGACCTAAATGTGAGACCTGAAACCATACAAAGAAGAAAAGATAGGCAGCAACATCTTTGACGTTGGCCATTGGATCTTCTTTCTAGATATGCCTCTGAGTTGAGGGAAACAAAAGCAAAAATACTATTGAGACTTCATCAAATTCAAAACCTTCTGCAAAGTGAAAGAAACAACCAATGCTAAAAGGCAACATACAAAATGAAAGGAGATATTTGTAAACAACACATCCAATAAACAGTTAGTATGCAAAATACGTAAAGCAAATATAAATCTCAGCATCCTAAACACAAATTATCCAACTGCAGATGGGCAGAAGACATGAATGGACTTTGTCTCTGACAAGACATCCAGATGGCCACCAGACACCGAAAGACACTCAGCGTCACCCATCATCAGGGAAATGCAAATGAAAACCACAATAAGATGTCACCTGACAGCCGTCAGAATGGCTAAAATTAACAACAGAAGAAACAACAGGTGTTGTTGAGGCTATAGAGAAGAGGGAGCCCCCTTACACTCCTGGTGGACATGCGAACAGGTGCAGCCACTGTGGAAAACACTGTGGGGAGTCCTAGAGACGTTAAAAATAGGGGATCCCTGGGTGGTACAGCGGTTTGGCACCTGCCTTTGGCCCATGTCGCGATCCTGGTGACCCGGGATCGAATCCCACGTTGGACTCACAGTGCACGGAGCCTGCTTCTCCCTCTGCCTGTGTCTCTGCCTCTCTCTCTGTAACTATCATAAAAAAAAATTTAAAAAATAAGTTAAACATAGAGCTACCCTACGATTCCAAAATTGCAGAGCTAGGTATTTACCCCAAGGATACAAAAGTCGTTTAGTAGATTCCAAGTGGGACACGCAGCCCAGTGTTTGTAGCAGCGTTATCAACAACAGCCAAACTGTGGATACAGCCCAGATGTCCATCGAGTGATGAATGGGCAGAGACGATGTGGTAAATATACCAACTGCAACATCACCGGGTCATCAGAAGCGATGAAATGAAGCCATTTACAATGACGTGGGAGAAGTGGAAAGGACTTATGCTCAAGGAACTCAGTCAGTCAGAGAAAGATACCAAATACCATACAATTGCATTCACATGTGAATTTTAAGAAACCAGACAAACTGACAAAGGGGCACAGGGGGGATGAGAGAAGCAAACAAAAAAGCACTTTCTTAACCACAGAGAATAAACTAATAAATACCAGAGGAAGGTAAGGGGGATGGGGAATCAGGGGATGGGGATAGTGGAGGGCACCTGTGGCCAGTACCAGGCGTTGTATCCAAGGGTTGAATCACTATATGGTAAACCTGAAACTATATCATTCTGTGTATACAAACAGGAATTCAAGTAAAACTTTATTTTTTTTTAATTTATTTATTTATGATAGTCACAGAGAGAGAAAGAGAGGCAGAGACACAGGCAGAGAGAAGCAGGCTCCATGCACTGGGAGCCCGACATGGGAATCGATCCTGGGTCTCCAGGATCGCACCCTAGGCCAAAAGCAGGCGTCAAACCGCTGCGCCACCCAGGGATCCCCAAGTAAAACTTTAAAATAATAATAGGTAGTATTGATGAAACATGTACACACTAGAGATAAAATCAGAAAGGCAACTGAAAATCCAAATAAAGAGACTTTAGAGCCACAAATCCCCTCCTTAGCTCAGCTCGGGAGAAGCCTGCTATGTCTATTCTGACCCCATCAGAAGGCTGGATTTTGATTCTCTGGGGAGGCCACTGACTTGGTGGAGTCAGGCTATCTTTGAACCCAAAACCTAAATAGAGTGCATAAAACTAAACGGCCCAAGATGCTAGGAGTCCCAGTGCAGGCACATGCCAGACCCAAACTCTAACCATACACAGACAAAACCCTAACCCTACACTTAATCCTAATGTTAACCTAGCCCTTAAACAAGACCCATCACTAATCGAAAAACAAACACAAACCCCAAGACCAAAACACATTCACTGAACCTTTCTGCCAACCCTCACCCTAACTCCTAAACATAGGTTCACCTAAACTTAGGTTTCCTTAACCCTGACCCCTACCTTAAATCTAACCCGAACCCTAACCTCTAACCCTAACCTTAAAATAAGGTATTCAAATCCTCTTCCTAACCTTAACCTGTACCCTAACCCTAACCCTCTAATACTAATCATATCTCATACCCCAAACTGTACCCTAACCCGTACCCTAAAACCAACCCCTAACCCACTCCCTAACCCTATATCTTACCCTTTTCCAAAACCGTACCCTGACCCTGACCTGACCCTAACCCTAACCCATAACCAAACACTAACCCTAACCCTAGCCCTAACCCCTCTCCTAATCCTAACCCTCGCTCTAACCCTAAACCTAGCCCTAAGTTTAACTGTAACCCTTAACTCTAACCCCTAACCATAACTCACACCCTAACCCCTAACCCTAACTGCAAACCTAAGCCCAACCCTAACTCTAACCATAACCCTAACCCCAACCTCTAACTTCCTGCCCTAATCCTTAGAGCCTAAACCCTAACCCTAACACTAAATCCTGTCCCTTACCCTAACCCCCATCCTAACTCTTAACACTGACAAATACCCTTATGCCTCACCTAACCTCTAATTCGTAACCATAAGCATAATCACTAACCCCTAACATCTAACCTAAGGCTAACCACCAACTTCCTCCCCTCCCCTCACCCTACCATTCATTTTACCCTTTCACTTACCCTGTGGTTCTGAGGAGTCCCTTCTGATGTGGAAGTGGCCCCCAACAGCTCCTCCAGATTCCTCCAAGGGGTCCTGAGGAAGCCAGGCTCCTGTGAGTGCGACGTGGCCCCATGTCTTCCTGAGTCATAGTCAGCGGGTCCTGAGGACGCTGGGTCTCCTGTCACTGTGGACTATGCCTCACATCCTCTGGAAGCCTCACAGCAGGTCCTCAGGAGGCCGGGGGCTCCTGTCACCCTGGACATGGCCCCACGTCCCCCAGAAAACTCACCGCGGGTCCTGAGGGGGCTGTGGGCTCCTGTCAGCATACACGCAGCCCCTTATGTCCCGAAGCCAAAGTGCAGGCCTGATGAAGACAGGGTACCTGTCAGCATTGACGTGGCCCCACATTTTCCTCAAGCCTCATCATAAGACCTGAGGAGGCTGGGGGCTCCTGTCAGCATGGATGTGGCCCCAAATCTTCCCAAAAATTCCCAGTGGGTCCTGAGGAGGCTGGAGACTCCTGTCACTGTGGATGCGGCACCCACACTTTTCTTAGGCCTCACCACAGGCCCTGACAAAGCTGGGGTCTTCTGTCCACATGGACACATCCTCATATTTCCCCAAGTCTACACCAGGGGTCCTGAGGAAGTCAGTGTCCTGCTGTGTCCATGTGGCCCCAAATCCTCCAGAAGTGTCACCGAGGGTTCTGAGGAGGTTGGGGCTCCTCTAACCATGAATGTGGCCCCCAGCTTCCAGAAGCCTCAACTTATGTCCTGAGGGACCCGGGAGCTCCTGCCAGAGTGAACGCGTCGTCACATCTTCCTGAAGCCTCCCCACAGGTCCTGAGGCAGCTCAGGGACTCCTGTCAGTGTGGATGCAGGCCCATTTCTTCCTGAAGCCTCCCCGTGGGTCGTGAGGCTGCTCAGGGGCGCCTCTCAGCGTGGATGCGGGCCCACAATTTCCTGAAACCTCCCTGCGGGTCCTGAGGTGCTCAGGGCTCCTGTCAGCGTGAATGTGGGCCCACATCTTCCAGAAGCCTCCCTGTGGTCCTGAGGCGGCCCAGGGGCTCCTGTCAGGGTGGATGTGGGCCCACATATTCCTAAAGCCTCATCGCGGGTCCTGAGGAGACCGGGGTTCCTGTCAGCATGAATGTGGCCCAATTTCCCCCTGAAGACTCCCCGCGGGTCCTGAGGAGGCTGCAGCTCATCAGCATAGATGCGTCCCCATGTCTTCCGCAGGCCTCCCCAGCACAGGCTGGCTCCTGTTAGTGCAGGCAGAGGAGGCCTACTGCACATGCGTGCCCCATGGGAGGGGCCTGGGCTCAGGCGTCCCCTGCGGGATGCTCAGGCGCTACAGGAGACTGTGCAGGAGGCAGCGGGTGCTCTCTGGGTTGCACCTGCCTCCTTTCAGGCTTCATCTGGGGCCTGTTAGCTTTGGAAACATCTCACTGAAAAGGAGCCCAACACCCGGCTTCCCCAGAAATACTTAAGGACAAGGAATTGGAGCCCACAGGACGTGAAATGAAATGTGGACCAGACTTTTACCACGTCCTGCAAAACTCACTCAACCCTCTTCCACTGTGGGCGGGACCGCGGGTTGGTGCAGCCGCCCTGGAAACAGTGTGGAGGCCCCTCAGGAAGTTACAAATAGAGCCGTCCTGCAACCAGCAGGTGAACGGCCTGGAGCTCACTCTGAAGATACAGATGCAGTGAGACTTGGGACACCTGCACCCCAATGTCCACAGCAGCCGAGTCCACAGTAGCCACACTGTGGGAGGAGCCTCGGTGTCCTCTGCAGATGGTGGATAAAGAGGATGGGAGATAGATGATGGTCATAGAGAGAGGAATGGAACTCAGCTATCAAAGAGAAGGAAATCTTGCCATTTGCAATGATGTGGATAGAACTAAAGGGATCATGTTAAGTGAAGTAACTCACTCGGAAAAGAGAATGACGTGTGGTTTCATTCATAGGTGGAATTAAAGAAGCAAAGCAGATGAACAACTGTAAAGGGAAGGAAAAACAAATAAGATGAAAACAGATGCAGGAAATACAGACTCTTAATGATAGGAAACAAACTGAGGGTCGCTGGAGGGGGCAGATAACAGGGTACTGGCATGAAGGAGGTCACGTGATGTCACGAGCTCTGCTGTTATCTCCACCGGGTGAATCCCTGAATTCTTCCTCTGAAAGTATAATATGCTATACATTAATTAATTGGGTTTAAATTAAGTTAAAAAAATCAGTTCTATCAGAGCACATTTCCTTCTGGACTCTCTGTTTTGCTCATTCAGCTTATGCCGGGCCCACCCCCCGTGGGTCTGGTTTGTCTAAGTAGGCTCCACGCCTCGTCCATGGCCCAACACAGGCCTAGAACTCACGACCCCTGAGATCAGGACAAGAGGTAAGGTCAGGAGTTGGACACCTAACCGATGGAGCCAGCCGGGGGCCCGAGAACCACACTGCTTTATCCTGTGTCTCTGTGACATCTTTTGAAATAGGAAAGTGCTGCGTCCCACTCTGTCATGCTTCTCCAATACTGATTTGCTGTCCGGGGTCATTTGTTGTGGGGGTTGGATGTTATGGGTTTTGTTTTTTTTTCCTATTTCTAAGATCTGCCACCATGATTTTGATAGGAATGACATGAAACTGAGGGTGGCTTCAGGAACTGTGGACATTTTCACAAGATGAGGCTCCCACCCCACGAGCCCAGGACGGCCTCCCAGAGCCTGATATGGCTCAGTGCACAAGACTTGTGCTCCTTTGGTTCAGTCTCATTATTTATTCTCCTTGATGCTCCTGAGAAGGCCTTCACGTCCTTCCTTTCCTTCCTTAGTGCTCATTGTCGGGACACAGCAAGGCTACTCTGCTTTGTAGGGTCAGTTTGTGTCCCGTTACTTTACTGAACTCACTCCTTAGTTCTAACAGGTTTTGGTGGAGGCTCTTGGGTTTCCTGTTTCTAGTACCGCGTCTTCAGCAAATAGGGACAGTGTGACGTCCCCCTTCCATGTGTGGAACCTTTGCTGTTTGCAGCTTAATGTCCTAGAAAGCCCCACAATTGAATCAAAACTGAGCCCAGGCCAAGGGCAGGAAGCCCCTATTAGAATGAGAACAGGGCTCAATGCCCTTGAAGGCCCCATATCAAAATGTAAAGAGAACTTGAGGAATTGCTCCAGCCCTTCTTGAGGTCCCCAAGACCAGCCCTTAAAACTAAGCTAAAACCTACCTCGGGTCCAAGTCCCTGATCTGCAATGTCGGGTATACTTGGACACAAGATCGAGCTTGTAAATAATCCCTCGTGTGTTTGCATCGGAATCGGCTTCTTGGTGGTTTCTCATATTCGCAATCTTGGGCACACAGTCTGAGATAAAAAACAAAACCAAAAGAAACTCAGACGCGGGCAGAGTGAAAGCAGGGTTCTGAGAGAAGCGGCAGGGAACCAGGGGCTTGGCGGCTCTTCTGTGGTGGGCCTGCAGACCGGGGGGCGGAATCCTCAGTCCTAGAGCTAGAGGACCAGCGTCCCCACCCGCTTCCCCCCCATCAGACCCGAGTCTCAGGGAGCAGCACAGCACTGCCCGCTGGAGGCCAGAGGTTCTGACGCCCACCCCGTCACTGATCCCCGCAGGTGCATCTCCCAGGCAGATGTGCACCTGACAATCAGCGCCACATCCCATCGCCAGACACCACACAGACCACTCGCTGCCACCAAGTTGTCAGACCACAGAGGCCCGGAGAGGAGGCCCGGAGACACATTTGCCTCTCGCAAAACTTGCGCCCCTATCGAACGAAATCCTTTGAAGCGAAGCTTACAGAAGTTCTGCATGTGGGATGTTCAAGTCCTAAGCTCAAACCAAAGGAGTGTGCATGCCTTGGAGGCAGCTGTCCGCTGGGAGCCAAATTGACAAGGCAGACACTTGGTTCACACTCCGCCACACTCGCGCATACAATGAAATGCTGTGGAAGCGGAACGTACAGGCAGTCAGGATGGGGGAGGTACAGGCCATAAGCTCAACTCTCAGAAGTGTGTATGCTTTGCAAGCTGATGACTGCTAGACACTTATCGAGATGAGGTATACCCGAGCTACACTCTAATTGAACTAGGACGTTGGCAATCACTATATTGAACTCAGATACACGTGTAGAGTCCTGACACTTGCACTTGCATTTCTCCAACCTCTTTTAGCACCTAATGTAAGGAAGTTAGCAGCTATGACTATGGGTAGGCAGGATGCGGGAGGGTCCTGCCCTGAGCTCAGCTCTCACAAGAGACCATGCCTAGAAGCCCACTTTCAACTAGCTGCGTTCTAATGGCCGTGAGACCATAGCAGTCTTCTAACTCAGGAGGTTTGAAGAATACCACTCTACTGTACCTGGAGACACCTTCCAGGCCTGCACTATTCCACTTGCTTCTCACAAGCTTCTGACAAACGTCACTGGTGAAGATGTTCAAAACTCATTCTGCAGGCAGTGTGGAACTGTGAGGGACTAGGTGTGAGCTCAACTCTCGGGAGAGAGATGCTTTTGGACTCAGAGTTCAGTTAGCTTCTCACGTATGGAACTTAGTATGTAGCACCTGTCTAAGACAGGAATTACTAGGAAATCGCTGGATTGAGCTTGGAGGCACTAGTCTTGTATGCCGGGATTTTCCACTTAACTCTCACAACACTTCAGTCACGCATCGAGCCTAGGCCTATTAGCAGCGAAGTGTACCTGCAGGCAGGATGTGGGAGGTACAGGCCATAAGCTCAACTCTCAAAAGTGTGTACAACTGGGAGGCAAATGTCTGCTACCCACTCGTACATGGGAGATAGAAACTAGCTACACTCTAATTGAACAAGGACGTTAGCAATCACTGTATTGAACTCAGATACACGTGAGTACCATCCTGACACTTCCACTTGCATTTCTCCAACCTCTCCCAGCACCTAAGATAAGGACGTTAGCAGCTACAACTATGGGCAGGCAGGATGCAGGAGGGTCCTGCCCTGAGCTCAGCTTTCAAAAGGAGACCTGCCTCGAAGCCAGCTTTCTACTTACTGCGTTCTGATGGCCATCAGAACGTGGCAGCATTGTAATTCAGGATGTTCCATGAATACCGCTTTACTGCTCCTGGAGACACAACCTTGAAGCCTGCAGCTTGCCCCTTGCATCCCATGAGCTTCTGACAAACCTGTCTAGTGAGGATGTTCGTAACTGTATCTGCAGGCAGTGTGGAACTGGGAAGGACCACGTTTCAGCTCAACTCTGAGAGGTAAGTTCCCAGAGAGACAGCTTTCAGCTAGCTACTCAGGTTTGGAAGTTAGTATGTAGCTCCCATCTGAGGGAGGAATTCCTCAGAAGTTGCTGGATTGAACTAAGGGACATTTGCCTCTCGCAAAACTTGCGTCCCGTATCGAACAAAATCCTTTGGAAGCTAAGCGTAAAGGCGGTCAGCATGTGGGAGGTTCAAGTCCTAAGCTCAAAGCAAAGGTGTGTGCATGCCTTGCAGGCAGCTGTCCGCTGGGAGCCAAATTTACAAGGCAGACACTTGGTTCTCACTCCGCTACTCTCCCGCATACAACGAAATGCTGTGGAAGCGGAACGCACAGGCAGTCAGATGGGGGAGGTACAGGCCATAAGCTCAAATCTCAGAAGTGTGTATGCTTTGCAGGCCGACGTTGCTAGACACTTATCGAGGCGAGGTATACCCGAGCTACACTCTAATTGAACAAGGACGTTGGCAATCGTTGTATTGAACTCAGATACACGTGAGTACAGGCCTCATGCTTCCACATGCATTTCTCACAACCTCTCCCAGCACCTAATATAAGGATGTTAGCAGCTATGTCTACAGGCCGGCAGGATGCGGGAGGGTCCTGTCTTGAATTCAGCTCTCAAAAGGAAGCATGCCTCGAAGCCGAAAGTCAGGAGGTTCAATGAATACCGCTCTACTGCACCTGGAGACACAACCATTGAAGCCTTCGACTTGCCCCCTGCGTCCCATGAGCTTCTGGCATACATCTCTAGTGAGGATGTTTGAAACTCTATCTGCAGGCAGTGTGGAACTGTGAAGGACTGCATGGGGTCTCACCTCTCAGAATCAAGTTCCCCTGGACAATGCGTTCAACTAGCTTCTCTTGTATGGAAGTAGTAGCAATGTATGAGAGGAATTCCTCGGTAGTCGCTGGATTGAGTTTCAAGACACTTGTCTCCTGGCCTGCACCTTCCAATTGCCTCTCACACAACTCTGTCCCGCAACAAACCTAGGCCTGTTAGAAGCGAAGTGTACATGCAGTCAGTGTGGGACCCAGGAAATTTCTTTTTATTTATTTATGATAGTCACACAGCGAGAGAGAGATAGAGAGGCAGAGACAGAGGCAGAGGGAGAAGCAGGCTCCATGCACCGGGAGCCCGACATGGGATTCGATCCCGGGTCTCCAGGATCGTGCCCCTGGCCAAAGGCAGGCACTAAACCACTGTGCCACCCACAGATCCCGGGACCCAGGAAATTTAACAAAAATCCCCTACTCCTGGACAAGCAGAGCAGGACTGATTTCATTTTGTGCTACACCTGTCACCTCCTGTATGACCCCTACATAACCTGCTTATTGTTAAGATGCTGCCCCACCCTAGTCAAGCTTTTGGGCACACGCTACTCAGAAATCGGCCCATAACAATGTAACCCTGCTTTGTGCCCACCAAAACTGCGCGCCAATTCTGACCAAAGTAATAGGCCAACTCAAATGGATACTATAGGGTAAGATGTAATTCAATTGGCCACCTGCGTGTGGACCGACATGACTGTGCAACTTTCTGTGTATCCCATGGGCCACTGGCCCCTATAAAGCTGCTATGCCTCTTAGTCTCGGGGTCCAAGTCCCTGCTCCGCTGTGTCAGATATACTTAGACCCACGCTCCAGCTTGTGAATAAACCCTCTTGTGTTTGCATCGGTGTCAGCTTCTCAGTGGTTTCTAGGATTCACAATCTTGGCCACAACATTTGGGGGCTCGTCCGGGATCTGAGAGACCTCCAGGACCTTATCTGGAGGATTTCACGCGTGGTGAGTGCACTCAACTTTTTCCACCTTTTGCGCGCATATTCTCTAAGAGCTCTAACCTGTAGGAATTCCAATATGTATTAGTTCGGCATTGGCTTAGGCGGATGCGCTGGTGGGCCATCAACCGGGGGTCTTGAGGAGACGTCCTTTGCCCCTGCCTGGAGGATGGAGGTCCTCATCTGTATGGAGGATGAGCGTCCTCATATGTAAGGAGGATGGGGTCCTCATCTGTATAGATGACGGGGGTCCTCATCCGTAAGGAGGACGGGGGTCCTCATCCGTATGGAGGACGGGGTCCTCATCCGTAAGGAGGACGGGGGTCCTCCTCTGTATGGAGGACGGGGGTCCTCATCTGTAAGGAGGGCTGGCTGCCAGCCCTTTGGATTACTTTCTGTCTTGTCTCCGCAGCCGCACTAGAACGTTTGTCTGTTACTGTGTTCTTCTTACCTGTTTGTGTGCTGGTCTGTGTTACGGTGTTCTTGTTAACTGTGTGTTTGACTGTGTTATTTGTGAACTGTCATAACTGTCTGTGCCTTGGTGTGGACGGGGGACATAATGGGGCAGATGCAAACCATACCCTTGTCTCTTATGCTCTCCCACTTCTCGGATGTTAGGGAAAGAGCTCTTATTCTGAGCATAGACATACAGAGAGAGAGATTCCAAATATATTGCATATCAGAATGGCCAACCTTTGATGTGGGATGGCCCCGAGAAGGAAATTTTCACCTACCTATTATCTTACAGGTTAAGGCCGTGAATTTCAGGGACAAACCAAATGGCCACCCTGACCAGATGCCCAACATCCTGGCCTGTCAGGACATGATCGAGAATTCCCCTCCTTGGCTAAAACCCCTTTTTACTCCCCAAAGCACACAACTCGCCTGAAGGTAAGGAGAGACTCCGGGTCCACCGCCAGACTCTAATGGCAGGTCTCCAGGCTGCCGCGTGCAAGACGACCAATCTGGCCAAGGTCTATGATGTGAGACAGGGTAAGGATGAGAGTCCAGCAGCCTTCTTAGAGGGAGCAATAGAGGCTTTTAGGCAGTACACCCCTATGAACCCAGAAGCCCCGGAAACAAAGGCCGCAATTATCATGGCTTTTGTTAACCAGGCCGCTCTGAACATTAAAAAGAAATTGCAAAGAGTAGAGAGACTGGGAGAGAAGAGCTTGCAGGACTTAATGATAATAGCAGAACGAGTCTATAATAGAAAAAGTCTGGAAGAACTGCATGTTACCACCCCACACGCTATTAAAGGGGTATTCAAACAGCCCCCAGACAGCTGGATCAGCAATGCCCATCTGACCCATTATCAGAGCCTACTGCTAAACCCCACCAGAATTTTATTTAAGCCACCGACATTGAATCTGGCAACGCTACTCCCTAACCCAGACTGGGACCCCCCTCTGCACGACTGTCAAGAAATTTTGGCACAGGTGTACGGAATCAGCGCTGATCTCCAGGACCAGCCACTGCCGAACGCCGATGCCACCTGGTACACGGACGGCAGCAGTTTTGTCCGAGAAGGAGTCCGATTTGCGGGGGCAGCCATACCATAACCACGGAGACAGAGACCGTCTGGGCGGAGCCATTGACAGCCTGAATGTTGGCTCAATGGGCAGAACTGATCCCACTGGGCAATGCGCTGACCATGGGGGAAGGTAAACGAATAAACATCTACACCAACAGCAGGTACGCCTTTGCCACCACTCGCATCCACGGAGCCCTTTACAGAGAGAGAGAGAGCTTCTGACAACAGAGGCAAAGACTGTTAAAAACAAAATGGAGATTCTTGAACTCCTGAGGACCCTCTGGCTGCCCGAGGCCCTGGCCATCATCCACTGTCCGGGGCACCAAAAGGCAGACACGCCAGTAGCCAGGGGAAACCGGCTAGCCGATTTAAAAGCAAAGGAGAAAAAAATAAAAAAATAAAAAATAAAAGCAAAGGAGGCGTCCCTTTTGGTGACCCAGGTCTTAGCAACCACGCTACCTGATCCGGGGGAACGGAACCTGCCGGACACCCCCAACTATAGTGATGCTGACTTACACTGGATCAAACACTTGCCTATGACCCAGTGATTGTGTGGCTGGTGGAGGGCCACAGACTCCAGCATCATCTTGCCAGAGGAACTGGGACGGCGAGTCCTATCCAAAACGCATCGGAGTACTCACACGGGAACAAGGAAGATGGAAGACCTCCTACGACATGCAAAGATCACTATTAAAGACTCTCGAGCAAAGATCGAGCAGATCGTGCCAGATAAGCTGCCACTCATGCCAGTTAACTAATGCCACCGCCCATGGATCTAACCCAGGCACCTGACTCCGGGGGGGACCGCCCAGGAGCCTACTGGGAAGTGGACTTCACTGAGGTAAAACCTGGAAAATATGGATACAGGTATTTATTAGTGTTTGTAGATACTTTTTCAGGATGCACAGAGGCACTTCCCACCAAACCTGAAACGGCACAGACCGTGACCAAGAAACTGCTGGAAGACATCTTACCGAGGTATGGTTTTCCTGTTAAGATTGGGTCAGACAAGGGCCCAGGATTCTTCTCTAAGGTAACACAGGGAGTGGCACTAGTACTTGGGACAGATTGGAAATTAGATTGTGCATATAGGCCCCAGAGCTCAGGACAGGTAGAGAGGATGAACAGAACATTAAAGGAGACCTTAACTAAATTAGCCCTGGAGACTGGCGGGGACTGGGTGACTCTCCTCCCCTTCGCCCTATATAGGGTGAGGAACTCCCCATATAAGATGGGACTGACTCCCTACGAGATCATGTTCGGTCTTCCTCCACCTGTTATCCCCATTTTAAAACTTGTGCTTGCTGAATTTGATGATCACCAACTTCTTTTCTCCCTCCAAATGTCATGAACCCATGAGCAGGTGTGGCCTAAGCTGAGGGCCCTCTATGAGACTGGGCCACCCCCGGATCCCCATCGATATCGGCCAGGTGACTGGGTGTACGTGTGTACGTGTGGAGATACCAACACCGGACACTTCAACCTCGCTGCAAGGGACCTACACCCTGATCCTGACCACTCCCAACGCTCTCAAGGTCGACGGGATTACTCCCTGGTCCACTACACCCACGTCCAGCCAGCTGACCCACATACCGTTCTCAAGAACTTTGTTCCAGAATGGAAAAGCCAACCGGACAAGGACAATCCCCTAAAGCTAAGAGTGCACCGTTCTCACTAATTTCACACCTCCAAGACTGTCTGAGGTTGTCCTTCAAAATAGAAAGGGATTAGACTTAGTCTTCTTACAACAAAGGGTGTGTGTGTGTGGGGGGGGGGGTTATGTGCTGCCTTAAACGTAGAATGCTGCTTCTTTTTTTTTTTTTAATTTTATTTATGATAGTCACAGTGAGAGAGAGAGAGAGAGAGAGATACAGGCAGAGACACAGGCAGAGGGAGAAGCAGGCTCCATGCACCGGGAGCCTGACGTGGGATTCGATCCCGGGTCTCTAGGATCGCGCCCTGGGCCAAAGGCAGGCGCTAAACCGCTGCGCCACCCAGGGATCCCTAGAATGCTTCTTCTTAGCTGGAATATAAATGGCAGCGAGAACAGCAACAAGGTTGGTTAAAATCCTGGTTTAATCATTCCACCTGGCTCACTCTAAGAGCAACCTGGACCCTTGATTGGATCCTGCATAGGATCCTCTGAAAAAGGGGGGGATGTGGGACCCAGGAAATTTAACAAAAATCCCCTACCCCTGGACAAGCAGAGCAGGACTGATTCCATTTTGTGCTACACCTGCCACCTCCTCTATGACCCCCACATAACCTGCTTATTGCTTAAGGCGCTGCCCCACCCTAGTCGAGCCGCTGGGCACACCCTAATCGGAAATCGGCTCAGAACAATGTAACCCTGCTTTGTGCCCGCCAAAACTGCGTGTCAATTCTGACCAAAGTAATAGGCCAGCTCAAATGGATACTATAGGGTAAGATGTAATTCAATCGGCCACCTGCGTGTGGACCGACATGACTGTGCACCTTTCTGTGTATCCCATGGGCCACTGGCCCCTATAAAGCTGCTACGTCGCCTCTTAGTCTCGGGGTCCAAGTCCCTGCTCTGCAGTGCCGGGTATATTTGGACCCATGCTGGAGCTTGTAAATAAACCCTCGTGTGTTTGCATCGGTGTCGGCTCCTTGGTGGTTTCTCGTATTTGCAATCTTGGGCACAAGACCAGGGCCTGCTGCCCTGACCTCCCTTCCAGGGCCACACTGACCGCCCCACAGGCCCTCTGTGCCCGAGGCACACAGGCACGGGGATGCGGGGAGGGGAGGAAGTGCCCCGGAACCCGGCCAGCCCAGGCCCCCAGGACAGAGGGAGCACAGACCTCCTAGGTCGCTTTGCACAGACCTTGGTGACCTGAGGCTCCCTGACTGTCACTCTGTCCCAGCCCCTCCTGGCCCGCGGGGCACAGGCTGAGTCCCAGTAAAGTCCGTGGGGTCCTGACCCTGGTGTCTGGCCGCCCCTGGAAGGCACGTGGGGACGTCAGCTGTGTGTGTGCCTGGCGGCGCCCCTGCAGGGGCTGGTTGGGGCCTGAGTGGTGCCCCCTCCTCCTCTCTGGGGGTCTCTCCACGCCCCGAGCACAGAGTTCCTGGAGACACAGAAATGGGCTGGCTGTGCATTTTCGCACCACAACACTTTCTTGACTTGCTACAGCAAACGGGCTCAGAGCCGAGGGTGCGCGCCTTCCCCTGGGCAGGGAGACCTTTCTGTCCTTTAGGGGAGGGCAAGAATCACACGGGGTGGGGGGGCAGGGGCTGGAGTCCCCCACCTGGGAGCATGTGTGGACTCCGTGTGGGGGTGTGTGTCCTGAGGTTTCAGCCTGAGAGACGGTTCTGAGGACAGCAGAGCTGACCTGGACCTGCAGCTCATGGGCTCCTGCGCTGGGTCCCCGCAGGGCAGCTGGACCCCGGCCTTGGGCCCCCTGGGGCCCCAACACCTGGAGGAGCCTGCCTCCTGCTGTGGGTGTTGGTGGGGCCAACCGGCCTACCCCTGTTCTCCCCACCCTGGGGTGTCCCGGGATCCCCAGGGCTGCCCTAGGTCAGCGACCTGTATCTGTGGGGCACGCCCAGAGCCCAGGAGGCCACATCCAGCTGTGAGAGGGCTCCCTCAGCCCAGAGCCAGAATCCAGGCCCAGCCAGGGCCATGGGGGGCTGGATCCCATTAGTCTTTGTGTTGGGCCTGGGGGGGACTCAAATCACCCCAGCCCCCACAGAGCCCGGGGCCAGGCCCGCCCAGGTCCCTCTGGGTTAGGGGCTGGTGTCCTGTGCAGGGTGTGCCACCCTCCAGGATAGACAGTGGGAGGAGGCAGGGCACAGTGCATCCTGTGTTCCACCCACCTGCACCCACCCTGTCGGGCACTCCCGGCCTTCCCTCTTCCCTGCAACCCCTGGGTACTCTATGGGACACCAGGGCTCTGATGGGAGTAGGCTGTCCAGAGAACACCGGGGAGGCTGAGCATGTCCCACAGGGGGCAGCTGCACTAGGTCCTTGCTGGGGGCCGATGGTGTTGGGGCAGAGGTATGATGGTGGTGGACTGTGGGGGATGGTGTAGGGGGGATGGTGTGGGGGTATAGTGTGGGTGGGGATTGTGTGGGGGTGTGAGGGGGATGGTGTAGGGGGGATGGTATGGGGACGACGCCATGGGGGATGATGATGTAGGGGGATGGTGTGGGGGTGGGGAATGAGCAGGATGGCTCAGGGTGCCTGCAGACACAGGGCATCCTCTTTCTCTAAGATGCACACAGAGATGTCTACAGATAATGGCGACCCCAGTCTGGGGTTTGCTGTGACACCTGCCCCAGGGGCCCCGTATGGTCAGTGCAGGGCCCTGGCTGGACCGGGGGCATTATCTGGGGGTCATCATACTATGTATGTTTACAAATTGCAAATTGTCTCAAATGAAATGCATAGACTTTAGAAATATATAAAGCATCGAGGGTGGGTGTCACCCTGACCCGTCCGGCCCTCATCGGATCGATGTGTGTCCTGTTCCAGCCACGGCCATGCCGCCTGGCCCCCAGGTCCCCTTACTGCCCCCCACGGCCCCCACCCCAGCCCCTTGCCTTTCAGGCGGCTGTCCCTCAACCCTTTGGAGTTCAGCTCACATGGCAACCCCTGGAGGCCCCATCCTAGTGGCCTCCTCATCCCCGAACTCCGGGTGTGGGGGCACGGGGGTCATCCCCAGCACCTTACCATGCGGCGGTGTGTTGTTGGCTGCTGTTGCTACCCCCGGCCTCAGAAGCCCCGTGTTTCCTACCCAGAAGCCCCCGGGCCTCCCCTGGGGCCCCAAACCCCCCCCAGCCCAGGAGCCTCACCCGACCCCGTAGCGGTCCCAAAACATGGTGTGGCTGCCGAACGTCCTGTTGACGTCCAGGCCTATCTGCGTGATGTCCCTGGAGGAGACCAGGGCCTCCTCCTTCATTTCCTGCGGGAAAACCGGGGAGGAGGAGCCGGCATCAGGGACACAGACCCCGACCTGTCACCAGCTGCCATCCTGGGCCGGGAGCCCTGGGGCCACCATGGGAGTGTGTCCTGCCAAAACCTCCTTCCTTCCCCTGGGAGGCCGGGGATGGCGGCAGTGCGCACCATGCCCATGGGACCTCTGTGAGGGCCTGTGCCCAGCTGTTGTGGGCGGGGAGGTGACTGAGGGTCAGCCTGGGTGGGAGGGGACAGGGGGTCAGCCCAGGTGGGGAGGGGACATGGGGGTGTTGTGCTCAAGATTGTGAGTCCGAGAAACCACTAAGGAGCCGACACCGATTCAAACACAGGAGGGTTGATTTACCAACTCGAGCTTGTGTCCAAGTATACCCGACAGGGCGGAGCAGGGACTTAGACCCCGAGGTGGGTTTTAGCTTAGTTTTGTTTTTTTGTTGTTTTGGGGTTTTTTTTAGCTTAGTTTTAAGGGCTGGTCTCAGGGATCTCCAGAAGGGCTGGAGCAATTCCTCAAGTTCTGTTTACATTTTGATATGGGGCCTTGGAGGGCATTGAGCTCTGTTCTTATTCTAATAGGGGCTTCCTGCCCTTGGCTTGGGCTCAGTTTTTATTGTAATGTGGGGCTTTCTAGGACATTAAGCTGTAAACTTTTGTTTTTTTTCCTGTAACTGAAGTAATGTAAATTTCAGCTCTTATTCACAGGGACCTGGGATGGCTGGACATGTGCTAACGCTGAACATAAAGTGGAATGGCCTTAATTTTCTTGGCCTCCACATGTCCCATCCTATCTAGCTCCTTCCCCCTTCCCCAGAGCTCCTAAGAGAGCAATTGCAAATGACCTCTGGTGCTAGCATGTGTTGGGGGACAGGCCCAGGGATTTGGGATCAAGAAGACCTGGAGCTCAGTCGTCCTGGGTGGCTGTGCAGTGGGATTCGATGCTGCAGACTCTTATTTCCTAAGGCTATCTTGACAACTGACTTTGTACATAGAAAACCTCTCCTTTGTCTTTAAAAGATGAAGAGCCAGTCAAAGCATTTTTTCTCTGCCCATCTGATTGCTCAGATTCCAATGTGAGACGTATTTCCTGTTAATAAGGATAATTTACTATCCGTAGTACTATGGTTAAAATATTCTGACACAAGTAATTCAGAGGGATGAGGGTTTCTCATCTCTTTCTTCACAGTTCAGTCACTCATCAGGAAATGCATCTTTATGGATTTGGAACGAACTGAGAGACATTATTACCAATGGTCCTATTACTATGTGAAGGATTCTTCCCTGAGATTCTTCCCCTGTTTTAACTGACACTGAAACACTGCGAACTCTTTGGAAGACAAATGTCCAGGAAATAAATGTTATGCATTGCTAATTTTAAATGCACTTGCAATATGGTGTCTAATATAAAAGAAGTATTTTTATCTGATATTTGCTATTTATTATCCTTTCCTGCTTTTCAGGTTGAGGAGGCATTATACGTGCTCATAAGTGTTTTTCTTTCCTTCTGATATAAAATTCTTACTTTGTTCCCATTGAAGGAACTCTTTAAGAATAAGGCAAAAATTAATTAAACTATTCTAAAATGTCTTCACACTTGGAGCCTGATTCATTTATGTCAATTTTCAAAATAAATCTTATTGATTAGAAAAAAAAAACAAAGATTTATAGGGAAATTGAGAAGATAGTACAGAGAATTCCCATGCACTCGCACTCAATTTCTCCAATTATCGATATCTTATATTAGTACGGTACAAATATTAGCGAATGAATCAATATTAAAATATTCGCATTAACCAAAGACCGTACTTTATTCAGATTTCCTTTTTTTTTTTTTTTTTTGCTAAGTTACCATCCCTCATATCACATTAAACTTGTCATCATGTTTTCTTAGGCTCCTCTGGATTTTGACAGTTTTTCAGCCTTTTCTTCTTGTTGTTGAACTGGAACACTTTGAGAAGTAGAGTATTTTGTAAAATTTCCCTTAGTTGGGACATGTCTGTTGTTTATCTCATGATTGAACTGTGATTGTGGATCATATACAGAGATATACTGCCATTTTTATTATATCATATAAAGGATAGATACTATCAACATGATTTATCAGTCTTGGGAGGCAGATGTCTGCTACCCACTCCTACATGGGAGTTAGAACCTAGCTACACTCTAATTGAAGAAGGCCGTTGGAAATCACTGTATTCAACTCAGATACACGGGAGTATAGGCCTGACGCTTCCACATGCTTTTCTCACAACCTCTCCCAGCACCTACCATCAGGATGTTAGCAGCTAAGTCTACAGGCAGGCAGGATGCGGGTGGGTCCTGCCCTGAGCTCAGCTCTCAAAAGGAAGCATGCCTCGAAGCCAGCTTTCTACTAGCTGCGTTTTTATGGCCATGAGAATGTAGCAGCATTGTAAGTCAGGAGGTTCCATGTACACCGCTCTACTGCACCTGGAGACACAAGCATTGAAGCCTGCAGCTAGGCCCTTGTGTCCTATGAGCTTCTGACAAACTTGTCTAGAGAGGAGGTTCGAAATTCCATCTGAAGGCTGTGTGGAACTGTGAGGGACTGGGGGTGAGCTCAAGTCTCAGAAGCAAGTACCCATTGGACACTGAGTTCAACTAGCTTCTCATGTAAGGAACTTAGTATGTAGCACCAAACTAAGAGAGCAGTTCCTCAAATATCTCTAGATTGGTATATGAGACACTAGTCGTGTGGGCTGGCACCTTCCACTAACCTCTCACAACCCTTCTGTCACGCATCGAGGCTAGGCCTGATAGGAGCGAAGTGTATCTGCAGTCAGCATGTGGGAGGTACAGGGCATAAGTTTAACTCTCAGAAGTGTGTATGCTTTGCAGGCAGATGTCTGCTAGACACTTATTGATGGGAGCTAGAAGCCGAGCTACACTGTAATTGATCAAGGACGTTGGCAATCGCTGTATTGAACTGAGATACACGAGAGTACAAGCCTGTCACTTCCACATGCTTTTCACACAACCTCTGTCAGCACCTAACATAAGGATGCCTGGACCTATGTCTACAGGCAGTCAGGATGCGGGAGGGTCCTGCCCTGACCTCAGCTCTCACAACGAAACATGCCTAGAAGCCAGGTTTCAACTAGCTGAGTTCTTATGGCAGTGAGAATGTAGCAGTATTCTGAGTCAGGAGGTTCCAAGATTACCACTCTACTGCACCTGGGGACACCTTCCAGGTCGGCATTGTTCCACTTGCGTCTCAGAATCCTCTGACAAACGTCTCTGGTGAAGACGTTCGAAACTCACTCTGCAGGCAGTGTACAACTGTGAGGGACTGAGTGTGAGCTCAACTCTCAGAAGTAAGTTGCTTTTGGACAAGGCGTTCAGCTAGCTTCTCACCTATGGAACTTAGTATGTAGCACCAGTCTAAGACAGGAATTACTAGGAAATCGCTGGATTGAGCTTGGAGGCACTACTCTTCTGTGCCGGGACATTCCACTTACCTCTCACAACACTTCAGTCACGCATCGAGCCTAGGCCTTTTAGAAGCGACGTGTACCTGCAGGCAGGATGTGGGAGGTACAGGCCATAAGCTCAACTCTCAGAAGTGTGTATGCCTGGGAAGCAGATGTCTGCTACCCACTCATACATGGTAGTTAAAACTTACCTACACTCTGAAGAAGGCCATTGAAAATCACTGTATTCAACTCAGATACACGTGAGTTCAGGTTCGACGCTTCCACATGCTTTTCTCACAACCTCTCCCAGCACCTAACATAAGGATGCTAGGACCTATGTCTACAGGCAGTCAGGATGCGGGAGGGTCCTGTCCTGACCTCAGCTCTCACAAGGAAGCATGCCTCGAAGCCAGCTTTCCACTAGCTGCGTTGTTATGGCCGTGAGAACGTAGCAGCAATGTAAGTCAGGACGTTCCGTCAATACCGCTCTACCGCACCTGGAGACGCAACCATTGAAGCCTGCAGCTTGCCCCTTGCGTCCCATGAGCTTCTGACAAACCTGTCTAGTGAGGATGTTGGTAACTCCATGTGCAGGCAGTGTGGAACTGGGAAGAACCGCGTGTCAGCTCACCTCGCAGAAGGAAGTTCCCCAGAGTGACAGCTTTCAACTAGGTACTCAGGTTTGGAAGTTAGTATGTAGCTCCCTTCTGAGGGAGGAATTCCTCCGAAGTCGCTGGATTGAGCTAAGAGACACTTGCCTCTCACAAAACTTGCATCCCGTATCGAACGAAATCCTTTGGAAGCGAAGCGTACAGGCGTTCAGCATGTGGGAGGTACAAGCCATAAGCTCAATCCAAAGGAGTGTGCATGCTTGGAGGCAGC
Organism: Canis aureus; assembly: GCF_053574225.1. Classification (NCBI taxonomy): domain Eukaryota; kingdom Metazoa; phylum Chordata; class Mammalia; order Carnivora; family Canidae; genus Canis; species Canis aureus. Next base: position 434,088 of record NC_135611.1, on the reverse strand, counting down.
TGTCCCCTAGCGCGAAATTGACAAGGCAGACAGTTGGTTCTCACTTCGCTACTGTCCCGCATACAACGAAATGCTGTGGAAGTAGACCGTACAGGCAGTCAGGATGGGGGAGGTACAGGCCATAAGCTCAACTCTCAGAAATGTGTATGCCTTGCAGGCAGATGTCTGCTTGCCACTCGTTCATGGGAGTTAAAACGTAGCATGACTCTAATTGAACAAGGCTGTTGGAAATCCCTGTATTGAACTCAGATACACGTGAGTACAGGCCTGATACTTCCACATGCTTTTCACGCAACCTCTTCCAGCACCTCACTTAAGGATGATAGGAGCTATGTCTACAGGCAGTCAGGATGCGGGAGGGTCCTGCCCTGAGCTCAGCTCTCACAAGAAAGCATCCCTAGAAGCCAGGTTTCAACTAGCTGCGTTTTTATGACTGTGGTGTCCTTCTAACCTAATCTATACTTGGTCACTCCAGTCCCCAACTGGGCCTCAGCTGGACCTGGTACCTCTGGTACTTAGTTTGGCCTCACCTGGACCTGATGACTGTGTTCCCACCTGGGCCTCAACTGGTCTTATGACTTTTGTCCCCACCTGGGCCTCACCCAGACCAGGTGACTGAGTTCCACCTGGGTCTTACCTGGACCTGGTGAATCTGGTCCCCTCCTGGGTATCACCAGGACCTGGTGACTCTGGTCCTCACGTGCGCCCCACCTGGACCTGGTGACTCTTGTACCCACCTGGGCATCATCGGGATATGTTTAGTCTGTTTCCCAAGTGAGACTCTGGAACATTTAACTTTGGTCCTCACCTGGGCCTCACCTGGACCTGGTGACTCTGTTTCCCACATGAACCTCACCTGAACCTGGTGTCTCTGCTGTTCTTCTAGCCTCACCTGTACCTAGTGACTCCAGTCCCACTCCCCCCGGGCCTCACCTGGATTTGGTGACTCTGGTCCTCAGCTTGGTTTCATCTGGACCTGGTGACTGTGGTCCCCACCTTGGCCTCACCCAGACCTGCTGACTCTGGTTCCCACCTGCGCCTCACCTGTACCTGGTGATCTGGTTCTCACATGGACCACACCTAGACCTGGTGACCGTGCTGTCCTCCTAGACTCACCTTTAACTGGTAACTCTGGTCTCCACCTGGGCCTCACCTGGACCTGGTGAATCTGGTCCCCACTTGGTCCTCAAGAGGACCTGGTGACTCTGGTCCTGAGGTGGATATCATTGGGACATGGTTATTGTGTTCCCCACCTGGGACTCACCTCGACCTGGTAACTCTGGTCCTTACCTGGGCCTCACCTGGACCTGGTGATTCTGGTCGGCACCTGAGACTACCCTGGATCTGGTGACTGTGGTCCCCACCTGGGCCTCACTTGGACCTGGTGACTCTGATCCCCATCTGGGCCTCACCTGGCCCTGTTGACCATGGTCCTCAACTGGGCATAATTGGGACCTGGTGACTATGTTCCACAACTGGACCTCATCTGGACCAGGTGACTCTGGTTCCCCTCTGGGTCTCACCCTGACCTGGTGACTGTGAACCCCACTTTGGCCTGACTTGGACCTGCTGACTCTGGTTGCCACCTGCGCCTCACCTCGAACTGTTGACTCTGGTTCTTTCAAGGGCCTCCCCTGTACCTGGTGCTTCTGGTCCCCACCTGGGCCTCACTGGGACCTGGTGAGTGTGGTTGCCACCTGCACCTCACCTGGACATGGTGATTCTGGTCCCCACCGGAGCCTCACCCATACCTGGTGACTTAGGTCCCCACGTGGACCTCACTTGGACCTGGTGATTCTGGTCCTTGCCTGGTCCTCACCCGGACCTGGTGACTCTGTCCGGGTGTTGGGCTCCATTTCAGTGAGACGTTTCCGAAGCTCACAGGCCTCAGCTGGAGCCTGGAAGGAGGCAGGTGCGGCCCTAGGGATGGGGAGGCCGCCTCCTGCATGGCCTCCTGCAGTGCGAAAGTGTCCCGCAGATGGCGCCCGACTCCAGGCCCCGCCCAAGGAGCGTGCATGCGCAGTAAGCCTCCTCCGCCTGCACTAACAGGAGCCGGCCTGTGCTTGTGAGGCCTGAGGAGGACGTAGGGTCGCGTCCACGCTGATGAGCCCCAGCCTCCTCAGGCCCCGCGGTGAGGCTTCAGTAGCACATTGGGCCGCGTTCACGCTGTCAGGAGTCCCGGTCTCCTCAGGACCCGCGGTGAGGCTTCAGGAAGCTGTGGGCCCGCATCCACGCGACAGGAGCCCCTGGGCCTCCTCAGGACCCACGGTAAGGCTTCAGGAAGATGTGGGCCCGCATCCACACTGACATGAGCCCCTGGGCCTACTCAGGACCCGCGGGGAGGCTTCAGGAAGATGTGGCGCCGCGTCCACTCTGGCAGGAGCTCCCGGGCTCCTCAGGACCCAAGTTGAGGCTTCTGGAAGATGGGGGCCACATCCATGTTGACAGGAGCCCCGGCTTCCTCAGAACCCACGGTGAGGCTTCGGGAGGATGTGGGGCCACGTCCACACTGACAGGACGCTGACCTCCTCAGGACCCCCGGTGTAGACTTTGGGAAATATGGGGATGTGTCCATGCGGACAGAAGACCCCAGCCTTGTTAGGGCCTAAGAAAGATGTGGGGACCGCATCCACACTGACAGGTCTCCGGCCTCCTCAGGACCCCCTCTGAAGTTTTGGGAAGCTTTGGGGCCACATCCATGCTGACAGGAGCCCCGAACCTCCTCAGGTCTTATGGTGAGGCTTGAGGAAAATCTGGGGCCACGTCAACACTGACAGGACCCCCGTCCTCCTCAGGACATGCACTTGGCTTTGGGACATATGGGGCTGCGTCTATGCTGCCAGGAGCCCACAGCCTCCTCAGGACCCGCAGTGAGTTTTCGGGGGGACGTGGGGCCATGTCCAGGGTGACAGGAGCCCCCGGCCTCCTGAGGACCTGCTGTGAGGCTTCCAGAGGATGTGAGGCATAGTCCACAGTGACAGGAGCCCGGTCGTCCTCAGGACCCGCTGACTATGACTCAGGAACACGTGGGGCCGCGTCCGCATTCACAGGAGCCCGGCTTCCTCAGGACCCCCTGGAGGACTCTGGAGACACCTTTGGGGGCCACGTCCACATCAGAAGGGACTACTCAGAACCACAGGGTAAGTGAATGGGTAGAATTAATGGTAGGGTCAGGGGAAGGGAGGCAGTTAGTGGTTAGGGTTAAGTCAGATGTTAGGGGTTAGTGATTAGGCTTATGGTTACAGATTAGAGGTTAGGGTGAGGGATAAGGGTAAGGGTCAGTGGTTAGGAGTTAGGATGGGGGTTAGGGATTAGGGAAAGGGGTTAGGGTTAGGGACAGGATTTAGAGTTAGGGTTAGGGTTTAGGCTTTAGGGATTAGGGCAGGAGGTTAGGAGTTGGGGTTAGGGTTATGGTTAGAGTTAGGGTTGGGCTTAGGTTTGCAGTTAGGGTTAGGGGTAGAGGCAGGCTCCCCAAAGGGAGGGCGATGTGGGACTCGATCCTGGGATCCCAGGATCACACCCTGAGCCGAAGGCAGATGCTCAACCACTGAGCCACCAGGTGTCCCCAGGGTTTGGTTTCAAATCTAGTTTGTCTGATATAAGTATGGGTCCTCCAGCTTTCTTTTGCTGTCCATTAGCGTGATAGATGATTTTCCATCCCCTGGCTTTCAATCTGCTGGTGTCTATAGGTCTAAGGTGAGCATCTTGTAGGCAGCATACAGATGGATCTTGTTTTTTTAATAAAGATTTTATTTAAGAGAGAGAGAGAGAGAGGCAGAAAATTAGGCAGAGAGAGAAGCAGGCTCCCCACCAGGAGCCCAATATGGGACTCAATCCCAGACTCCAGGATCACACCCTGAGTCAAAGGCAAAGGCTCAACCCCTGAGCCACCCAGGCATCCCGGATCATGTTTTTTAAGCCACTCTGATACCCTATATCTTTTGATTGGAGCATTTAGTCTATCAGCATTCAGAGTGATTATTGAAAGATATGAACTTAGTGCCTTTGTGTTACCTGTAGAGTTGGTGTTGCTGGTGATGTTCTCTGGTCCTTTCTAGTTTTTTGCTTTTCGTCTTTTTCCCCCACTAGAAGAGTCCCTCTTAAAATTCCTTACTGGACTGGTTTAATGGTCATGAACTCCTTTATTTTTTGCCTGTCTGAGAAACTCTTTATCTCTCCTTCTATGCTGAATGACAGCCTTGCTGAAGAAAGAATTCTTACAAATTGAACTCCAATTTAAAAAAAATTAAAAACATAAAATAAATTTTTGCTATTATGATTGAGGAAAATGGCATTTTATGTTCAGAAATTTTTAATTTCTTCCTAGGGAGATTAAATAAATTTTGATGATTATTCTTAAAAAAAACAAAAGAAAGAATTCTTGGCTGCATACTTTTCCCATTCAGCATATTGAATATTTCCTTCCACTTCCTTCTGGCTTGCCAAGTTTGTGGACAGATCTGCTGCAAACTGATTCATCTTCCCTTGTAGGTTAAGGACTACCTCCCCCAAGCCCCACCTCCACTGCTTTCAGGATTCTTTTCTTGTCTGTGTATTTTGTGACTTTGACTCTGAGGTGCCTGGGTGATGGTCAGCTTCTGTTGAATTTATTGGGAGTTCTCTGTCTCTCGATTTCAGTGTCTGTGTCCTTCCTCAGGTTATAGAAGTTTACATAATTCATTCAAATAAAACTTCTACCCCCTTTTCTCTCTCTTCATCTTCTGAGTCTCCTATGATATGAATGTTATTGTTTTAATAAGTGGCTGAGTTCCCTCAGTCTGCCTCTGTGGTCCATAACCTTTCTTGTTTTTAAGGCTTCCACTTGGGACTGCATCTCAGTTATAGCATTTTTAACGTTGACCTGACTAGATTTTAGTTCTTTTAGTTCTACAGTAAGGGATTCTCTAGTTTTCTTCTATGTTATTTTTCCAGCCCAGCTGCTATCTTTCTTTTTTCCTTTTTTTTTTTAATTTTTATTTATTTATGATAGTCACAGAGAGAGAAAGAGAGAGAGGCAGAGACATAGGCAGAGAGAGAAGGAGGCTCCATGCACCGGAAGCCCGATGTGGGATTCGATCCCGGGTCTCCAGGATCGCACCCTGGGCCAAGGACAGGCGCCAAACAGCTGTGCCACCCAGGGATCCCTAGCTGCTATCTTTCTAATCATTGTTTTAAACTGTAGTTAGACATCATATATGTGTATTGATGAACTTCCTGGCTGTGAGTACTACCTCATGTTATTTTATGGAGGTGAATTTCTCCATCTCATTATTTTTTCCAGAAAAGAAAGAAGGAAGAAAAAGAAAAACCAAGAAAAACAATAACAACTGCCCTCACCAAAAAAACACCAGATTATTTTGGTCTGGTTGTTAAAAGATTCTAAATCCCAAAATAAGAAACACAATTATAGTACCATGAAAGTAAAAATAAGAAATATATAAGGTACATACATAAAAATTAAAATAAAGCAATTAATAAAAAAGAATCAAAGAAAATAAATGAAAATAAATCACAAAGTACAAAAGAAGCTAAACCCTACTTTCCAGGCAGAGCTGAAGCTCTGCAGCCTCTGTGGTCCGACAACTTGGTGGCAGCGAGTGGTCTGTGCGGGGTCTGGGGATGAGCCTTGGCGCTGATTCTCAGGTGCACATCTGCGGGGTCAGAGGCGGGGTGGGCGTCAGCGCCTCTGGCCTCCAGCGGGTGGCGCTGTGCTGCTCCCTGAGACTCGGCGCTGATGGGCGGGATGCGAGTGGGGACGCTGGGTCCTCTGGCGCTGGGGCTGAGCATCCCGCCCCACCAGTCTGCAGGGGCCTCCACAGAAGAGCCCCCAAGCCCCCGGGTCTCTGCCGCTTCTCTCAGAACCCTGCGTTCACTCTGCCTGCGTCTGAGCTTCTTTTGGTTCTGTTTTTTTATCTCAGACTGTTGTGCCCAAGATTGTGAATCCGAGAAACCACTGAGAAGCCGACACCGATGCAAACGCACCAGGGTTTATTTACAAGCTCAAGCTTGCGTCCAAGTACACCCGACACAACGGAGCAGGGACTTGGACCCCGAAGTGGGTTTTAGCTGAGTTTTAAGGGCTGGTCTCCGGGACCTCCAGAAGGGCTGGAGCAATTCCTCAAGTTCTCTTTACATTTTGGTATGGGGCCTTCAAGGACATTGAGCTCTGTTCTCATTCTAATAGGGGCTTCCTGCCCTAGGCCTGGGCTCAGTTCTTATGCTAATGTGGGGCTTTCAAAGACATTAAGCTATAAACTTTTGTTTTTTTGTTGTAACTGAAGTAATGGAAATTTCAGCTCTTCTTTGCAGGGGCCTGGGATGGCTGGACGTGTGCTAACACTGGACTTAAAGTGGAATGGCCTTAATTTTCTTGGCCTCCACGCATCCCGTCTTCCTATCTAGCTCCTTCCCCCTTCCCTGGAGCTCCTAAGAGAGCAATTGCAAATGACCTCTGGTGGCAGCCTGTGTTGGGGGACAGGCCCAGGGATTTGGGATCAAGAAGACCTGGAGCGCGGGCCTCCTGGGTGGCTGTGCAGTGGGATTCCATGCTGCAGACTCTTATTCTTTAAGGCTATCTTGAAAACTGACTTTGTACATAGAAAAGCTCTCCTTTGTATTTAAAAGATGAAGAGCCAGTCAAAGCATTTTTTCTCTGCCCATCTGATTGCTCAGATTCCAATGTGAGACGTATTTCCTGTTAATAAGGATAATTTACTATCCGTAGTACTATGGTTAAAATATTCTGACACAAGTAATTCTGAGGGATGAGGGTTTCTCATCTCTTTCTTCACAGCTCAGTCACTCATCAAGAAATGCATCTGTATGGATTTGGAAAGAACTGAGACACATTATTACCAATGATCATGTTATTATGTGAAGGATTCTTCCCTGAGATTTTTCCCCTGGTTTAACTGACACTGAAACACTGTGAACTCTTTGGAAGACAAATGTCAAGGAAATAAATGTTATGCATTGCTAATTTTAAATGCACTTGCAATATGGTGTCTAATATAAAAGAAGTATTTTTATCTAATATTTGCTATTTATTATCCTTTCCTGCTTTTAAGGTTGAGGAGGCATTATACATGTTCATAATCGCTGCATTGAAATGAGATACATGAGAGTACAAGCCTGTCACTTCCACATGCTTTTCACACATCCTCTACCAACACCTAACATAAGGATTCTAGGACCTATGTCTACAGGCAGTTATGATGCGGGAGGGTCATGCCTTGACCTCAATTCTCACAACAAAACATGCCTAGAAGCCTGGTTTCAACTAGCTGCGTTCTTATGGCAGTGAGAACGTAGCAGCATTCTGAGTCAGAAGGTTCCAAGATTACCACTCTACTGCACCTGGAGACACTTTCCATGCCTGCATTATTCCACTTGCGTCTCTCCAGTTTCTGAAAAACGTCTCTGGTCAACATGTTCGAAACTCATTCTGAAGGCAGTTGGAACGGTGGGACTGGGTGTGAGTTCAACTCTCAGAAGTAAGTTGCCTTTGGACACGGGGTTCAGCTAGCTTCTCACATATGGAATTTAGTATGTAGCACCAGTCTAAGAAAGGAATTACTAGGAAATCGCTGGATTGAGCTTGGAGGCACTAGTCATGTGGGCCTGCACCTTGCAATTACCTCTCACAACTCTTCAGTAACCCATCGAGCCTAGGCTTGTTAAGAGCGAAGTGTACCTGCAGGTAGGATGTGGGAGGTACAGGCCTAAGCTCAACTCTCAGAAGTGTGTATGCCTGGGAGGTAGAAGTCTGCTATCCACTCATATATGGGAGTTAGGACCTAGCTACAGGGATCCCTGGGTGGTGCAGGGGTTTAGCGCATGCCTTAGGCCCAGGGAGCAATCCTGGAGACCCTGGATCGAATCCCACATCGGGCTCCCGGTGCATGGAGCCTGCTTCTCCCTCTGCCTTTGTCTCTGCCTCTCTCTCTCTCTTTCTCTCTGTGTGTGTGTGTGACTATCATAAATAAATAAATTAATAAAAAAAAAAGAACCTAGCTACACTGAATAAAGAAGGCCATTGGACATCGCCATATTCAACACATATACACATGAGTATAGGCCTGTGCCTTCCACATGCGTTTCTCACAACTTCTCCCAGCACATAACATTAGGATATTAGCAGCTAAGTCTACAGGCGGGAAGGATGCGGGAAGGTTCTGCCCTGTCCTCAGCTCTCACAGGGAAGCATGCCTAGAAGCCAGCTCTCAACTAGCTGCGTTCTTATCACAGTGAGAAGGTAGCAGTATTCTGAGTCAGGAGGTTCCAAGATTACCACTCTACTGCACCTGGAGATACTGTCCAGGTCTCCATTGTTAAATTGCGTCTCAGAAGCCTCTGGCAAACGTTTCTGGTGAAGACATACGAAACTCACTCTGCAGGCAGTGTGGAACTGTGAGGGACTGATGGTGAGCTCAACTCTCAGAAGTAAGATGCTTTTGGACAAGGCGTTCAGCTACCTTCTCACGTATGGAACTTAGTATGTAGCACCAGTCTACCACAGGAATTATTAGGAAATAGCTGGATTGAGCTTGGAGGCACTAGTCTTGGGTGCCGGGAGATTCCAATTACCTCTCCCGACACTTCCGTCAAGCAGCGGGCCTAGGCCTTTTGGAAGCGAAAGGTACCTGCAGGCACGATGTAGGGTTACAGGCCATAAGCTCAACTCTCAGAATTGTGTATGCATGGGAGGCAAAGATCTGCTACCCACTCGTACATGCGTGTTGGAACCTAGCTACACTCTGATTGAAGCCGGTCTTTGGAAATCGATATATTCAACTCAGATACACGTGAGTTCAGGCCCAACGCTTACACATGCTTTTCCCGCAAACTCTCCCAGCTACTAACATAAGGATGTTAGCAGCTACGTCTACAGTCAGGCAGGATGCGTGAGGGTTCTGCCCTGAACTCAGCTCTCACAAGGAAGCATGACTAGAAGCCAGGTCTCTACGAGCTGCATTCTTATGGCAGTGTGAAGGTAGGAGGATTCTGAGTCAGGAGGTTCCAAGATTACCACTCTACTGCACCTGGAGATACCGTCGAGGTCTGCATTGTTAACTTGCGTCTCAGAAGCCTCTGGCAAACGTCTCTGGTGAAGACGTGAGAAGCTCACTCTGCAGGCAGTGTGGAACTGTGAGGGACTGAGGGTGAGCTCAACTCTCAGAAGTAAGATGCTTTTGGACAAGGCGTTCAGCTACCTTCTCACATATGGAACTTAGTATGTAGCACCAGTCTACCACAGGAATTACTAGGAAATCGCTGGATTGAGCTTTGAGGCACTAGTCTTGTGTGCCGGGAGATTCCAATTACCTCTCCCAACACTTCCGTCAAGCAGGGAGCCTTGGCCCTTTGGAAGCGAAAGGTACCTGCAGGCAGGATGTAGGGTTACAGGCCATAAGCTCAACTCTCAGAAGTGTGTATGCATGGGAGGCAGAGGTCGGCTACCCACTCGGACATTGGAGTTGGAACCTAGCTACACTCTGATTGAAGCCGGTCTTTGGAAATCGCTGTATTCAACTCAGATACACGTGAGTTCAGGCCCAATGCTTACACATGCTTTTCCCGCAAATTCTCCCAGCCACTAACATAAGGATGTTAGCAGCTACGTCTACAGTCAGGCAGGATGCGGGAGGGTTGTGCCCTGACTTCATTTCTCACAGGGAAGCATGCCTAGAAGCCAGCTCTCACCTAGCTGCGTTCTTATGGCAGTGAGAAGGTAGCAGTATTCTGAGTCAGGAGATACCAAGATTACCACTCTACTGCACCTGGAGATACCGTCCCGGTCTGCATTGTTAGTTGCATCTCACAAGCCTTTGGCAAACGTCTATGGTGAAAATGTGCGAAACTCACTCTACAGGTAGTGTGGAACTGTGAGGGACTAAGATTCAGCTCAACTCTCAGAAGTAAGATGCTTTTGGAAAAGGCGTTAGCTACATTCTCACATATATTGAACTTAGTATGTAGCACCAGTCTACCACAGGAATTACTAGGAAATCGCTGGATTGAGCTTGGAGGCACTAGTCTTGTGTGCCTGAAGACTCCAATTACCTCACCCAACACTTCCGTCACGCAACAGTTCTAGGCCTTTTAGAAGCGAAGGGTACCTGCAGGCAGGATGTGGAGGTACAGGCTGTAAGCTCAACTCTCAGAAGTAAGCATGGGAGGCAGATGTCTGCTCCCCACTGGTACATGGGAGTAGGAACCTAGCTACACTCTGATTGAAGAAGGCCGGTGGAAAACACGGTATTCAAATCAGATACACGTGAGTTCAGGCTCAATGGTTACACATGCTATTCCACCAACGTGTCCCAGCACCTAACATAAGGATGTTAGCAGCTTCGTTTAGAGTCAGGCAAGATGCGGGAGTGTTGTGTCCTGACCTCAGCTCTCACAGGGAAGCATGCCTAGAAGCCTGCTCTCACCTAGCTGCGTTCTTATGGCAGTGAGAAGGTAGCAGTATTCTGAGTCAGGAGGTACCAAGATTACCACTCTACTGCACCTGGAGATACCGTCCAGGTCTGCATTGTTAAGTTGCGTCTCACAAGCCTTTGGCAAAGGTCTCTGGTGAAGACGTGCGAAACTCACTCTGCAGGCCTTGTGGAACTGTGAGGGACTGAGGGTGAGCTCAACTCTCAGAAGTAAGATGCTTTTGCACAAGGCGTTAGCTACATTCTCACATATATTGAACTTAGTATGTAGCACCAGTCTACCACAGGAATTATTAGGAATTCGCTGGATTGAGCTTGGAGGCACTAGTCTTGTGTGCCTGGAGACTCCAATTACCTCTCCCAACACTTCCTTCACTCAACAGTTCTAGGCCTTTTAGAAGCGAAGGGTACCTGCAGGCAGTATGTGGAGGTACAGGCCGTAAGCTCATCTCTCAGAAGTAAGCATGGGAGGCAGTTGTCTGCTACCCACTAGTTCATGGGAGTAGGAACCTAGCTACACTCTGATTGAAGACGGCCGTTGGAAAACGCTGTATTCAACTCAGAAACACGTGAGTTCAGGCTCAATGGTTACACATGCTATTCCCCCAACCTGTCCCAGCACCAAACATAAAGATGTTAGCAGCTACGTCTACAGTCAGGCAGGATGCGGGAAGGTTGTGCCCTGACCTCAGCTCTCACAGGGAAGCATGCCTAGAAGCCAGCTCTCACCTAGCTGCGTTCTTATCGCAGTGAGAAGGTAGCAGTATTCTGAGTCAGCAGGTTCCAAGATTACCACTCTAATGCACCTGGAGAGATCATCCAGGTGCATTGTTAAGTGGCGTCTCACAAGCCTTTGGCAAACGTCTATGGTGAAGACGTGCGAAAATCACTCTGCAGGTAGTGTGGAACTGTGAGGGACTGAGGGTGAGCTCAACTCTCAGAAGTAAGATGCTTTTGGACAAGGCGTTAGCTACATTCTCACATATATTGAACTTAGTATGTAGCACCCGTCTACCACAGGAATTATTAGGAAATAGCTGGATTGAGCTTGGAGGCACTAGTCTTGTGTGCCTGAAGACTCCAATTACCTCGCCCAACACTTCCGTCACGCAACAGTTCTAGGCCTTTTAGAAGCGAAGGGTACCTGCAGGCAGGATGTGGAGGTACAGGCTGTAAGCTCAACTCTCAGAAGTAAGCATGGGAGGCAGATGTCTGCTCCCCACTGGTACATGGGAGTAGGAACCTAGCTACACTCTGATTGAAGAAGGCCGGTGGAAAACACGGTATTCAAATCAGATACACGTGAGTTCAGGCTCAATGGTTACACATGCTATTCCCCCAACGTGTCCCAGCACCTAACATAAGGATGTTAGCAGCTTCGTCTACAGTGAGGCAAGATGCGGGAGGGTTGTGCCCTGACCTCAGCTCTCACAGGGAAGCAGGCCTTGAAGCCAGCTCTCACCTAGCTGCGTTCTTATGGCAGTGAGAAGGTAGCAGTATTCTGAGTCAGGAGGTTCCAAGATTACCACTCTACTGCACCTGGAGATACCGTCCAGGTCTGCATTGTTAAGTTGCGTCTCACAAGCCTTTGGCAAAGGTCTCTGGTGAAGACGTGCGAAACTCACTCTGCAGGCCTTGTGGAACTGTGAGGGACTGAGGGTGAGCTCAACTCTCAGAAGTAAGATGCTTTTGCACAAGGCGTTAGCTACATTCTCACATATATTGAACTTAGTATGTAGCACCAGTCTACCACAGGAATTACTGGGAATTCGCTGGATTGAGCTTGGAGGCACTAGTCTTGTGTGCCTGGAGACTCCAATTACCTCTCCCAACACTTCCGTCACGCAGCAGGTCTAGGCCTTTTAGAAGCGAAGGGTAACTGCCGGCAGGATGTGGAGGTACAGGCCGTAAGCTCAACTCTCAGAAGTAAGCATGGGAGGCAGATGTCTGCTCCCCACTGGTACATGGGAGTAGGAACCTAGCTACACTCTGATTGAAGAAGGCCGGTGGAAAACGCTATATTCAACTCAGATACGCGTGAGTTCAGGCTCAATGGTTACACATGCTGTTCCCCCAACGTGTCACAGCACCTAATATAAGGATGTTAGCAGCTTCGTCTACAGTGTGGCAGGATGCGGGAGGGTTGTGCCCTGACCTCAGCTCTCACAGGGAAGCAGGCCTAGAAGCCAGTTCTCACCTAGCTGCGTTCTTATGGCAGTGAGAAGGTAGCAGTATTCTGAGTCAGGAGGTTCCAAGATTACCACTCTACTGCACCTGGAGATACCGTCCAGGTCTGCATTGTTAAGTTGCGTCTCACAAGCCTTTGGCAAAGGTCTCTGGTGAAGACGTGCGAAACTCACTCTGCAGGCCATGTGGAACTGTGAGGGACTGAGGCTGAGCTCAACTCTCAGAAGTAAGATGCTTTTGCACAAGGCGTTAGCTACATTCTCACATATTTTGAACTTAGTATGTAGCACCAGTCTACCACAGGAATTACTAGGAATTCGCTGGATTGAGCTTGGAGGCACTAGTCTTGTGTGCCTGGAGACTCCAATTACCTCTCCCAACACTTCCGTCACGCAACAGGTCTAGGCCTTTTAGAAGCGAAGGGTAACTGCCGGAAGGATGTGGAGGTACAGGCCGTATGCTCAACTCTCAGAAGTAAGCATGGGAGGCAGATGTCTGTTCCCCACTGGTACATGGGAGTAGGAACCTAGCTACACTCTGATTGAAGAAGGCCCGTGGAAAACGCTGTATTCAACTCAGATACACGTGAGTTCAGGCTCAATGGTTACACATGCTATTCCCCCAACGTGTCCCAGCACCTAACATAAGGATGTTAGCAGCTTCGTCTACAGTGAGGCAGGATGCGGGAGGGTTGTGCCCTGACCTCAGCTCTCACAGGGAAGCAGGCCTTGAAGCCAGCTCTCACCTAGCTGCGTTCTTATGGCAGTGAGAAGGTAGCAGTATTCTGAGTCAGTAGGTTCCAAGATTACCACTCTACTGCACCTGGAGATACCGTCCAGGTCTACATTGTTAAGTGGTGTATCACAAGCTTTGGCAAACGTCTCTGGTGAAGACGTGGAAACTCACTCTGCAGGCCTTGTCGAACTGTGAGGGACTGAGGGTGAGCTCAACTCTCAGAAGTAAGATGCTTTTGCACAAGGCGTTAGCTACATTCTCACATATATTGAACTTAGTATGTAGCACCAGTCTACCACAGGAATTACTAGGAATTCGCTGGATTGAGCTTGGAGGCACTAGTCTTGTGTGCCTGGAGACTCCAATTACCTCTCCCAACACTTCCGTCACACAGCAGGTCTAGGCCTTTTAGAAGCGAAGGGTAACTGCCGGCAGGATGTGGAGGTACAGGCCGTAAGCTCAACTCTCAGAAGTAAGCATGGGAGGCAGATGTCTGCTCCCCACTGGTACATGGGAGTAGGAACCTAGCTACACTCTGATTGAAGAAGGCCGGTGAAAAACGATGTATTCAACTCAGATACACGTGAGTTCAGGCTCAATGGTTACACATGCTATTCCCCCAACGTGTCCCAGCACCTAACATAAGGATGTTAGCAGCTTCGTCTACAGTGAGGCAGGATGCGGGAGGGTTGTGCCCTGACCTCAGCTCTCACAGGGAAGCAGGCCTTGAAGCCAGCTCTCACCTAGCTGCGTTCTTATGGCAGTGAGAAGGTAGCAGTATTCTGAGTCAGGAGGTTACAAGATTACCACTCTACTGCACCTGGAGATACCGTCAGGGTCTGCATTGTTAAGTTGCGTCTCACAAGCCTTTGGCAAAGGTCTCTGGTGAAGACGTGCGAAACTCACTCTGCAGGCCTTGTGGAACTGTGAGGGACTGAGGGTGAGCTCAACTCTCAGAAGTAAGATGCTTTTGCACAAGGCGTTAGCTACATTCTCACATATATTGAACTTAGTATGTAGCACCAGTCTACCACAGGAATTACTAGGAATTCGCTGGATTGAGCTTGGAGACACTAGTCTTGTGTGCCTGGAGACTCCAATTACATCTCCCAACACTTTCGTCACGCAGAACGTCTAGGCCTTTTAGAAGCGAAGGATAACTGCCGGCAGGATGTGGAGGTACAGGCCGTAAGCTCAACTCTCAGAAGTAAGCATGGGAGGCAGATGTCTGCTCCCCACTGGTACATGGGAGTAGGAACCTAGCTACACTCTGATTGAAGAAGGCCGGTGGAAAACGCTGTATTCAACTCAGATACACGTGAGTTCAGGCTCAATGGTTACACATGCTATTCCCCCAACGTGTCCCAGCACGTAACATAAGGATGTTAGCAGCTTTCGTCTACAGTGAGGCAGGATGCGGAAGGGTTGTGCCCTGACCTCACCTCTCACAGGGAAGCAGGCCTTGAAGCCAGCTCTCACCTAGCTGCGTTTTTATGGCAGTGAGAAGGTAGCAGTATTCTGAGTCAGGAGGTTCCAAGATTACCACTCTACTGCACCTGCAGATACCGTCCAGGTCTGCATTGTTAAGTTGCGTCTCACAAGCCTTTGGCAAAGGTCTCTGGTGAAGACGTGCGAAACTCACTCTGCAGGCCTTGTGGAACTGTGAGGGCCTGAGGGTGAGCTCAACTCTCAGAAGTAAGATACTTTTGGACAAGGCGTTAGCTACATTCTCACATATATTGAACTTAGTATGTAGCACCAGTCTACCACAGGAATTACTAGGAATTCGCTGGATTGAGCTTAGAGGCACTAGTCTTGTGTGCCTGGAGACTCCAATTACCTTTCCCAACACTTCCGTCACGCAGAAGGTCTAGGCCTTTTAGAAGCGAAGGGTAACTGCCGGCAGGATGTGGAGGTACAGGCCGTAAGCTCAACTCTCAGAAGTAAGCATGGGAGGCAGATGTCTGCTCCCCACTGGTACATGGGAGTAGGAACCTAGCTACACTCTGATTGAAGAAGGCCGGTGGAAAACGCTGTATTCAACTCAGATACACGTGAGTTCAGGCTCAATGGTTACACATGCTATTCCCCCAACGTGTCCCAGCACGTAACATAAGGATGTTAGCAGCTTTCGTCTACAGTGAGGCAGGATGCGGAAGGGTTGTGCCCTGACCTCACCTCTCACAGGGAAGCAGGCCTTGAAGCCAGCTCTCACCTAGCTGCGTTTTTATGGCAGTGAGAAGGTAGCAGTATTCTGAGTCAGGAGGTTCCAAGATTACCACTCTACTGCACCTGCAGATACCGTCCAGGTCTGCATTGTTAAGTTGCGTCTCACAAGCCTTTGGCAAAGGTCTCTGGTGAAGACGTGCGAAACTCACTCTGCAGGCCTTGTGGAACTGTGAGGGCCTGAGGGTGAGCTCAACTCTCAGAAGTAAGATACTTTTGGACAAGGCGTTAGCTACATTCTCACATATATTGAACTTAGTATGTAGCACCAGTCTACCACAGGAATTACTAGGAATTCGCTGGATTGAGCTTAGAGGCACTAGTCTTGTGTGCCTGGAGACTCCAATTACCTTTCCCAACACTTCCGTCACGCAGAAGGTCTAGGCCTTTTAGAAGCGAAGGGTAACTGCCGGCAGGATGTGGAGGTACAGGCCGTAAGCTCAACTCTCAGAAGTAAGCATGGGAGGCAGATGTCTGCTCCCCACTGGTACATGGGAGTAGGAACCTAGCTACACTCTGATTGAAGAAGGCCGGTGGAAAACGCTGTATTCAACTCAGATACACGTGAGTTCAGGCTCAATGGTTACACATGCTATTCCCCCAACGTGTCCCAGCACGTAACATAAGGATGTTAGCAGCTTCGTCTACAGTGAGGCAGGATGCGGGAGGGTTGTGCCCTGACCTCACCTCTCACAGGGAAGCAGGCCTTGAAGCCAGCTCTCACCTAGCTGCGTTCTTACGGCAGTGAGAAGGTAGCAGTATTCTGAGTCAGGAGGTTCCAAGATTACCACTCTACTGCACCTGGAGATACCGTCCAGGTCTGCATTGTTAAGTTGCGTCTCACAAGCCTTTGGCAAAGGTCTCTGGTGAAGACGTGCGAAACTCACTCTGCAGGCCTTGTGGAACTGTGAGGGCCTGAGGGTGAGCTCAACTCTCAGAAGTAAGATGCTTTTGCACAAGGCGTTAGCTACATTCTCACATATATTGAACTTAGTATGTAGCACCAGTCTACCACAGGAATTACTAGGAATTCGCTGGATTGAGCTTGGAGGCACTAGTCTTGTGTGCCTGGAGACTCCAATTACCTCTCCCAACACTTCCGTCACGCAGCAGGTCTAGGCCTTTTAGAAGCGAAGGGTAACTGCCGGCAGGATGTGGAGGTACAGGCCGTATGCTCAACTCTCAGAAGTAAGCATGGGAGGCAGATGTCTGCTCCCCACTGGTACATGGGAGTAGGAACCTAGCTACACTCTGATTGAAGAAGGCCGGTGGAAAACGCTGTATTCAACTCAGATACACGTGAGTTCAGGCTCAATGGTTACACATGCTATTCCCCCAACGTGTCCCAGCACCTAACATAAGGATGTTAGCAGCTTCGTCTACAGTGAGGCAGGATGCGGGAGGGTTGTGCCCTGACCTCAGCTCTCACAGGGAAGCAGGCCTTGAAGCCAGCTCTCACCTAGCTGCGTTCTTATGGCAGTGAGAAGGTAGCAGTATTCTGAGTCAGGAGGTTCCAAGATTACCACTCTACTGCACCTGGAGATACCGTCCAGGTCTGCATTGTTAAGTTGCTTCTCACAAGCCTTTGGCAAAGGTCTCTGGTGAAGACGTGCGAAACTCACTCTGCAGGCCTTGTGGAACTGTGAGGGCCTGAGGGTGAGCTCAACTCTCAGAAGTAAGATGCTTTTGCACAAGGCGTTAGCTACATTCTCAAATATATTTAACTTAGTATGTAGCACCAGTCTCCCACAGGAATTACTAGGAATTCGCTGGATTGAGCTTGGAGGCACTAGTCTTGTGTGCCTGGAGACTCCAATTACCTCTCCCAACACTTCCGTCACGCAGCAGGTCTAGGCCTTTAGAAGCGAAGTGTAACTGCCGGCAGGATGTGGAGGTACAGGCCGAAAGCTCAACTCTCAGAAGTAAGCATGGGAGGCAGATGTCTGCTCCCCACTGGTACATGGGAGTAGGAACCTAGCTACACTCTGATTGAAGAAGGCCGGTGGAAAACGCTGTATTCAACTCAGATACACGTGAGTTCAGGCTCAATGGTTACACATGCTATTCCCCCAACCTGTCCCAGCACGTAACATAAGGATGTTAGCAGCTTCGTCTACAGTGAGGCAGGATGCGGGAGGGTTGTGCCCTGACCTCACCTCTCACAGGGAAGCAGGCCTTGAAGCCAGCTCTCACCTAGCTGCGTTCTTATGGCAGTGAGAAGGTAGCAGTATTCTGAGTCAGGAGGTTCCAAGATTACCACTCTACTGCACCTGGAGATACCGTCCAGGTCTGCATTGTTAAGTTGCGTCTCACAAGCCTTTGGCAAAGGTCTCTGGTGAAGACGTGCGAAACTCACTCTGCAGGCCTTGTGGAACTGTGAGGGCCTGAGGGTGAGCTCAACTCTCAGAAGTAAGATGCTTTTGCACAAGGCGTTAGCTACATTCTCACATATATTGAACTTAGTATGTAGCACCAGTCTACCACAGGAATTACTAGGAATTCGCTGGATTGAGCTTGGAGGCACTAGTCTTGTGTGCCTGGGGACTCCAATTACCTCTCCCAACACTTCAGTCACGCAGCAGGTCTAGGCCTTTTAGAAGCGAAGGGTAACTGCCGGCAGGATGTGGAGGTACAGGTCGTAAGCTCAACTCTCAGAAGTAAGCATGGGAGGCAGATGTCTGCTCCCCACTGGTACATGGGAGTAGGAACCTAGCTACACTCTGATTGAAGAAGGCCCGTGGAAAACGCTGTATTCAACTCAGATACACGTGAGTTCAGGCTCAATGGTTACACATGCTATTCCCCCAACCTGTCCCCGCACCTAACATAAGGATGTTAGCAGCTTCGTCTACAGTGAGGCAGGATGCGGGAGGGTTGTGCCCTGACCTCACCTCTCACAGGGAAGCAGGCCTTGAAGCCAGCTCTCACCTAGCTGCGTTCTTATGGCAGTGAGAACGTAGCAGTATTCTGAGTCAGGAGGTTCCAAGATTACCACTCTACTGCACCTGGAGATACCGTCCGGGTCTGCATTGTTAAGTTGCGTCTCACAAGCCTTTGGCAAAGGTCTCTGGTGAAGACGTGCAAAACTCACTCTGCAGGCCTTGTGGAACTGTGAGGGACTGAGGGTGAGCTCAACTCTCAGAAGTAAGATGCTTTTGCACAAGGCGTTAGCTACATTCTCACATATATTGAACTTAGTATGTAGCACCAGTCTACCACAGGAATTACTAGGAATTCGCTGGATTGAGCTTGGTGGCACTAGTCTTGTGTGCCTGGAGACTCCAATTGCCTCTCCCAACACTTCCGTCACGCAGCACGTCTAGGCCTTTTAGAAGCGAAGGGTAAGTGCCGGCAGGATGTGGAGGTACAGGCCGAAAGCTCAACTCTCAGAAGTAAGCATGGGAGGCAGATGTCTGCTCCCCACTGGTACATGGGAGTAGGAACCTAGCTACACTCTGATTGAAGAAGGCCCGTGGAAAACGCTGTGTTCAACTCAGATACACGTGAGTTCAGGCTCAATGGTTACACATGCTATTCCCCCAACGTGTCCCAGCACCTAACATAAGGATGTTAGCAGCTTCGTCTACAGTGAGGCAGGATGCGGGAGGTTTGTGCCCTGACCTCAGCTCTCACAGGGAAGCAGGCCTTGAAGCCAGCTCTCACCTAGCTGCGTTCTTATGGCAGTGAGAAGGTAGCAGTATTCTGAGTCAGGAGGTTCCAAGATTACCACTCTACTGCACCTGGAGATACCGTCCAGGTCTGCATTGTTAAGTTGCGTCTCACAAGCCTTTGGCAAAGGTCTCTGGTGAAGACGTGCGAAACTCACTCTCCAGGCCTTGTGGAACTGTGAGGGACTGAGGGTGAGCTCAACCCTCAGAAGTAAGATGCTTTTGCACAAGGCGTTAGCTACATTCTCACATATATTGAACTTAGTATGTAGCACCAGCCTACCACAGGAATTACTAGGAATTCGCTGGATTGAGCTTGGAGGCACTAGTCTTGTGTGCCTGGAGACTCCAATTACCTTTCCCAACACTTCCGTCACGCAGAAGGACTAGGCCTTTTAGAAGCGAAGGGTAACTGCCGGCAGGATGTGGAGGTACAGGCCGTAAGCTCAACTCTCAGAAGTAAGCATGGGAGGCAGATGTCAGCTCCCCACTGGTACATGGGAGTAGGAACCTAGCTACACTCTGATTGAAGAAGGCCCGTGGAAAACGCTGTATTCAACTCAGATACACGTGAGTTCAGGCTCAATGGTTACACATGCTATTCCCCCAACGTGTCCCAGCACCTAACATAAGGATGTTAGCAGCTTCGTCTACAGTGAGGCAGGATGCGGGAGGGTAGTGCCCTGACCTCAGCTCTCACAGGGAAGCAGGCCTTGAAGCCAGCTCTCACCTAGCTGCGTTCTTATGGCAGTGAGAAGGTAGCAGTATTCTGAGTCAGGAGGTTCCAAGATTACCACTCTACTGCACCTGGAGATACCGTCAAGGTCTGCATTGTTAAGTTGCGTCTCACAAGCCTTTGGCAAAGGTCTCTGGTGAAGACGTGCGAAACTCACTCTGCAGGCCTTGTGGAACTGTGAGGGCCTGAGGGTGAGCTCAACTCTCAGAAGTAAGATGCTTTTGGACAAGGCGTTAGCTCCATTCTCACATATATTGAACTTAGTATGTAGCACCAGTCTACCACAGGAATTACTAGGAATTCGCTGGATTGAGCTTGGAGGCACTAGTCTTGTGTGCCTGGAGACTCCAATTACCTCTCCCAACACTTCCGTCACGCAGCAGGTCTAGGCCTTTTAGAAGCGAAGGGTAACTGCCGGCAGGATGTGGAGGTACAGGCCGTATGCTCAACTCTCAGAAGTAAGCATGGGAGGCAGATGTCTGCTCCCCACTGGTACATGGGAGTAGAACCTAGCTACACTCTGATTGAAGAAGGCCCGTGGAAAACGCTGTATTCAACTCAGATACACGTGAGTTCAGGCTCAATGGTTACACATGCTATTCCCCCAACGTGTCCCAGCACCTAACATAAGGATGTTAGCAGCTTCGTCTACAGTGAGGCAGGATGCGGGATGGTAGTGCCCTGACCTCAGCTCTCACAGGGAAGCAGGCCTTGAAGCCAGCTCTCACCTAGCTGCGTTCTTATGGCAGTGAGAAGGTAGCAGTATTCTGAGACAGGAGGTTCCAAGATTACCACTCTACTGCACCTGGAGATACCGTCAGGATCTGCATTGTTAAGTTGCGTCTCACAAGCCTTTGGGAAAGGTCTCTGGTGAAGACGTGCGAAACTCACTCTGCAGGCCTTGTGGAACTGTGAGGGACTGAGGGTGAGCTCAACTCTCAGAAGTAAGATGCTTTTGCACAAGGCGTTAGCTACATTCTCACATATATTGAACTTAGTATGTAGCACCAGTCTACCACAGGAATTACTAGGAATTCGCTGGATTGAGCTTGGAGGCACTAGTCTTGTGTGCCTGGAGACTCCAATTACCTCTCCCAACACTTCCATCACGCAGCAGGTCTAGGCCTTTTAGAAGCGAAGGGTAACTGCCGGCAGGATGTGGAGGTACAGGCCGTAAGCTCAACTCTCAGAAGTAAGCATGGGAGGCAGATGTCTGCTCCCCACTGGTACATGGGAGTAGGAACCTAGCTACACTCTGATTGAAGAAGGCCGGTGGAAAACGCTGTATTCCACTCAGATACACGTGAGTTCAGGCTCAATGGTTACACAGGCTATTCCCCCAACGTGTCCCAGCACCTAACATAAGGATGTTAGCAGCTTCGTCTACAGTGAGGCAGGATGCGGGAGGGTTGTGCCCTGACCTCAGCTCTCACAGGGAAGCAGGCCTTGAAGCCAGCTCACACCTAGCTGCGTTCTTATGGCAGTGAAAAGGTAGCAGTATTCTGAGTCAGGAGGTTCCAAGATTACCACTCTACTGCACCTGGAGATACCGTCCAGGTCTGCATTGTTAAGTTGCGTCTCACAAGCCTTTGGCAAAGGTCTCTGGTGAAGACGTGCGAAACTCACTCTGCAGGCCTTGTGGAACTGTGAGGGCCTGAGGGTGAGCTCAACTCTCAGAAGTAAGATACTTTTGGACAAGGCGTTAGCTACATTCTCACATATATTGAACTTAGTATGTATCACCAGTCTACCACAGGAATTACTAGGAATTCGCTGGATTGAGCTTAGAGGCACTAGTCTTGTGTGCCTGGAGACTCCAATTACCTTTCCCAACACTTCCGTCACGCAGAAGGTCTAGGCCTTTTAGAAGCGAAGGGTAACTGCCGGCAGGATGTGGAGGTACAGGCCGTAAGCTCAACTCTCAGAAGTAAGCATGGGAGGCAGATGTCTGCTCCCCACTGGTACATGGGAGTAGGAACCTAGCTACACTCTGATTGAAGAAGGCCGGTGGAAAACGCTGTATTCAACTCAGATACACGTGAGTTCAGGCTCAATGGTTACACATGCTATTCCCCCAACGTGTCCCAGCACGTAACATAAGGATGTTAGCAGCTTCGTCTACAGTGAGGCAGGATGCGGGAGGGTTGTGCCCTGACCTCAGCTCTCACAGGGAAGCAGGCCTTGAAGCCAGCTCTCACCTAGCTGCGTTCTTATGGCAGTGAGAAGGTAGCAGTATTCTGAGTCAGGAGGTTCCAAGATTACCACTCTACTGCACCTGGAGATACCGTCCAGGTCTGCATTGTTAAGTTGCGTCTCACAAGCCTTTGGCAAAGGTCTCTGGTGAAGACGTGCGAAACTCACTCTGCAGGCCTTGTGGAACTGTGAGGGCCTGAGGGTGAGCTCAACTCTCAGAAGTAAGATGCTTTTGCACAAGGCGTTAGCTACATTCTCAAATATATTTAACTTAGTATGTAGCACCAGTCTACCACAGGAATTACTAGGAATTCGCTGGATTGAGCTTGGAGGCACTAGTCTTGTGTGCCTGGAGACTCCAATTACCTCTCCCAACACTTCCGTCACGCAGCAGGTCTAGGCCTTTTAGAAGCGAAGGGTAACTGCCGGCAGGATGTGGAGGTACAGGCCGTATGCTCAACTCTCAGAAGTAAGAATGGGAGGCAGATGTCTGCTCCCCACTGGTACATGGGAGTAGGAACCTAGCTACACTCTGATTGAAGAAGGCCGGTGGAAAACGCTGTATTCAACTCAGATACACGTGAGTTCAGGCTCAATGGTTACACATGCTATTCCCCCAACGTGTCCCAGCACCTAACATAAGGATGTTAGCAGCTTCGTCTACAGTGAGGCAGGATGCGGGAGGGTTGTGCCCTGACCTCAGCTCTCACAGGGAAGCAGGCCTTGAAGCCAGCTCTCACCTAGCTGCGTTCTTATGGCAGTGAGAAGGTAGCAGTATTCTGAGTCAGGAGGTTCCAAGATTACCACTCTACTGCACCTGGAGATACCGTCCAGGTCTGCATTGTTAAGTTGCGTCTCACAAGCCTTTGGCAAAGGTCTCTGGTGAAGACGTGCGAAACTCACTCTGCAGGCCTTGTGGAACTGTGAGGGACTGAGGGTGAGCTCAACTCTCAGAAGTAAGATGCTTTTGCCCAAGGCGTTAGCTACATTCTCACATATATTGAACTTAGTATGTAGCACCAGTCTACCACAGGAATTACTAGGAATTCGCTGGATTGAGCTTGGAGGCATTAGTCTTGTGTGCCTGGAGACTCCAATTACCTCTCCCAACACTTCCGTCACGCAGCAGGTCTAGGCCTTTTAGAAGCGAAGGGTAACTGCCGGCAGGATGTGGAGGTACAGGCCGTAAGCTCAACTCTCAGAAGTAAGCATGGGAGGCAGATGTCTGCTCCCCACTGGTACATGGGAGTAGGAACCTAGCTACACTCTGATTGAAGAAGGCCGGTGGAAAACGCTGTATTCAACTCAGATACACGTGAGTTCAGGCTCAATGGGTACACATGCTATTCCCCCAACGTGTCCCAGCACGTAACATAAGGATGTTAGCAGCTTCGTCTACACTGAGGCAGGATGCGGGAGGGTTGTGCCCTGACCTCAGCTCTCACAGGGAAGCAGGCCTTGAAGCCAGCTCTCACCTAGCTGCGTTCTTATGGCAGTGAGAAGGTAGCAGTATTCTGAGTCAGGAGGTTCCAAGATTACCACTCTACTGCACCTGGAGATACCGTCCAGGTCTGCATTGTTAAGTTGCGTCTCACAAGCCTTTGGCAAAGGTCTCTGGTGAAGACGTGCGAAACTCACTCTGCAGGCCTTGTGGAACTGTGAGGGCCTGAGGGTGAGCTCAACTCTCAGAAGTAAGATGCTTTTGCACAAGTCGTTAGCTACATTCTCAAATATATTTAACTTAGTATGTAGCACCAGTCTCCCACAGGAATTACTAGGAATTCGCTGGATTGAGCTTGGAGGCACTAGTCTTGTGTGCCTGGAGACTCCAATTACCTCTCCCAACACTTCCGTCACGCAGCAGGTTTAGGCCTTATAGAAGCTAAGGGTAACTGCCGGCAGGATGTGGAGGTACAGGTCGTAAGCTCAACTCTCAGAAGTAAGCATGGGAGGCAGATGTCTGCTCCCCACTGGTACATGGGAGTAGGAACCTAGCTACACTCTGATTGAAGAAGGCCGGTGGAAAACGCTGTATTCAACTCAGATACACGTGAGTTCAGGCTCAATGGTTACACATGCTATTCCCCCAACTTGTCCCAGCACCTAACATAAGGATGTTAGCAGCTTCGTCTACAGTGAGGCAGGATGCGGGAGGGTTGTGCCCTGACCTCATCTCTCACAGGGAAGCAGGCCTTGAAGCCAGCTCTCACCTAGCTGCGTTCTTATGGCAGTGAGAAGGTAGCAGTGTTCTGAGTCAGGAGGTTCCAAGATTACCACTCTACTGCACCTGGAGATACCGTCCAGGTCTGCATTGTTCAGTTGCGTCTCACAAGCCTTTGGCAAAGGTCTCTGGTGAAGACGTGCGAAACTCACTCTGCAGGCCTTGTGGAACTGTGAGGGACTGAGGTTGAGCTCAACTCTCAGAAGTAAGATGCTTTTGCACAAGGCGTTAGCTACATTCTCACATATATTGAACTTAGTATGTAGCACCAGTCTACCACAGGAATTACTAGGAATTCGCTGGATTGAGCTTGGAGGCACTAGTCTTGTGTGCCTGGAGACTCCAATTACCTCTCCCAACACTTCCGTCACGCAGCAGGTCTAGGCCTTTTAGAAGCGAAGGGTAACTGCCGGCAGGATGTGGAGGTACAGGCCGTATGCTCAACTCTCAGAAGTAAGCATGGGAGGCAGATGTCTGCTCCCCACTGGTACATGGGAGTAGGAACCTAGCTACACTCTGATTGAAGAAGGCCGGTGGAAAACACTGTGCTCAACTCAGATACACGTGAGTTCAGGCTCAATGGTTACACATGCTATTCCCCCAACCTGTCCCAGCACCTAACATAAGGATGTTAGCAGCTTCGTCTACAGTGAGGCAGGATGCGGGAGGGTTGTGCCCTGACCTCAGCTCTCACAGGGAAGCAGGCCTTGAAGCCAGCTCTCACCTAGCTGCGTTCTTATTGCAGTGAGAAGGTAGCAGTATTCTGAGTCAGGAGGTTCCAAGATTACCACTCTACTGCACCTGGAGATACCGTCCAGGTCTGCATTGTTAAGTTGCGTCTCACAAGCCTTTGGCAAAGGTCTCTGGTGAAGACGTGCGAAACTCACTCTGCAGGCCTTGTGGAACTGTGAGGGACTGAGGGTGAGCTCAACTCTCAGAAGTACGATGCTTTTGCACAAGGCGTTAGCTACATTCTCACATATATTGAACTTAGTATGTAGCACCAGTCTACCACAGGAATTACTAGGAATTCGCTGGATTGAGCTTGGAGGCACTAGTCTTGTGTGCCTGGAGACTCCAATTACCTCTCCCAACACTTCCGTCACGCAGCAGGTCTAGGCCTTTTAGAAGCGAAGGGTAACTGCCGGCAGGATGTGGAGGTACAGGCCGTAAGCTACACTCTCAGAAGTAAGCATGGGAGGCAGATGTCTGCTCCCCACTGGTACATGGGAGTAGGAACCTAGCTACACTCTGATTGAAGAAGGCCGGTGGAAAACGCTGTATTCAACTCAGATACACGTGAGTTCAGGCTCAATGGTTACACATGCTATTCCCCCAACGTGTCCCAGCACCTAACATAAGGATGTTAGCAGCTTCGTCTACAGTGAGGCAGGATGCGGGAGGGTTGTGCCCTGACCTCACCTCTCACAGGGAAGCAGGCCTTGAAGCCAGCTCTCACCTAGCTGCGTTCTTATGGCAGTGAGAAGGTAGCAGTATTCTGAGTCAGGAGGTTCCAAGATTACCACTCTACTGCACCTGGAGATACCGTCCAGGTCTGCATTGTTCAGTTGCGTCTCACAAGCCTTTGGCAAATGTCTCTGGTGAAGACGTGCGAAACTCACTCTGCAGGCCTTGTGGAACTGTGAGGGCCTGAGGGTGAGCTCAACTCTCAGAAGTAAGATGCTTTTGCACAAGGCGTTAGCTACATTCTCAAATATATTTAACTTAGTATGTAGCACCAGTCTACCACAGGAATTCCTAGGAATTCGCTGGATTGAGCTTGGAGGCACTAGTCTTGTGTGCCTGGAGACTCCAATTACCTCTCCCAACACTTCCGTCACGCAGCAGGTTTAGGCCTTATAGAAGCTAAGGGTAACTGCCGGCAGGATGTGGAGGTACAGGTCGTAAGCTCAACTCTCAGAAGTAAGCATGGGAGGCAGATGTCTGCTCCCCACTGGTACATGGGAGTAGGAACCTAGCTACACTCTGATTGAAGAAGGCCGGTGGAAAACGCTGTATTCAACTCAGATACACGTGAGTTCAGGCTCAATGGTTACACATGGTATTCCCCCAACGTGTCCCAGCACCTAACATAAGGATGTTAGCAGCTTCGTCTACAGTGAGGCAGGATGCGGGAGGGTTGTGCCCTGACCTCATCTCTCACAGGGAAGCAGGCCTTGAAGCCAGCTCTCACCTAGCTGCGTTCTTATGGCAGTGAGAAGGTAGCAGTGTTCTGAGTCAGGAGGTTCCAAGATTACCACTTTACTGCACCTGGAGATACCGTCCAGGTCTGCATTGTTCAGTTGCGTCTCACAAGCCTTTGGCAAAGGTCTCTGGTGAAGACGTGCGAAACTCACTCTGCAGGCCTTGTGGAACTGTGAGGGACTGAGGGTGAGCTCAACTCTCAGAAGTAAGATGCTTTTGCACAAGGCGTTAGCTACATTCTCACATATATTGAACTTAGTATGTAGCACCAGTCTACCACAGGAATTACTAGGAATTCGCTGGATTGAGCTTGGAGGCACTAGTCTTGTGTGCCTGGAGACTCCAATTACCTCTCCCAACACTTCCGTCACGCAGCAGGTCTAGGACTTTTAGAAGCGAAGGGTAACTGCCGGCAGGATGTGGAGGTACAGGCCGTAAGCTCAACTCTCAGAAGTAAGCATGGGAGGCAGATGTCTGCTCCCCACTGGTACATGGGAGTAGGAACCTAGCTACACTCTGATTGAAGAAGGCCGGTGGAAAACGCTGTATTCAACTCAGATACACGTGAGTTCAGGCTCAATGGTTACACATGCTATTCCCCCAACCTGTCCCCGCACCTAACATAAGGATGTTAGCAGCTTCGTCTACAGTGAGGCAGGATGCGGGAGGGTTGTGCCCTGACCTCAGCTCTCACAGGGAAGCAGGCCTTGAAGCCAGCTCTCACCTAGCTGCGTTCTTATGGCAGTGAGAAGGTAGCAGTATTCTGAGTCAGGAGGTTCCAAGATTACCACTCTACTGCACCTGGAGATACCGTCCAGGTCTGCATTGTTAAGTTGCGTCTCACAAGCCTTTGGCAAAGGTCTCTGGTGAAGACGTGCGAAACTCACTCTCCAGGCCTTGTGGAACTGTGAGGGACTGAGGGTGAGCTCAACCCTCAGAAGTAAGATGCTTTTGCACAAGGCGTTAGCTACATTCTCACATATATTGAACTTAGTATGTAGCACCAGCCTACCACAGGAATTACTAGGAATTCGCTGGATTGAGCTTGGAGGCACTAGTCTTGTGTGCCTGGAGACTCCAATTACCTTTCCCAACACTTCCGTCACGCAGAAGGACTAGGCCTTTTAGAAGCGAAGGGTAACTGCCGGCAGGATGTGGAGGTACAGGCCGTAAGCTCAACTCTCAGAAGTAAGCATGGGAGGCAGATGTCAGCTCCCCACTGGTACATGGGAGTAGGAACCTAGCTACACTCTGATTGAAGAAGGCCCGTGGAAAACGCTGTATTCAACTCAGATACACGTGAGTTCAGGCTCAATGGTTACACATGCTATTCCCCCAACCTGTCCCAGCACCTAACATAAGGATGTTAGCAGCTTCGTCTACAGTGAGGCAGGATGCGGGAGGGTAGTGCCCTGACCTCAGCTCTCACAGGGAAGCAGGCCTTGAAGCCAGCTCTCACCTAGCTGCGTTCTTATGGCAGTGAGAAGGTAGCAGTATTCTGAGTCAGGAGGTTCCAAGATTACCACTCTACTGC
Organism: Canis aureus; assembly: GCF_053574225.1. Taxonomy (NCBI): domain Eukaryota; kingdom Metazoa; phylum Chordata; class Mammalia; order Carnivora; family Canidae; genus Canis; species Canis aureus. The sequence goes on along the minus strand of NC_135611.1, from coordinate 405,941 downwards.
ACCTGGAGATACCGTCCAGGTCTGCATTGTTAAGTTGCGTCTCACAAGCCTTTGGCAAAGGTCTCTGGTGAAGACGTGCGAAACTCACTCTGCAGGCCTTGTGGAACTGTGAGGGCCTGAGGGTGAGCTCAACTCTCAGAAGTAAGATGCTTTTGGACAAGGCGTTAGCTCCATTCTCACATATATTGAACTTAGTATGTAGCACCAGTCTACCACAGGAATTACTAGGAATTCGCTGGATTGAGCTTGGAGGCACTAGTCTTGTGTGCCTGGAGACTCCAATTACCTCTCCCAACACTTCCGTCACGCAGCAGGTCTAGGCCTTTTAGAAGCGAAGGGTAACTGCCGGCAGGATGTGGAGGTACAGGCCGTATGCTCAACTCTCAGAAGTAAGCATGGGAGGCAGATGTCTGCTCCCCACTGGTACATGGGAGTAGGAACCTAGCTACACTCTGATTGAAGAAGGCTGGTGGAAAACGCTGTATTCAACTCAGATACACGTGAGTTCAGGCTCAATGGTTACACATGCTATTCCCCCAACGTGTCCCAGCACCTAACATAAGGATGTTAGCAGCTTCGTCTACAGTGAGGCAGGATGCGGGATGGTAGTGCCCTGACCTCAGCTCTCACAGGGAAGCAGGCCTTGAAGCCAGCTCTCACCTAGCTGCGTTCTTATGGCAGTGAGAAGGTAGCAGTATTCTGAGACAGGAGGTTCCAAGATTACCACTCTACTGCACCTGGAGATACCGTCAGGATCTGCATTGTTAAGTTGCGTCTCACAAGCCTTTGGGAAAGGTCTCTGGTGAAGACGTGCGAAACTCACTCTGCAGGCCTTGTGGAACTGTGAGGGACTGAGGGTGAGCTCAACTCTCAGAAGTAAGATGCTTTTGCACAAGGCGTTAGCTACATTCTCACATATATTGAACTTAGTATGTAGCACCAGTCTACCACAGGAATTACTAGGAATTCGCTGGATTGAGCTTGGAGGCACTAGTCTTGTGTGCCTGGAGACTCCAATTACCTCTCCCAACACTTCCATCACGCAGCAGGTCTAGGCCTTTTAGAAGCGAAGGGTAACTGCCGGCAGGATGTGGAGGTACAGGCCGTAAGCTCAACTGTCAGAAGTAAGCATGGGAGGCAGATGTCTGCTCCCCACTGGTACATGGGAGTAGGAACCTAGCTACACTCTGATTGAAGAAGGCCGGTGGAAAACGCTGTATTCCACTCAGATACACGTGAGTTCAGGCTCAATGGTTACACAGGCTATTCCCCCAACGTGTCCCAGCACCTAACATAAGGATGTTAGCAGCTTCGTCTACAGTGAGGCAGGATGCGGGAGGGTTGTGCCCTGACCTCAGCTCTCACAGGGAAGCAGGCCTTGAAGCCAGCTCACACCTAGCTGCGTTCTTATGGCAGTGAAAAGGTAGCAGTATTCTGAGTCAGGAGGTTCCAAGATTACCACTCTACTGCACCTGGAGATACCGTCCAGGTCTGCATTGTTAAGTTGCGTCTCACAAGCCTTTGGCAAAGGTCTCTGGTGAAGACGTGCGAAACTCACTCTGCAGGCCTTGTGGAACTGTGAGGGCCTGAGGGTGAGCTCAACTCTCAGAAGTAAGATACTTTTGGACAAGGCGTTAGCTACATTCTCACATATATTGAACTTAGTATGTATCACCAGTCTACCACAGGAATTACTAGGAATTCGCTGGATTGAGCTTAGAGGCACTAGTCTTGTGTGCCTGGAGACTCCAATTACCTTTCCCAACACTTCCGTCACGCAGAAGGTCTAGGCCTTTTAGAAGCGAAGGGTAACTGCCGGCAGGATGTGGAGGTACAGGCCGTAAGCTCAACTCTCAGAAGTAAGCATGGGAGGCAGATGTCTGCTCCCCACTGGTACATGGGAGTAGGAACCTAGCTACACTCTGATTGAAGAAGGCCGGTGGAAAACGCTGTATTCAACTCAGATACACGTGAGTTCAGGCTCAATGGTTACACATGCTATTCCCCCAACGTGTCCCAGCACGTAACATAAGGATGTTAGCAGCTTCGTCTACAGTGAGGCAGGATGCGGGAGGGTTGTGCCCTGACCTCAGCTCTCACAGGGAAGCAGGCCTTGAAGCCAGCTCTCACCTAGCTGCGTTCTTATGGCAGTGAGAAGGTAGCAGTATTCTGAGTCAGGAGGTTCCAAGATTACCACTCTACTGCACCTGGAGATACCGTCCAGGTCTGCATTGTTAAGTTGCGTCTCACAAGCCTTTGGCAAAGGTCTCTGGTGAAGACGTGCGAAACTCACTCTGCAGGCCTTGTGGAACTGTGAGGGACTGAGGGTGAGCTCAACTCTCAGAAGTAAGATGCTTTTGCCCAAGGCGTTAGCTACATTCTCACATATATTGAACTTAGTATGTAGCACCAGTCTACCACAGGAATTACTAGGAATTCGCTGGATTGAGCTTGGAGGCATTAGTCTTGTGTGCCTGGAGACTCCAATTACCTCTCCCAACACTTCCGTCACGCAGCAGGTCTAGGCCTTTTAGAAGCGAAGGGTAACTGCCGGCAGGATGTGGAGGTACAGGCCGTAAGCTCAACTCTCAGAAGTAAGCATGGGAGGCAGATGTCTGCTCCCCACTGGTACATGGGAGTAGGAACCTAGCTACACTCTGATTGAAGAAGGCCGGTGGAAAACGCTGTATTCAACTCAGATACACGTGAGTTCAGGCTCAATGGGTACACATGCTATTCCCCCAACGTGTCCCAGCACATAACATAAGGATGTTAGCAGCTTCGTCTACACTGAGGCAGGATGCGGGAGGGTTGTGCCCTGACCTCAGCTCTCACAGGGAAGCAGGCCTTGAAGCCAGCTCTCACCTAGCTGCGTTCTTATGGCAGTGAGAAGGTAGCAGTATTCTGAGTCAGGAGGTTCCAAGATTACCACTCTACTGCACCTGGAGATACCGTCCAGGTCTGCATTGTTAAGTTGCGTCTCACAAGCCTTTGGCAAAGGTCTCTGGTGAAGACGTGCGAAACTCACTCTGCAGGCCTTGTGGAACTGTGAGGGCCTGAGGGTGAGCTCAACTCTCAGAAGTAAGATGCTTTTGCACAAGTCGTTAGCTACATTCTCAAATATATTTAACTTAGTATGTAGCACCAGTCTCCCACAGGAATTACTAGGAATTCGCTGGATTGAGCTTGGAGGCACTAGTCTTGTGTGCCTGGAGACTCCAATTACCTCTCCCAACACTTCCGTCACGCAGCAGGTTTAGGCCTTATAGAAGCTAAGGGTAACTGCCGGCAGGATGTGGAGGTACAGGTCGTAAGCTCAACTCTCAGAAGTAAGCATGGGAGGCAGATGTCTGCTCCCCACTGGTACATGGGAGTAGGAACCTAGCTACACTCTGATTGAAGAAGGCCGGTGGAAAACGCTGTATTCAACTCAGATACACGTGAGTTCAGGCTCAATGGTTACACATGCTATTCCCCCAACTTGTCCCAGCACCTAACATAAGGATGTTAGCAGCTTCGTCTACAGTGAGGCAGGATGCGGGAGGGTTGTGCCCTGACCTCATCTCTCACAGGGAAGCAGGCCTTGAAGCCAGCTCTCACCTAGCTGCGTTCTTATGGCAGTGAGAAGGTAGCAGTGTTCTGAGTCAGGAGGTTCCAAGATTACCACTCTACTGCACCTGGAGATACCGTCCAGGTCTGCATTGTTCAGTTGCGTCTCACAAGCCTTTGGCAAAGGTCTCTGGTGAAGACGTGCGAAACTCACTCTGCAGGCCTTGTGGAACTGTGAGGGACTGAGGTTGAGCTCAACTCTCAGAAGTAAGATGCTTTTGCACAAGGCGTTAGCTACATTCTCACATATATTGAACTTAGTATGTAGCACCAGTCTACCACAGGAATTACTAGGAATTCGCTGGATTGAGCTTGGAGGCACTAGTCTTGTGTGCCTGGAGACTCCAATTACCTCTCCCAACACTTCCGTCACGCAGCAGGTCTAGGCCTTTTAGAAGCGAAGGGTAACTGCCGGCAGGATGTGGAGGTACAGGCCGTATGCTCAACTCTCAGAAGTAAGCATGGGAGGCAGATGTCTGCTCCCCACTGGTACATGGGAGTAGGAACCTAGCTACACTCTGATTGAAGAAGGCCGGTGGAAAACACTGTGCTCAACTCAGATACACGTGAGTTCAGGCTCAATGGTTACACATGCTATTCCCCCAACCTGTCCCAGCACCTAACATAAGGATGTTAGCAGCTTCGTCTACAGTGAGGCAGGATGCGGGAGGGTTGTGCCCTGACCTCAGCTCTCACAGGGAAGCAGGCCTTGAAGCCAGCTCTCACCTAGCTGCGTTCTTATTGCAGTGAGAAGGTAGCAGTATTCTGAGTCAGGAGGTTCCAAGATTACCACTCTACTGCACCTGGAGATACCGTCCAGGTCTGCATTGTTAAGTTGCGTCTCACAAGCCTTTGGCAAAGGTCTCTGGTGAAGACGTGCGAAACTCACTCTGCAGGCCTTGTGGAACTGTGAGGGACTGAGGGTGAGCTCAACTCTCAGAAGTACGATGCTTTTGCACAAGGCGTTAGCTACATTCTCACATATATTGAACTTAGTATGTAGCACCAGTCTACCACAGGAATTACTAGGAATTCGCTGGATTGAGCTTGGAGGCACTAGTCTTGTGTGCCTGGAGACTCCAATTACCTCTCCCAACACTTCCGTCACGCAGCAGGTCTAGGCCTTTTAGAAGCGAAGGGTAACTGCCGGCAGGATGTGGAGGTACAGGCCGTAAGCTACACTCTCAGAAGTAAGCATGGGAGGCAGATGTCTGCTCCCCACTGGTACATGGGAGTAGGAACCTAGCTACACTCTGATTGAAGAAGGCCGGTGGAAAACGCTGTATTCAACTCAGATACACGTGAGTTCAGGCTCAATGGTTACACATGCTATTCCCCCAACGTGTCCCAGCACCTAACATAAGGATGTTAGCAGCTTCGTCTACAGTGAGGCAGGATGCGGGAGGGTTGTGCCCTGACCTCACCTCTCACAGGGAAGCAGGCCTTGAAGCCAGCTCTCACCTAGCTGCGTTCTTATGGCAGTGAGAAGGTAGCAGTATTCTGAGTCAGGAGGTTCCAAGATTACCACTCTACTGCACCTGGAGATACCGTCCAGGTCTGCATTGTTCAGTTGCGTCTCACAAGCCTTTGGCAAATGTCTCTGGTGAAGACGTGCGAAACTCACTCTGCAGGCCTTGTGGAACTGTGAGGGCCTGAGGGTGAGCTCAACTCTCAGAAGTAAGATGCTTTTGCACAAGGCGTTAGCTACATTCTCAAATATATTTAACTTAGTATGTAGCACCAGTCTACCACAGGAATTCCTAGGAATTCGCTGGATTGAGCTTGGAGGCACTAGTCTTGTGTGCCTGGAGACTCCAATTACCTCTCCCAACACTTCCGTCACGCAGCAGGTTTAGGCCTTATAGAAGCTAAGGGTAACTGCCGGCAGGATGTGGAGGTACAGGTCGTAAGCTCAACTCTCAGAAGTAAGCATGGGAGGCAGATGTCTGCTCCCCACTGGTACATGGGAGTAGGAACCTAGCTACACTCTGATTGAAGAAGGCCGGTGGAAAACGCTGTATTCAACTCAGATACACGTGAGTTCAGGCTCAATGGTTACACATGGTATTCCCCCAACGTGTCCCAGCACCTAACATAAGGATGTTAGCAGCTTCGTCTACAGTGAGGCAGGATGCGGGAGGGTTGTGCCCTGACCTCATCTCTCACAGGGAAGCAGGCCTTGAAGCCAGCTCTCACCTAGCTGCGTTCTTATGGCAGTGAGAAGGTAGCAGTGTTCTGAGTCAGGAGGTTCCAAGATTACCACTTTACTGCACCTGGAGATACCGTCCAGGTCTGCATTGTTCAGTTGCGTCTCACAAGCCTTTGGCAAAGGTCTCTGGTGAAGACGTGCGAAACTCACTCTGCAGGCCTTGTGGAACTGTGAGGGACTGAGGGTGAGCTCAACTCTCAGAAGTAAGATGCTTTTGCACAAGGCGTTAGCTACATTCTCACATATATTGAACTTAGTATGTAGCACCAGTCTACCACAGGAATTACTAGGAATTCGCTGGATTGAGCTTGGAGGCACTAGTCTTGTGTGCCTGGAGACTCCAATTACCTCTCCCAACACTTCCGTCACGCAGCAGGTCTAGGACTTTTAGAAGCGAAGGGTAACTGCCGGCAGGATGTGGAGGTACAGGCCGTAAGCTCAACTCTCAGAAGTAAGCATGGGAGGCAGATGTCTGCTCCCCACTGGTACATGGGAGTAGGAACCTAGCTACACTCTGATTGAAGAAGGCCGGTGGAAAACGCTGTATTCAACTCAGATACACGTGAGTTCAGGCTCAATGGTTACACATGCTATTCCCCCAACCTGTCCCCGCACCTAACATAAGGATGTTAGCAGCTTCGTCTACAGTGAGGCAGGATGCGGGAGGGTTGTGCCCTGACCTCAGCTCTCACAGGGAAGCAGGCCTTGAAGCCAGCTCTCACCTAGCTGCGTTCTTATGGCAGTGAGAAGGTAGCAGTATTCTGAGTCAGGAGGTTCCAAGATTACCACTCTACTGCACCTGGAGATACCGTCCAGGTCTGCATTGTTAAGTTGCGTCTCACAAGCCTTTGGCAAAGGTCTCTGGTGAAGACGTGCGAAACTCACTCTCCAGGCCTTGTGGAACTGTGAGGGACTGAGGGTGAGCTCAACCCTCAGAAGTAAGATGCTTTTGCACAAGGCGTTAGCTACATTCTCACATATATTGAACTTAGTATGTAGCACCAGCCTACCACAGGAATTACTAGGAATTCGCTGGATTGAGCTTGGAGGCACTAGTCTTGTGTGCCTGGAGACTCCAATTACCTTTCCCAACACTTCCGTCACGCAGAAGGACTAGGCCTTTTAGAAGCGAAGGGTAACTGCCGGCAGGATGTGGAGGTACAGGCCGTAAGCTCAACTCTCAGAAGTAAGCATGGGAGGCAGATGTCAGCTCCCCACTGGTACATGGGAGTAGGAACCTAGCTACACTCTGATTGAAGAAGGCCCGTGGAAAACGCTGTATTCAACTCAGATACACGTGAGTTCAGGCTCAATGGTTACACATGCTATTCCCCCAACCTGTCCCAGCACCTAACATAAGGATGTTAGCAGCTTCGTCTACAGTGAGGCAGGATGCGGGAGGGTAGTGCCCTGACCTCAGCTCTCACAGGGAAGCAGGCCTTGAAGCCAGCTCTCACCTAGCTGCGTTCTTATGGCAGTGAGAAGGTAGCAGTATTCTGAGTCAGGAGGTTCCAAGATTACCACTCTACTGCACCTGGAGATACCGTCCAGGTCTGCATTGTTAAGTTGCGTCTCACAAGCCTTTGGCAAAGGTCTCTGGTGAAGACGTGCGAAACTCACTCTGCAGGCCTTGTGGAACTGTGAGGGCCTGAGGGTGAGCTCAACTCTCAGAAGTAAGATGCTTTTGGACAAGGCGTTAGCTCCATTCTCACATATATTGAACTTAGTATGTAGCACCAGTCTACCACAGGAATTACTAGGAATTCGCTGGATTGAGCTTGGAGGCACTAGTCTTGTGTGCCTGGAGACTCCAATTACCTCTCCCAACACTTCCGTCACGCAGCAGGTCTAGGCCTTTTAGAAGCGAAGGGTAACTGCCGGCAGGATGTGGAGGTACAGGCCGTATGCTCAACTCTCAGAAGTAAGCATGGGAGGCAGATGTCTGCTCCCCACTGGTACATGGGAGTAGGAACCTAGCTACACTCTGATTGAAGAAGGCTGGTGGAAAACGCTGTATTCAACTCAGATACACGTGAGTTCAGGCTCAATGGTTACACATGCTATTCCCCCAACGTGTCCCAGCACCTAACATAAGGATGTTAGCAGCTTCGTCTACAGTGAGGCAGGATGCGGGATGGTAGTGCCCTGACCTCAGCTCTCACAGGGAAGCAGGCCTTGAAGCCAGCTCTCACCTAGCTGCGTTCTTATGGCAGTGAGAAGGTAGCAGTATTCTGAGACAGGAGGTTCCAAGATTACCACTCTACTGCACCTGGAGATACCGTCAGGATCTGCATTGTTAAGTTGCGTCTCACAAGCCTTTGGGAAAGGTCTCTGGTGAAGACGTGCGAAACTCACTCTGCAGGCCTTGTGGAACTGTGAGGGACTGAGGGTGAGCTCAACTCTCAGAAGTAAGATGCTTTTGCACAAGGCGTTAGCTACATTCTCACATATATTGAACTTAGTATGTAGCACCAGTCTACCACAGGAATTACTAGGAATTCGCTGGATTGAGCTTGGAGGCACTAGTCTTGTGTGCCTGGAGACTCCAATTACCTCTCCCAACACTTCCGTCACGCAGCAGGTCTAGGACTTTTAGAAGCGAAGGGTAACTGCCGGCAGGATGTGGAGGTACAGGCCGTAAGCTCAACTGTCAGAAGTAAGCATGGGAGGCAGATGTCTGCTCCCCACTGGTACATGGGAGTAGGAACCTAGCTACACTCTGATTGAAGAAGGCCGGTGGAAAACGCTGTATTCCACTCAGATACACGTGAGTTCAGGCTCAATGGTTACACAGGCTATTCCCCCAACGTGTCCCAGCACCTAACATAAGGATGTTAGCAGCTTCGTCTACAGTGAGGCAGGATGCGGGAGGGTTGTGCCCTGACCTCAGCTCTCACAGGGAAGCAGGCCTTGAAGCCAGCTCACACCTAGCTGCGTTCTTATGGCAGTGAAAAGGTAGCAGTATTCTGAGTCAGGAGGTTCCAAGATTACCACTCTACTGCACCTGGAGATACCGTCCAGGTCTGCATTGTTAAGTTGCGTCTCACAAGCCTTTGGCAAAGGTCTCTGGTGAAGACGTGCGAAACTCACTCTGCAGGCCTTGTGGAACTGTGAGGGCCTGAGGGTGAGCTCAACTCTCAGAAGTAAGATACTTTTGGACAAGGCGTTAGCTACATTCTCACATATATTGAACTTAGTATGTATCACCAGTCTACCACAGGAATTACTAGGAATTCGCTGGATTGAGCTTAGAGGCACTAGTCTTGTGTGCCTGGAGACTCCAATTACCTTTCCCAACACTTCCGTCACGCAGAAGGTCTAGGCCTTTTAGAAGCGAAGGGTAACTGCCGGCAGGATGTGGAGGTACAGGCCGTAAGCTCAACTCTCAGAAGTAAGCATGGGAGGCAGATGTCTGCTCCCCACTGGTACATGGGAGTAGGAACCTAGCTACACTCTGATTGAAGAAGGCCGGTGGAAAACGCTGTATTCAACTCAGATACACGTGAGTTCAGGCTCAATGGTTACACATGCTATTCCCCCAACGTGTCCCAGCACGTAACATAAGGATGTTAGCAGCTTCGTCTACAGTGAGGCAGGATGCGGGAGGGTTGTGCCCTGACCTCAGCTCTCACAGGGAAGCAGGCCTTGAAGCCAGCTCTCACCTAGCTGCGTTCTTATGGCAGTGAGAAGGTAGCAGTATTCTGAGTCAGGAGGTTCCAAGATTACCACTCTACTGCACCTGGAGATACCGTCCAGGTCTGCATTGTTAAGTTGCGTCTCACAAGCCTTTGGCAAAGGTCTCTGGTGAAGACGTGCGAAACTCACTCTGCAGGCCTTGTGGAACTGTGAGGGACTGAGGGTGAGCTCAACTCTCAGAAGTAAGATGCTTTTGCCCAAGGCGTTAGCTACATTCTCACATATATTGAACTTAGTATGTAGCACCAGTCTACCACAGGAATTACTAGGAATTCGCTGGATTGAGCTTGGAGGCATTAGTCTTGTGTGCCTGGAGACTCCAATTACCTCTCCCAACACTTCCGTCACGCAGCAGGTCTAGGCCTTTTAGAAGCGAAGGGTAACTGCCGGCAGGATGTGGAGGTACAGGCCGTAAGCTCAACTCTCAGAAGTAAGCATGGGAGGCAGATGTCTGCTCCCCACTGGTACATGGGAGTAGGAACCTAGCTACACTCTGATTGAAGAAGGCCGGTGGAAAACGCTGTATTCAACTCAGATACACGTGAGTTCAGGCTCAATGGGTACACATGCTATTCCCCCAACGTGTCCCAGCACATAACATAAGGATGTTAGCAGCTTCGTCTACACTGAGGCAGGATGCGGGAGGGTTGTGCCCTGACCTCAGCTCTCACAGGGAAGCAGGCCTTGAAGCCAGCTCTCACCTAGCTGCGTTCTTATGGCAGTGAGAAGGTAGCAGTATTCTGAGTCAGGAGGTTCCAAGATTACCACTCTACTGCACCTGGAGATACCGTCCAGGTCTGCATTGTTAAGTTGCGTCTCACAAGCCTTTGGCAAAGGTCTCTGGTGAAGACGTGCGAAACTCACTCTGCAGGCCTTGTGGAACTGTGAGGGCCTGAGGGTGAGCTCAACTCTCAGAAGTAAGATGCTTTTGCACAAGTCGTTAGCTACATTCTCAAATATATTTAACTTAGTATGTAGCACCAGTCTCCCACAGGAATTACTAGGAATTCGCTGGATTGAGCTTGGAGGCACTAGTCTTGTGTGCCTGGAGACTCCAATTACCTCTCCCAACACTTCCGTCACGCAGCAGGTTTAGGCCTTATAGAAGCTAAGGGTAACTGCCGGCAGGATGTGGAGGTACAGGTCGTAAGCTCAACTCTCAGAAGTAAGCATGGGAGGCAGATGTCTGCTCCCCACTGGTACATGGGAGTAGGAACCTAGCTACACTCTGATTGAAGAAGGCCGGTGGAAAACGCTGTATTCAACTCAGATACACGTGAGTTCAGGCTCAATGGTTACACATGCTATTCCCCCAACTTGTCCCAGCACCTAACATAAGGATGTTAGCAGCTTCGTCTACAGTGAGGCAGGATGCGGGAGGGTTGTGCCCTGACCTCATCTCTCACAGGGAAGCAGGCCTTGAAGCCAGCTCTCACCTAGCTGCGTTCTTATGGCAGTGAGAAGGTAGCAGTGTTCTGAGTCAGGAGGTTCCAAGATTACCACTCTACTGCACCTGGAGATACCGTCCAGGTCTGCATTGTTCAGTTGCGTCTCACAAGCCTTTGGCAAAGGTCTCTGGTGAAGACGTGCGAAACTCACTCTGCAGGCCTTGTGGAACTGTGAGGGACTGAGGGTGAGCTCAACTCTCAGAAGTACGATGCTTTTGCACAAGGCGTTAGCTACATTCTCACATATATTGAACTTAGTATGTAGCACCAGTCTACCACAGGAATTACTAGGAATTCGCTGGATTGAGCTTGGAGGCACTAGTCTTGTGTGCCTGGAGACTCCAATTACCTCTCCCAACACTTCCGTCACGCAGCAGGTCTAGGCCTTTTAGAAGCGAAGGGTAACTGCCGGCAGGATGTGGAGGTACAGGCCGTAAGCTACACTCTCAGAAGTAAGCATGGGAGGCAGATGTCTGCTCCCCACTGGTACATGGGAGTAGGAACCTAGCTACACTCTGATTGAAGAAGGCCGGTGGAAAACGCTGTATTCAACTCAGATACACGTGAGTTCAGGCTCAATGGTTACACATGGTATTCCCCCAACCTGTCCCAGCACCTAACATAAGGATGTTAGCAGCTTCGTCTACAGTGAGGCAGGATGCGGGAGGGTTGTGCCCTGACCTCAGCTCTCACAGGGAAGCAGGCCTTGAAGCCAGCTCTCACCTAGCTGCGTTCTTATGGCAGTGAGAAGGTAGCAGTGTTCTGAGTCAGGAGGTTCCAAGATTACCACTTTACTGCACCTGGAGATACCGTCCAGGTCTGCATTGTTCAGTTGCGTCTCACAAGCCTTTGGCAAAGGTCTCTGGTGAAGACGTGCGAAACTCACTCTGCAGGCCTTGTGGAACTGTGAGGGACTGAGGGTGAGCTCAACTCTCAGAAGTAAGATGCTTTTGCACAAGGCGTTAGCTACATTCTCACATATATTGAACTTAGTATGTAGCACCAGTCTACCACAGGAATTACTAGGAATTCGCTGGATTGAGCTTGGAGGCACTAGTCTTGTGTGCCTGGAGACTCCAATTACCTCTCCCAACACTTCCGTCACGCAGCAGGTTTAGGCCTTATAGAAGCTAAGGGTAACTGCCGGCAGGATGTGGAGGTACAGGTCGTAAGCTCAACTCTCAGAAGTAAGCATGGGAGGCAGATGTCTGCTCCCCACTGGTACATGGGAGTAGGAACCTAGCTACACTCTGATTGAAGAAGGCCGGTGGAAAACGCTGTATTCAACTCAGATACACGTGAGTTCAGGCTCAATGGTTACACATGCTATTCCCCCAACTTGTCCCAGCACCTAACATAAGGATGTTAGCAGCTTCGTCTACAGTGAGGCAGGATGCGGGAGGGTTGTGCCCTGACCTCATCTCTCACAGGGAAGCAGGCCTTGAAGCCAGCTCTCACCTAGCTGCGTTCTTATGGCAGTGAGAAGGTAGCAGTGTTCTGAGTCAGGAGGTTCCAAGATTACCACTCTACTGCACCTGGAGATACCGTCCAGGTCTGCATTGTTCAGTTGCGTCTCACAAGCCTTTGGCAAAGGTCTCTGGTGAAGACGTGCGAAACTCACTCTGCAGGCCTTGTGGAACTGTGAGGGACTGAGGGTGAGCTCAACTCTCAGAAGTACGATGCTTTTGCACAAGGCGTTAGCTACATTCTCACATATATTGAACTTAGTATGTAGCACCAGTCTACCACAGGAATTACTAGGAATTCGCTGGATTGAGCTTGGAGGCACTAGTCTTGTGTGCCTGGAGACTCCAATTACCTCTCCCAACACTTCCGTCACGCAGCAGGTCTAGGCCTTTTAGAAGCGAAGGGTAACTGCCGGCAGGATGTGGAGGTACAGGCCGTAAGCTACACTCTCAGAAGTAAGCATGGGAGGCAGATGTCTGCTCCCCACTGGTACATGGGAGTAGGAACCTAGCTACACTCTGATTGAAGAAGGCCGGTGGAAAACGCTGTATTCAACTCAGATACACGTGAGTTCAGGCTCAATGGTTACACATGGTATTCCCCCAACGTGTCCCAGCACCTAACATAAGGATGTTAGCAGCTTCGTCTACAGTGAGGCAGGATGCGGGAGGGTTGTGCCCTGACCTCATCTCTCACAGGGAAGCAGGCCTTGAAGCCAGCTCTCACCTAGCTGCGTTCTTATGGCAGTGAGAAGGTAGCAGTGTTCTGAGTCAGGAGGTTCCAAGATTACCACTTTACTGCACCTGGAGATACCGTCCAGGTCTGCATTGTTCAGTTGCGTCTCACAAGCCTTTGGCAAAGGTCTCTGGTGAAGACGTGCGAAACTCACTCTGCAGGCCTTGTGGAACTGTGAGGGACTGAGGGTGAGCTCAACTCTCAGAAGTAAGATGCTTTTGCACAAGGCGTTAGCTACATTCTCACATATATTGAACTTAGTATGTAGCACCAGTCTACCACAGGAATTACTAGGAATTCGCTGGATTGAGCTTGGAGGCACTAGTCTTTTGTGCCTGGAGACTCCAATTACCTCTCCCAACACTTCCGTCACGCAGCAGGTCTAGGACTTTTAGAAGCGAAGGGTAACTGCCGGCAGGATGTGGAGGTACAGGCCGTAAGCTCAACTCTCAGAAGTAAGCATGGGAGGCAGATGTCTGCTCCCCACTGGTACATGGGAGTAGGAACCTAGCTACACTCTGATTGAAGAAGGCCGGTGGAAAACGCTGTATTCAACTCAGATACACGTGAGTTCAGGCTCAATGGTTACACATGCTATTCCCCGAACGTGTCCCAGCACCTAACATAAGGATGTTAGCAGCTTCGCCTACAGTGAGGCAGGATGCGGGAGGGTTGTGCCCTGACCTCAGCTCTCACAGGGAAGCAGGCCTTGAAGCCAGCTCTCACCTAGCTGCGTTTTTATGGCAGTGAGAAGGTAGCAGTATTCTGAGTCAGGAGGTTCCAAGATTACCACTCTACTGCACCTGGAGATACCGTCCAGGTCTGCATTGTTAAGTTGCGTCTCACAAGCCTTTGGCAAAGGTCTCTGGTGAAGACGTGCGAAACTCACTCTGCAGGCCTTGTGGAACTGTGAGGGACTGAGGGTGAGCTCAACTCTCAGAAGTACGATGCTTTTGCACAAGGCGTTAGCTACATTCTCACATATATTGAACTTAGTATGTAGCACCAGTCTACCACAGGAATTACTAGGAATTCGCTGGATTGAGCTTGGAGGCACTAGTCTTGTGTGCCTGGAGACTCCAATTACCTCTCCCAACACTTCCGTCACGCAGCAGGTCTAGGCCTTTTAGAAGCGAAGGGTAACTGCCGGCAGGATGTGGAGGTACAGGCCGTAAGCTACACTCTCAGAAGTAAGCATGGGAGGCAGATGTCTGCTCCCCACTGGTACATGGGAGTAGGAACCTAGCTACACTCTGATTGAAGAAGGCCGGTGGAAAACGCTGTATTCAACTCAGATACACGTGAGTTCAGGCTCAATGGTTACACATGCTATTCCCCCAACGTGTCCCAGCACCTAACATAAGGATGTTAGCAGCTTCGTCTACAGTGAGGCAGGATGCGGGAGGGTTGTGCCCTGACCTCACCTCTCACAGGGAAGCAGGCCTTGAAGCCAGCTCTCACCTAGCTGCGTTCTTACGGCAGTGAGAAGGTAGCAGTATTCTGAGTCAGGAGGTTCCAAGATTACCACTCTACTACACCTGGAGATACCGTCAGGGTCTGCATTGTTAAGTTGCGTCTCACAAGCCTTTGGCAAAGGTCTCTGGTGAAGACGTGCGAAACTCACTCTGCAGGCCTTGTGGAACTGTGAGGGACTGAGGGTGAGCTCAACTCTCAGAAGTAAGATGCTTTTGCACAAGGCGTTAGCTACATTCTCAAATATATTGAACTTAGTATGTAGCACCAGTCTACCACAGGAATTACTAGGAATTCGCTGGATTGAGCGTGGAGGCACTAGTGTTGTGTGCCTGGAGACTCCAATTACCTCTCCCAACACTTCCGTCACGCAGCAGGTCTAGGCCTTTTAGAAGAGAATGGTAACTGCCGGCAGGATGTGGAGGTACAGGCCGTATGCTCAACTCTCAGAAGTAAGCATGGGAGGCAGATGTCTGCTCCCCACTGGTACATGGGAGTAGGAACCTAGCTACACTCTGATTGAAGAAGGCCGGTGGAAAACGCTGTATTCAACTCAGATACACGTGAGTTCAGGCTCAATGGTTACACATGCTATTCCCCCAACCTGTCCCAGCACCTTACATAACGATGTTAGCAGCTTCGTCTACAGTGAGGCAGGATGCGGGAGGGTTGTGCCCTGACCTCAGCTCTCACAGGGAAGCAGGCCTTGAAGCCAGCTCTCACCTAGCTGCGTTCTTATGGCAGTGAGAAGGTAGCAGCATTCTGAGTCAGGAGGTTCCAAGATTACCACTCTACTGCACCTGGAGATACCGTCAAGGTCTGCATTGTTAAGTTGCGTCTCACAAGCCTTTGGCAAAGGTCTCTGGTGAAGACGTGCGAAACTCACTCTGCAGGCCTTGTGGAACTGTGAGGGCCTGAGGGTGAGCTCAACTCTCAGAAGTAAGATGCTTTTGCACAAGGCGTTAGCTACATTCTCACATATATTGAACTTAGTATGTAGCACCAGTCTACCACAGGAATTACTAGGAATTCGCTGGATTGAGCTTGGAGGCACTAGTCTTGTGTGCCTGGAGACTCCAATTACCTTTCCAAACACTTCCGTCACCCAGAAGGTGTAGGCCTTTTAGAAGCGAAGGGTAACTGCCGGCAGGATGTGGAGGTACAGGCCGTAAGCTCAACTCTCAGAAGTAAGCATGGGAGGCAGATGTCAGCTCCCCACTGGTACATGGGAGTAGGAACCTAGCTACACTCTGATTGAAGAAGGCCCCTGGAAAACGCTGTATTCAACTCAGATACACGTGAGTTCAGGCTCAATGGTTACACATGCTATTCCCCCAACCTGTCCCAGCACCTAACATACGGATGTTAGCAGCTTCGTCTACAGTGAGGCAGGATGCGGGAGGGTTGTGCCCTGACCTCACCTCTCACAGGGAAGCAGGCCTTGAAGCCAGCTCTCACCTAGCTGCGTTCTTATGGCAGTGAGAAGGTAGCAGTATTCTGAGTCAGGAGGTTCCAAGATTACCACTCTACTGCACCTGGAGATACCGTCCAGGTCTGCATTGTTAAGTTGCGTCTCACAAGCCTTTGGCAAAGGTCTCTGGTGAAGACGTGCGAAACTCACTCTGCAGGCCTTGTGGAACTGTGAGGGCCTGAGGGTGAGCTCAACTCTCAGAAGTAAGATGCTTTTGCACAAGGCGTTAGCTACATTCTCACATATATTGAACTTAGTATGTAGCACCAGTCTACCACAGGAATTACTAGGAATTCGCTGGATTGAGCTTGGAGGCACTAGTCTTCTGTGCCTGGAGACTCCAATTACCTCTCCCAACACTTCCGTCACGCAGCAGGTCTAGGCCTTTTAGAAGAGAATGGTAACTGCCGGCAGGATGTGGAGGTACAGGCTGTATGCTCAACTCTCAGAAGTAAGCATGGGAGGCAGATGTCTGCTCCCCACTGGTACATGGGAGTAGGAACCTAGCTACACTCTGATTGAAGAAGGCCGGTGGAAAACGCTGTGTTCAACTCAGATACACGTGAGTTCAGGCTCAATGGTTACACATGCTATTGACCCAACGTGTCCCAGCACCTAACATAAGGATGTTGGCAGCTTCGCCTACAGTAAGGCAGGATGCGGGAGGGTTGTGCCCTGACCTCAGCTCTCACAGGGAAGCAGGCCTTGAAGCCAGCTCTCACCTAGCTGCGTTCTTACGGCAGTGAGAAGGTAGCAGTATTCTGAGTCAGGAAGTTCCAAGATTACCACTCTACTGCACCTGGAGATACCGTCAAGGTCTGCATTTTTAAGTTGCGTCTCACAAGCCTTTGGCAAAGGTCTCTGGTGAAGACGTGCGAAACTCACTCTGCAGGCCTTGTGGAACTGTGAGGGCCTGAGGGTGAGCTCAACTCTCAGAAGTAAGATGCTTTTGCCCAAGGCGTTAGCTACATTCTCACATATATTGAACTTAGTATGTAGCACCAGTCTACCACAGGAATTACTAGGAATTCGCTGGATTGAGCTTGGAGGCACTAGTCTTGTGTGCCTGGAGACTCCAATTACCTCTCCCAACACTTCCGTCACGCAGCAGGTCTAGGCCTTTTAGAAGCGAAGGGTAACTGCCGGCAGGATGTGGAGGTACAGGCCGTAAGCTCAACTCTCAGAAGTAAGCATGGGAGGCAGATGTCTGCTCCCCAATGGTACATGGGAGTAGGAACCTAGCTACACTCTGATTGAAGAAGGCCGGTGGAAAACGCTGTATTCAACTCAGATACACGTGAGTTCAGGCTCAATGGTTACACATGCTATTCCCCGAACGTGTCCCAGCACCTAACATAAGGATGTTAGCAGCTTCGTCTACAGTGAGGCAGGATGCGGGAGGGTTGTGCCCTGACCTCAGCTCTCACAGGGAAGCAGGCCTTGAAGCCAGCTCTCACCTAGCTGCGTTCTTATGGCAGTGAGAAGGTAGCAGTATTCTGAGTCAGGAGGTTCCAAGATTACCACTCTACTGCACCTGGAGATACCGTCCAGGTCTGCATTGTTAAGTTGCTTCTCACAAGCCTTTGGCAAAGGTCTCTGGTGAAGACGTCCGAAACTCACTCTGCAGGCCTTGTGGAACTGTGAGGGACTGAGGGTGAGCTCAACTCTCAGAAGTAAGATGCTTTTGCACAAGGCGTTAGCTACATTCTCACATATATTGAACTTAGTATGTAGCACCAGCCTACCACAGGAATTACGAGGAATTCGCTGGATTGAGCTTGGAGGCACTAGTCTTGTGTGCCTGGAGACTCCAATTACCTTTCCCAACACTTCCGTCACGCAGAAGGTCTAGGCCTTTTAGAAGCGAAGGGTAACTGCCGGCAGGATGTGGAGGTACAGGCCGTAAGCTCAACTGTCAGAAGTAAGCATGGGAGGCAGATGTCTGCTCCCCACTGGTACATGGGAGTAGGAACCTAGCTACACTCTGATTGAAGAAGGCCGGTGGAAAACGCTGTATTCCACTCAGATACACGTGAGTTCAGGCTCAATGGTTACACAGGCTATTCCCCCAACGTGTCCCAGCACCTAACATAAGGATGTTAGCAGCTTCGTCTACAGTGAGGCAGGATGCGGGAGGGTTGTGCCCTGACCTCAGCTCTCACAGGGAAGCAGGCCTTGAAGCCAGCTCTCACCTAGCTGCGTTCTTACGGCAGTGAGAAGGTAGCAGTATTTTGAGTCAGGAGGTTCCAAGATTACCACTCTACTGCACCTGGAGATACCGTCCAGGTCTGCATTGTTAAGTTGCGTCTCACAAGACTTTGGCAAAGGTCTCTGGTGAAGACGTGCGAAACTCACTCTGCAGGCCTTGTGGAACTCTGAGGGACTGAGGGTGAGCTCAACTCTCAGAAGTAAGATGCTTTTGGACAAGGCGTTAGCTACATTCTCACATATATTGAACTTAGTATGTAGCATCAGTCTACCACAGGAATTACTAGGAATTCGCTGGATTGAGCTTGGAGGCACTAGTCTTGTGTGCCTGGAGACTCCAATTACGTCTCCCAACACTTCCGTCACGCAGCAGGTCTAGGCCTTTTAGAAGCGAAGGGTAACTGCCGGCAGGATGTGGAGGTACAGGCCGTATGCTCAACTCTCAGAAGTAAGGATGGGAGGCAGATGTCTGCTCCCCACTGGTACATGGGAGTAGGAACCTAGCTACACTCTGATTGAAGAAGGCCGGTGGAAAACGCTGTGTTCAACTCAGATACACGTGAGTTCAGGCTCAATGGTTACACATGCTATTCCCCCAACGTGTCCCAGCACCTAACATAAGGATGTTAGCAGCTTCGTCTACAGTGAGGCAGGATGCGGGAGGGTTGTGCCCTGACCTCACCTCTCACAGGGAAGCAGGCCTTGAAGCCAGCTCTCACCTAGCTGCGTTCTTACGGCACTGAGAAGGTAGCAGTATTCTGAGTCAGGAGGTTCCAAGATTACCACTCTACTGCACCTGGAGATACCGTCCAGGTCTGCATTGTTAAGTTGCGTCTCACAAGCCTTTGGCAAAGGTCTCTGGTGAAGACGTGCGAAACTCACTCTGCAGGCCTTGTGGAACTGTGATGGCCTGAGGGTGAGCTCAACTCTCAGAAGTAAGATGCTTTTGCACAAGGCGTTAGCTACATTCTCACATATACTGAACTTAGTATGTAGCACCAGTCTACCACAGGAATTACTAGGAATTCGCTGGATTGAGCTTAGAGGAACTGGTCTTGTGTGCCTGGAGACTCCAATTACCTTTCCCAACACTTCCGTCACGCAGAAGGTCTAGGCCTTTTAGAAGCGAAGGGTAACTGCCGGCAGGATGTGGAGGTACAGGCCGTAAGCTCAACTCTCAGAAGTAAGCATGGGAGGCAGATGTCTGCTCCCCACTGGTACATGGGAGTAGGAACCTAGCTACACTCTGATTGAAGAAGGCCGGTGGAAAACGCTGTATTCAACTCAGATACACGTGAGTTCAGGCTCAATGGTTACACATGCTATTCCCCCAACGTGTCCCAGCACGTAACATAAGGATGTTAGCAGCTTCGTCTACAGTGAGGCAGGATGCGGGAGGGTTGTGCCCTGACCTCACCTCTCACAGGGAAGCAGGCCTTGAAGCCAGCTCTCACCTAGCTGCGTTCTTATGGCAGTGAGAAGGTAGCAGTATTCTGAGTCAGGAGGTTCCAAGATTACCACTCTACTGCACCTGGAGATACCGTCCAGGTCTGCATTGTTAAGTTGCGTCTCACAAGCCTTTGGCAAAGGTCTCTGGTGAAGACGTGCGAAACTCACTCTGCAGGCCTTGTGGAACTGTGAGGGCCTGAGGGTGAGCTCAACTCTCAGAAGTAAGATGCTTTTGCACAAGGCGTTAGCTACATTCTCACATATATTGAACTTAGTATGTAGCACCAGTCTACCACAGGAATTACTAGGAATTCGCTGGATTGAGCTTGGAGGCACTAGTCTTGTGTGCCTGGGGACTCCAATTACCTCTCCCAACACTTCAGTCACGCAGCAGGTCTAGGCCTTTTAGAAGCGAAGGGTAACTGCCGGCAGGATTTGGAGGTACAGGTCGTAAGCTCAACTCTCAGAAGTAAGCATGGGAGGCAGATGTCTGCTCCCCACTGGTACATGGGAGTAGGAACCTAGCTACACTCTGATTGAAGAAGGCCCGTGGAAAACGCTGTATTCAACTCAGATACACGTGAGTTCAGGCTCAATGGTTACACATGCTATTCCCCCAACGTGTCCCAGCACCTAACATAAGGATGTTAGCAGCTTCGTCTACAGTGAGGCAGGATGCGGGAGGGTTGTGCCCTGACCTCAGCTCTCACAGGGAAGCAGGCCTTGAAGCCAGCTCTCACCTAGCTGCGTTCTTATGGCAGTGAGAAGGTAGCAGTATTCTGAGTCAGGAGGTTCCAAGATTACCACTCTACTGCACCTGGAGATACCGTCCAGGTCTGCATTGTTAAGTTGCGTCTCACAAGCCTTTGGCAAAGGTCTCTGGTGAAGACGTGCGAAACTCACTCTCCAGGCCTTGTGGAACTGTGAGGGACTGAGGGTGAGCTCAACCCTCAGAAGTAAGATGCTTTTGCACAAGGCGTTAGCTACATTCTCACATATATTGAACTTAGTATGTAGCACCAGCCTACCACAGGAATTACTAGGAATTCGCTGGATTGAGCTTGGAGGCACTAGTCTTGTGTGCCTGGAGACTCCAATTACCTTTCCCAACACTTCCGTCACGCAAAAGGACTAGGCCTTTTAGAAGCGAAGGGTAACTGCCGGCAGGATGTGGAGGTACAGGCCGTAAGCTCAACTCTCAGAAGTAAGCATGGGAGGCAGATGTCAGCTCCCCACTGGTACATGGGAGTAGGAACCTAGCTACACTCTGATTGAAGAAGGCCCGTGGAAAACGCTGTATTCAACTCAGATACACGTGAGTTCAGGCTCAATGGTTACACATGCTATTCCCCCAACCTGTCCCAGCACCTAACATAAGGATGTTAGCAGCTTCGTCTACAGTGAGGCAGGATGCGGGAGGGTAGTGCCCTGACCTCAGCTCTCACAGGGAAGCAGGCCTTGAAGCCAGCTCTCACCTAGCTGCGTTCTTATGGCAGTGAGAAGGTAGCAGTATTCTGAGTCAGGAGGTTCCAAGATTACCACTCTACTGCACCTGGAGATACCGTCAAGGTCTGCATTGTTAAGTTGCGTCTCACAAGCCTTTGGCAAAGGTCTCTGGTGAAGACGTGCGAAACTCACTCTGCAGGCCTTGTGGAACTGTGAGGGCCTGAGGGTGAGCTCAACTCTCAGAAGTAAGATGCTTTTGGACAAGGCGTTAGCTCCATTCTCACATATATTGAACTTAGTATGTAGCACCAGTCTACCACAGGAATTACTAGGAATTCGCTGGATTGAGCTTGGAGGCACTAGTCTTGTGTGCCTGGAGACTCCAATTACCTCTCCCAACACTTCCGTCACGCAACAGGTCTAGGCCTTTTAGAAGCGAAGGGTAACTGCCGGCAGGATGTGGAGGTACAGGCCGTAAGCTCAACTCTCAGAAGTAAGCATGGGAGGCAGATGTCTGCTCCCCACTGGTACATGGGAGTAGGAACCTAGCTACACTCTGATTGAAGAAGGCCCGTGGAAAACGCTGTATTCAACTCAGATACACGTGAGTTCAGGCTCAATGGTTACACATGCTAATCCCCCATCGTGTCCCAGCACGTAACATAAGGATGTTAGCAGCTTCGTCTACAGTGAGGCAGGATGCGGGAGGGTTGTGCCCTGACCTCACCTCGCACAGGGAAGCAGGCCTTGAAGCCAGCTCTCACCTAGCTGCGTTTTTATGGCAGTGAGAAGGTAGCAGTATTCTGAGTCAGGAGGTTCCAAGATTACCACTCTACTGCACCTGGAGATACCGTCCAGGTCTGCATTGTTAAGTTGCGTCTCACAAGCCTTTGGCAAAGGTCTCTGGTGAAGACGTGCGAAACTCACTCTGCAGGCCTTGTGGAACTGTGAGGGCCTGAGGGTGAGCTCAACTCTCAGAAGTAAGATGCTTTTGCACAAGGCGTTAGCTACATTCTCAAATATATTTAACTTAGTATGTAGCACCAGTCTACCACAGGAATTCCTAGGAATTCGCTGGATTGAGCTTGGAGGCACTAGTCTTGTGTGCCTGGAGACTCCAATTACCTCTCCCAACACTTCCGTCACGCAGCAGGTCTAGGCCTTTTAGAAGCGAAGGGTAACTGCCGGCAGGATGTGGAGGTACAGGCCGTATGCTCAACTCTCAGAAGTAAGCATGGGAGGCAGATGTCTGCTCCCCACTGGTACATGGGAGTAGGAACCTAGCTACACTCTGATTGAAGAAGGCTGGTGGAAAACGCTGTATTCAACTCAGATACACGTGAGTTCAGGCTCAATGGTTACACATGCTATTCCCCCAACGTGTCCCAGCACCTAACATAAGGATGTTAGCAGCTTCGTCTACAGTGAGGCAGGATGCGGGATGGTAGTGCCCTGACCTCAGCTCTCACAGGGAAGCAGGCCTTGAAGCCAGCTCTCACCTAGCTGCGTTCTTATGGCAGTGAGAAGGTAGCAGTATTCTGAGACAGGAGGTTCCAAGATTACCACTCTACTGCACCTGGAGATACCGTCAGGATCTGCATTGTTAAGTTGCGTCTCACAAGCCTTTGGGAAAGGTCTCTGGTGAAGACGTGCGAAACTCACTCTGCAGGCCTTGTGGAACTGTGAGGGACTGAGGGTGAGCTCAACTCTCAGAAGTAAGATGCTTTTGCACAAGGCGTTAGCTACATTCTCACATATATTGAACTTAGTATGTAGCACCAGTCTACCACAGGAATTACTAGGAATTCGCTGGATTGAGCTTGGAGGCACTAGTCTTGTGTGCCTGGAGACTCCAATTACCTCTCCCAACACTTCCATCACGCAGCAGGTCTAGGCCTTTTAGAAGCGAAGGGTAACTGCCGGCAGGATGTGGAGGTACAGGCCGTAAGCTCAACTCTCAGAAGTAAGCATGGGAGGCAGATGTCTGCTCCCCACTGGTACATGGGAGTAGGAACCTAGCTACACTCTGATTGAAGAAGGCCGGTGGAAAACGCTGTATTCCACTCAGATACACGTGAGTTCAGGCTCAATGGTTACACAGGCTATTCCCCCAACGTGTCCCAGCACCTAACATAAGGATGTTAGCAGCTTCGTCTACAGTGAGGCAGGATGCGGGAGGGTTGTGCCCTGACCTCAGCTCTCACAGGGAAGCAGGCCTTGAAGCCAGCTCACACCTAGCTGCGTTCTTATGGCAGTGAAAAGGTAGCAGTATTCTGAGTCAGGAGGTTCCAAGATTACCACTCTACTGCACCTGGAGATACCGTCCAGGTCTGCATTGTTAAGTTGCGTCTCACAAGCCTTTGGCAAAGGTCTCTGGTGAAGACGTGCGAAACTCACTCTGCAGGCCTTGTGGAACTGTGAGGGCCTGAGGGTGAGCTCAACTCTCAGAAGTAAGATACTTTTGGACAAGGCGTTAGCTACATTCTCACATATATTGAACTTAGTATGTAGCACCAGTCTACCACAGGAATTACTAGGAATTCGCTGGATTGAGCTTAGAGGCACTAGTCTTGTGTGCCTGGAGACTCCAATTACCTTTCCCAACACTTCCGTCACGCAGAAGGTCTAGGCCTTTTAGAAGCGAAGGGTAACTGCCGGCAGGATGTGGAGGTACAGGCCGTAAGCTCAACTCTCAGAAGTAAGCATGGGAGGCAGATGTCTGCTCCCCACTGGTACATGGGAGTAGGAACCTAGCTACACTCTGATTGAAGAAGGCCGGTGGAAAACGCTGTATTCAACTCAGATACACGTGAGTTCAGGCTCAATGGTTACACATGCTATTCCCCCAACGTGTCCCAGCACCTAACATAAGGATGTTAGCAGCTTCGTCTACAGTGAGGCAGGATGCGGGAGGGTTGTGCCCTGACCTCAGCTCTCACAGGGAAGCAGGCCTTGAAGCCAGCTCTCACCTAGCTGCGTTCTTATGGCAGTGAGAAGGTAGCAGTATTCTGAGTCAGGAGGTTCCAAGATTACCACTCTACTGCACCTGGAGATACCGTCCAGGTCTGCATTGTTAAGTTGCGTCTCACAAGCCTTTGGCAAAGGTCTCTGGTGAAGACGTGCGAAACTCACTCTGCAGGCCTTGTGGAACTGTGAGGGCCTGAGGGTGAGCTCAACTCTCAGAAGTAAGATGCCTTTGCACAAGGCGTTAGCTACATTCTCAAATACATTTAACTTAGTATGTAGCACCAGTCTACCACAGGAATTACTAGGAATTCGCTGGATTGAGCTTGGAGGCACTAGTCTTGTGTGCCTGGAGACTCCAATTACCTCTCCCAACACTTCCGTCACGCAGCAGGTCTAGGCCTTTTAGAAGCGAAGGGTAACTGCCGGCAGGATGTGGAGGTACAGGCCGTATGCTCAACTCTCAGAAGTAAGAATGGGAGGCAGATGTCTGCTCCCCACTGGTACATGGGAGTAGGAACCTAGCTACACTCTGATTGAAGAAGGCCGGTGGAAAACGCTGTATTCAACTCAGATACACGTGAGTTCAGGCTCAATGGTTACACATGCTATTCCCCCAACGTGTCCCAGCACCTAACATAAGGATGTTAGCAGCTTCGTCTACAGTGAGGCAGGATGCGGGAGGGTTGTGCCCTGACCTCAGCTCTCACAGGGAAGCAGGCCTTGAAGCCAGCTCTCACCTAGCTGCGTTCTTATGGCAGTGAGAAGGTAGCAGTATTCTGAGTCAGGAGGTTCCAAGATTACCACTCTACTGCACCTGGAGATACCGTCCAGGTCTGCATTGTTAAGTTGCGTCTCACAAGCCTTTGGCAAAGGTCTCTGGTGAAGACGTGCGAAACTCACTCTGCAGGCCTTGTGGAACTGTGAGGGACTGAGGGTGAGCTCAACTCTCAGAAGTAAGATGCTTTTGCCCAAGGCGTTAGCTACATTCTCACATATATTGAACTTAGTATGTAGCACTAGTCTACCACAGGAATTACTAGGAATTCGCTGGATTGAGCTTGGAGGCATTAGTCTTGTGTGCCTGGAGACTCCAATTACCTCTCCCAACACTTCCGTCACGCAGCAGGTCTAGGCCTTTTAGAAGCGAAGGGTAACTGCCGGCAGGATGTGGAGGTACAGGCCGTATGCTCAACTCTCAGAAGTAAGCATGGGAGGCAGATGTCTGCTCCCCACTGGTACATGGGAGTAGGAACCTAGCTACACTCTGATTGAAGAAGGCCGGTGGAAAACGCTGTATTCAACTCAGATACACGTGAGTTCAGGCTCAATGGGTACACATGCTATTCCCCCAACGTGTCCCAGCACGTAACATAAGGATGTTAGCAGCTTCGTCTACACTGAGGCAGGATGCGGGAGGGTTGTGCCCTGACCTCAGCTCTCACAGGGAAGCAGGCCTTGAAGCCAGCTCTCACCTAGCTGCGTTCTTATGGCAGTGAGAAGGTAGCAGTATTCTGAGTCAGGAGGTTCCAAGATTACCACTCTACTGCACCTGGAGATACCGTCCAGGTCTGCATTGTTAAGTTGCGTCTCAGAAGCCTTTTGCAAAGGTCTCTGGTGAAGACGTGCGAAACTCACTCTGCAGGCCTTGTGGAACTGTGAGGGCCTGAGGGTGAGCTCAACTCTCAGAAGTAAGATGCTTTTGCACAAGTCGTTAGCTACATTCTCAAATATATTTAACTTAGTATGTAGCACCAGTCTCCCACAGGAATTACTAGGAATTCGCTGGATTGAGCTTGGAGGCACTAGTCTTGTGTGCCTGGAGACTCCAATTACCTCTCCCAACACTTCCGTCACGCAGCAGGTTTAGGCCTTATAGAAGCTAAGGGTAACTGCCGGCAGGATGTGGAGGTACAGGTCGTAAGCTCAACTCTCAGAAGTAAGCATGGGAGGCAGATGTCTGCTCCCCACTGGTACATGGGAGTAGGAACCTAGCTACACTCTGATTGAAGAAGGCCGGTGGAAAACGCTGTATTCAACTCAGATACACGTGAGTTCAGGCTCAATGGTTACACATGCTATTCCCCCAACGTGTCCCAGCACCTAACATAAGGATGTTAGCAGCTTCGTCTACAGTGAGGCAGGATGCGGGAGGGTTGTGCCCTGACCTCATCTCTCACAGGGAAGCAGGCCTTGAAGCCAGCTCTCACCTAGCTGCGTTCTTATGGCAGTGAGAAGGTAGCAGTGTTCTGAGTCAGGAGGTTCCAAGATTACCACTCTACTGCACCTGGAGATACCGTCCAGGTCTGCATTGTTCAGTTGCGTCTCACAAGCCTTTGGCAAAGGTCTCTGGTGAAGACGTGCGAAACTCACTCTGCAGGCCTTGTGGAACTGTGAGGGACTGAGGTTGAGCTCAACTCTCAGAAGTAAGATGCTTTTGCACAAGGCGTTAGCTACATTCTCACATATATTGAACTTAGTATGTAGCACCAGTCTACCACAGGAATTACTAGGAATTCGCTGGATTGAGCTTGGAGGCACTAGTCTTGTGTGCCTGGAGACTCCAATTACCTCTCCCAACACTTCCGTCACGCAGCAGGTCTAGGCCTTTTAGAAGCGAAGGGTAACTGCCGGCAGGATGTGGAGGTACAGGCCGTATGCTCAACTCTCAGAAGTAAGCATGGGAGGCAGATGTCTGCTCCCCACTGGTACATGGGAGTAGGAACCTAGCTACACTCTGATTGAAGAAGGCCGGTGGAAAACGCTGTGCTCAACTCAGATACACGTGAGTTCAGGCTCAATGGTTACACATGCTATTCCCCCAACGTGTCCCAGCACCTAACATAAGGATGTTAGCAGCTTCGTCTACAGTGAGGCAGGGTGCGGGAGGGTTGTGCCCTGACCTCAGCTCTCACAGGGAAGCAGGCCTTGAAGCCAGCTCTCACCTAGCTGCGTTCTTATGGCAGTGAGAAGGTAGCAGTATTCTGAGTCAGGAGGTTCCAAGATTACCACTCTACTGCACCTGGAGATACCGTCCAGGTCTGCATTGTTAAGTTGCGTCTCACAAGCCTTTGGCAAAGGTCTCTGGTGAAGACGTGCGAAACTCACTCTGCAGGCCTTGTGGAACTGTGAGGGACTGAGGGTGAGCTCAACTCTCAGAAGTACGATGCTTTTGCACAAGGCGTTAGCTACATTCTCACATATATTGAACTTAGTATGTAGCACCAGTCTACCACAGGAATTACTAGGAATTCGCAGGATTGAGCTTGGAGGCACTAGTCTTGTGTGCCTGGAGACTCCAATTACCTCTCCCAACACTTCCGTCACGCAGCAGGTCTAGGCCTTTTAGAAGCGAAGGGTAACTGCCGGCAGGATGTGGAGGTACAGGCCGTAAGCTACACTCTCAGAAGTAAGCATGGGAGGCAGATGTCTGCTCCCCACTGGTACATGGGAGTAGGAACCTAGCTACACTCTGATTGAAGAAGGCCGGTGGAAAACGCTGTATTCAACTCAGATACACGTGAGTTCAGGCTCAATGGTTACACATGCTATTCCCCCAACGTGTCCCAGCACCTAACATAAGGATGTTAGCAGCTTCGTCTACAGTGAGGCAGGATGCGGGAGGGTTGTGCCCTGACCTCACCTCTCACAGGGAAGCAGGCCTTGAAGCCAGCTCTCACCTAGCTGCGTTCTTATGGCAGTGAGAAGGTAGCAGTATTCTGAGTCAGGAGGTTCCAAGATTACCACTCTACTGCACCTGGAGATACCGTCCAGGTCTGCATTGTTCAGTTGCGTCTCACAAGCCTTTGGCAAATGTCTCTGGTGAAGACGTGCGAAACTCACTCTGCAGGCCTTGTGGAACTGTGAGGGCCTGAGGGTGAGCTCAACTCTCAGAAGTAAGATGCTTTTGCACAAGGCGTTAGCTACATTCTCACATATATTGAACTTAGTATGTAGCACCAGTCTACCACAGGAATTACTAGGAATTCGCTGGATTGAGCTTGGAGGCACTAGTCTTGTGTGCCTGGAGACTCCAATTACCTCTCCCAACACTTCCGTCACGCAGCAGGTCTAGGCCTTTTAGAAGCGAAGGGTAACTGCCGGCAGGATGTGGAGGTACAGGCCGTAAGCTACACTCTCAGAAGTAAGCATGGGAGGCAGATGTCTGCTCCCCACTGGTACATGGGAGTAGGAACCTAGCTACACTCTGATTGAAGAAGGCCGGTGGAAAACGCTGTGTTCAACTCAGATACACGTGAGTTCAGGCTCAATGGTTACACATGCTATTCCCCCAACGTGTCCCAGCACCTAACATAAGGATGTTAGCAGCTTCGTCTACAGTGAGGCAGGATGCGGGAGGGTAGTGCCCTGACCTCAGCTCTCACAGGGAAGCAGGCCTTGAAGCCAGCTCTCACCTAGCTGCGTTCTTACGGCAGTGAGAAGGTAGCAGTATTCTGAGTCAGGAGGTTCCAAGATTACCACTCTACTACACCTGGAGATACCGCCAGGGTCTGCATTGTTAAGTTGCGTCTCACAAGCCTTTGGCAAAGGTCTCTGGTGAAGACGTGCGAAACTCACTCTGCAGGCCTTGTGGAACTGTGAGGGACTGAGGGTGAGCTCAACTCTCAGAAGTAAGATGCTTTTGCACAAGGCGTTAGCTACATTCTCAAATATATTGAACTTAGTATGTAGCACCAGTCTACCACAGGAATTACTAGGAATTCGCTGGATTGAGCGTGGAGGCACTAGTCTTGTGTGCCTGGAGACTCCAATTACCTCTCCCAACACTTCCGTCACGCAGCAGGTCTAGGCCTTTTAGAAGAGAATGGTAACTGCCGGCAGGATGTGGAGGTACAGGCCGTATGCTCAACTCTCAGAAGTAAGCATGGGAGGCAGATGTCTGCTCCCCACTGGTACATGGGAGTAGGAACCAAGCTACACTCTGATTGAAGAAGGCCGGTGGAAAACGCTGTATTCAACTCAGATACACGTGAGTTCAGGCTCAATGGTTACACATGCTATTCCCCCAACGTGTCCCAGCACCTAACTTAAGGATGTTAGCAGCTTCGTCTGCAGTGAGGCAGGATGCGGGAGGGTTGTGCCCTGACCTCAGCTCTCACAGGGAAGCAGGCCTTGAAGCCAGCTCTCTCCTAGCTGCGTTCTTACGGCAGTGAGAAGGTAGCAGTATTCTGAGTCAGGAGGTTCCAAGATTACCACTCTACTGCACCTGGAGATACCGTCCAGGTCTGCATTGTTAAGTTGCGTCTCACAAGCCTTTGGCAAAGGTCTCTGGTGAAGACGTGCGAAACTCACTCTGCAGGCCTTGTGGAACTGTGAGGGACTGAGGGTGAGCTCAACTCTCAGAAGTAAGATGCTTTTGCACAAGGCGTTAGCTACATTCTCACATATATTGAACTTAGTATGTAGCACCAGTCTACCACAGGAATTACTAGGAATTCGCTGGATTGAGCTTGGAGGCACTAGTCTTGTGTGCCTGGAGACTCCAATTACCTCTCCCAACACTTCCGTCACGCAGCAGGTCTAGGCCTTTTAGAAGCGAAGGGTAACTGCCGGCAGGATGTGGAGGTACAGGCCGTAAGCTCAACTCTCAGAAGTAAGCATGGGAGGCAGATGTCTGCTCCCCACTGGTATATGGGAGTAGGAACCTAGCTACACTCTGATTGAAGAAGGCCGGTGGAAAACGCTGTATTCAACTCAGATACACGTGAGTTCAGGCTCAATGGTTACACATGCTATTCCCCCAACGTGTCCCAGCACCTAACATAAGGATGTTAGCAGCTTCGTCTGCAGTGAGGCAGGATGCGGGAGGGTTGTGCCCTGACCTCAACTCTCACAGGGAAGCAGGCCTTGAAGCCAGCTCTCACCTAGCTGCGTTCTTATGGCAGTGAGAAGGTAGCAGTATTCTGAGTCAGGAGGTTCCAAGATTACCACTCTACTGCACCTGGAGATACCGTCCAGGTCTGCATTGTTAAGTTGCGTCTCACAAGCCTTTGGCAAAGGTCTCTGGTGAAGACGTGCGAAACTTACTCTGCAGGCCTTGTGGAACTGTGAGGGACTGAGGGTGAGCTCAACTCTCAGAAGTAAGATGCTTTTGCACAAGGCGTTAGCTACATTCTCACATATATTGAACTTAGTATGTAGCACCAGTCTACCACAGGAATTACTAGGAATTCGCTGGATTGAGCTTGGAGGCACTAGTCTTGTGTGCCTGGAGACTCCAATTACCTCTCCCAACACTTCCGTCACGCAGCAGGTCTAGGCCTTTTAGAAGCAAAGGGTAACTGCCGGCAGGATGTGGAGGTACAGGCCGTATGCTCAACTCTCAGAAGTAAGCATGGGAGGCAGATGTCTGCTCCCCACTGGTACATGGGAGTAGGAACCTAGCTACACTCTGATTGAAGAAGGCCGGTGGAAAACGCTGTGTTCAACTCAGATACACGTGAGTTCAGGCTCAATGGTTACACATGCTATTCCCCCAACGTGTCCCAGCACCTAACATAAGGATGTTAGCAGCTTCGCCTACAGTAAGGCAGGATGCGGGAGGGTTGTGCCCTGACCTCAGCTCTCACAGGGAAGCAGGCCTTGAAGCCAGCTCTCACCTAGCTGCGTTCTTATGGCAGTGAGAAGGTAGCAGTATTCTGAGTCAGGAGGTTCCAAGATTACCACTCTACTTCACCTGGAGATACCGACCAGGTCTGCATTGTTAAGTTGCGTCTCACAAGCCTTTGGCAAAGGTCTCTGGTGAAGACGTGCGAAACTCACTCTGCAGGCCTTATGGAACTGTGAGGGCCTGAGGGTGAGCTCAACTCTCAGAAGTAAGATGCTTTTGGACAAGGCGTTAGCTACATTCTCACATATATTGAACTTAGTATGTAGCACCAGTCTACCACAGGAATTACTAGGAATTCGCTGGATTGTGCTTGGAGGCACTAGTCTTGTGTGCCTGGAGACTCCAATTACCTCTCCCAACACTTCCGTCACGCAGCAGGTCTAAGCCTTTTAGAAGCGAAGGGTAACTGCCGGCAGGATGTGGAGGTACAGGCCGTAAGCTCAACTCTCAGAAGTAAGCATGGGAGGCAGATGTCTGTTCCCCACTGGTACATGGGAGTAGGAACCTAGCTACACTCTGATTGAAGAAGGCCGGTGGAAAACGCTGTATTCAACTCAGATACACGTGAGTTCAGGCTCAATGGTTACACATGCTATTCCCCCAACGTGTCCCAGCACCTAACATAAGGATGTTAGCAGCTTCGTCTACAGTGAGGCAGGATGCGGGAGGGTTGTGCCCTGACCTCAGCTCTCACAGGGAAGCAGGCCTTGAAGCCAGCTCTCACCTAGCTGCGTTCTTATGGCAGTGAGAAAGTAGCAGTATTCTGAGTCAGGAGGTTCCAAGATTACCACTCTACTGCACCTGGAGATACCGTCCAGGTCTGCATTGTTAAGTTGCGTCTCACAAGCCTTTGGCAAAGGTCTCTGGTGAAGACGTGCGAAACTCACTCTGCAGGCCTTGTGGAACTGTGAGGGCCTGAGGGTGAGCTCAACTCTCAGAAGTAAGATGCTTTTGCACAAGGCGTTAGCTACATTCTCACATATATTGAACTTAGTATGTAGCACCAGTCTACCACAGGAATTACTAGGAATTCGCTGGATTGAGCTTGGAGACACTAGTCTTGTGTGCCTGGAGACTCCAATTACCTCTCCCAACACTTCCGTCACGCAGCAGGTCTAGGCCTTTTAGAAGAGAAGGGTAACTGCCGGCAGGATGTGGAGGTACAGGCCGTAAGCTCAACTCTCAGAAGTAAGCATGGGAGGCAGATGTCTGCTCCCCACTGGTACATGGGAGTAGGAACCTAGCTACACTCTGATTGAAGAAGGCCGGTGGAAAACGCTGTATTCAACTCAGATACACGTGAGTTCAGGCTCAATGGTTACACATGCTATTCCCCCAACGTGTCCCAGCACCTAACATAAGGATGTTAGCAGCTTCGTCTACAGTGAGGCAGGATGCGGGAGGGTTGTGCCCTGACCTCACCTCTCACAGGGAAGCAGGCCTTGAAGCCAGCTCTCACCTAGCTGCGTTCTTATGGCAGTGAGAAGGTAGCAGTATTCTGAGTCAGGAGGTTCCAAGATTACCACTCTACTGCACCTGGAGATACCGTCCAGGTCTGCATTGTTAAGTTGCGTCTCACAAGCCTTTGGCAAAGGTCTCTGGTGAAGACGTGCGAAACTCACTCTGCAGGCCTTGTGGAACTGTGAGGGCCTGAGGGTGAGCTCAACTCTCAGAAGTAAGATGCTTTTGCACAAGGCGTTAGCTACATTCTCAAATATATTTTAGTATGTAGCACCAGTCTACCACAGGAATTACTAGGAATTCGCTGGATTGAGCTTGGAGGCACTAGTCTTGTGTGCCTGGAGACTACAATTACCTCTCCCAACACTTCCGTCACGCAGCAGGTCTAGGCCTTTTAGAAGCGAAGGGTAACTGCCGGCAGGATGTGGAGGTACAGGCCGTATGCTCAACTCTCAGAAGTAAGCATGGGAGGCAGATGTCTGCTCCCCACTGGTACATGGGAGTAGGAACCTAGCTACACTCTGATTGAAGAAGGCCAGTGGAAAACGCTGTGTTCAACTCAGATACACGTGAGTTCAGGCTCAATGGTTACACATGCTATTCCCCCAACGTGTCCCAGCACCTAACATAAGGATGTTAGCAGCTTCGCCTACAGTAAGGCAGGATGCGGGAGGGTTGTGCCCTGACCTCAGCTCTCACAGGGAAGCAGGCCTTGAAGCCAGCTCTCACCTAGCTGCGTTCTTATGGCAGTGAGAAGGTAGCAGTATTCTGAGTCAGGAGGTTCCAAGACTACCACTCTACTGCACCTGGAGATACCGTCAAGGTCTGCATTTTTTAGTTGCATCTCACAAGCCTTTGGCAAAGGTCTCTGGTGAAGACGTGCGAAACTCACTCTGCAGGCCTTGTGGAACTGTGAGGGCCTGAGGGTGAGCTCAACTCTCAGAAGTAAGATGCTTTTGCACAAGGCGTTAGCTCCATTCTCACATATATTGAACTTAGTATGTAGCACCAGTCTACCACAGGAATTACTAGGAATTCGCTGGATTGAGCTTGGAGACACTAGTCTTGTGTGCCTGGAGACTCCAATTACCTCTCCCAACACTTCCGTCACGCAGCAGGTCTAGGCCTTTTAGAAGCGAAGGGTAACTGCCGGCAGGATGTGGAGGTACAGGCCATAAGCTCAACTCTCAGAAGTAAGCATGGGAGGCAGATGTCTGCTCCCCACTGGTACATGGGAGTAGGAACCTAGCTACACTCTGATTGAAGAAGGCCGGTGGAAAACGCTGTATTCAACTCAGATACACGTGAGTTCAGGATCAATGGTTACACATGCTATTCCCCAACGTGTCCCAGCACCTAACATAAGGATGTTAGCAGCTTCGTCTACAGTGAGGCAGGATGCGGGAGGGTTGTGCCCTGACCTCACCTCTCACAGGGAAGCAGGCCTTGAAGCCAGCTCTCACCTAGCTGCGTTCTTATGGCAGTGAGAAGGTAGCAGTATTCTGAGTCAGGAGTTTCCAAGATTACCACTCTACTGCACCTGGAGATACCGTCCAGGTCTGCATTGTTAAGTTGCGTCTCACAAGCCTTTGGCAAAGGTCTCTGGTGAAGACGTGCGAAACTCACTCTGCAGGCCTTGTGGAACTGTGAGGGACTGAGGGTGAGCTCAACTCTCAGAAGTAAGATGCTTTTGCACAAGGCGTTAGCTACATATTCACATATATTGAACTTAGTATGTAGCACCAGTCTACCACAGGAATTACTAGGAATTCGCTGGATTGAGCTTGGAGGCACTAGTCTTGTGTGCCTGGAGACTCCAATTACCTTTCCCAACACTTCCGTCACGCAGCAGGTCTAGGCCTTTTAGAAGCGAAGGGTAACTGCCGGCAGGATGTGGAGGTACAGGCCGTATGCTCAACTCTCAGAAGTAAGCATGGGAGGCAGATGTCTGCTCCCCACTGGTACATGGGAGTAGGAACCTAGCTACACTCTGATTGAAGAAGGCCGGTGGAAAACGCTGTGCTCAACTCAGATACACGTGAGTTCAGGCTCAATGGTTACACATGCTATTCCCCCAACGTGTCCCAGCACCTAACATAAGGATGTTAGCAGCTTCGTCTACAGTGAGGCAGGATGCGGGAGGGTTGTGCCCTGACCTCAGCTCTCACAGGGAAGCAGGCCTTGAAGCCAGCTCTCACCTAGCTGCGTTCTTATGGAAGTGAGAAAGTAGCAGTATTCTGAGTCAGGAGGTTCCAAGATTACCACTCTACTGCACCTGGAGATACCGTCCAGGTCTGCATTGTTAAGTTGCGTCTCACAAGCCTTTGGCAAAGGTCTCTGGTGAAGACGTGCGAAACTCACTCTGCAGGCCTTGTGGAACTGTGAGGGCCTGAGGGTGAGCTCAACTCTCAGAAGTAAGATGCTTTTGCACAAGGCGTTAGCTACATTCTCAAATATATTTTAGTATGTAGCACCAGTCTACCACAGGAATTACTAGGAATTCGCTGGATTGAGCTTGGAGGCACTAGTCTTGTGTGCCTGGAGACTCCAATTACCTCTCCCAACACTTCCGTCACGCAGCAGGTCTAGGCCTTTTAAAAGCGAAGGGTAACTGCCGGCAGGATGTGGAGGTACAGGCCGTAAGCTCAACTCTCAGAAGTAAGCATGGGAGGCAGATGTCTGCTCCCCACTGGTACATGGGAGTAGGAACCTAGCTACACTCTGATTGAAGAAGGCCGGTGGAAAACGATGTATTCAACTCAGATACACGTGAGTTCAGGCTCAATGGTTACACATGCTATTCCCCCAACCTGTCCCAGCACCTAACATAAGGATGTTAGCAGCTTCGTCTACAGTGAGGCAGGATGCGGGAGGGTTGTGCCCTGACCTCAGCTCTCACAGGGAAGCAGGCCTTGAATCCAGCTCTCACCTAGCTGCGTTCTTATGGCAGTGAGAAGGTAGCAGTATTCTGAGTCAGGAGGTTCCAAGATTACCACTCTACTGCACCTGGAGATACCGACCAGGTCTGCATTGTTAAGTTGCGTCTCACAAGCCTTTGGCAAAGGTCTCTGGTGAAGACGTGCGAAACTCACTCTGCAGGCCTTGTGGAACTGTGAGGGCCTGAGGGTGAGCTCAAGTCTCAGAAGTAAGATGCTTTTGGACAAGGCGTTAGCTACATTCTCACATATATTGAACTTAGTATGTAGCACCAGTCTACCACAGGAATTACTAGGAATTCGCTGGATTGTGCTTGGAGGCACTAGTCTTGTGTGCCTGGAGACTCCAATTACCTCTCCCAACACTTCCGTCACGCAGCAGGTCTAGGCCTTTTAGAAGCGAAGGGTAACTGCCGGCAGGATGTGGAGGTACAGGCCGTATGCTCAACTCTCAGAAGTAAGCATGGGAGGCAGATGTCTGCTCCCCACTGGTACATGGGAGTAGGAACCTAGCTACACTCTGATTGAAGAAGGCCGGTGGAAAACGCTGTGCTCACTCAGATACACGTGAGTTCAGGCTCAATGGTTACACATGCTATTCCCCCAACGTGTCCCAGCACCTAACATAAGGATGTTAGCAGCTTCGTCTACAGTGAGGCAGGATGCGGGAGGGTAGTGCCCTGACCTCAGCTCTCACAGGGAAGCAGGCCTTGAAGCCAGCTCTCACCTAGCTGCGTTCTTATGGCAGTGAGAAGGTAGCAGTATTCTGAGTCAGGAGGTTCCAAGATTACCACTCTACTGCACCTGGAGATACCGTCAGGGTCTGCATTGTTAAGTTGCGTCTCACAAGCCTTTGGCAAAGGTCTCTGGTGAAGACGTTCGAAACTCACTCTGCAGGCCTTGTGGAACTGTGAGGGCCTGAGGGTGAGCTCAACTCTCAGAAGTAAGATGCTTTTGCACAAGGCGTTAGCTACATTCTCACATATATTGAACTTAGTATGTAGCACCAGTCTACCACAGGAATTACTAGGAATTCGCTGGATTGTGCTTGGAGGCACTAGTCTTGTGTGCCTGGAGACTCCAATTACCTCTCCCAACACTTCCGTCACGCAGCAGGTCTAGGCCTTTTAGAAGCGAAGGGTAACTGCCGGCAGGATGTGGAGGTACAGGCCGTAAGCTCAACTCTCAGAAGTAAGCATGGGAGGCAGATGTCTGCTCCCCACTGGTACATGGGAGTAGGAACCTAGCTACACTCTGATTGAAGAAGGCCGGTGGAAAACGCTGTATTCAACTCAGATACACGTGAGTTCAGGCTCAATGGTTACACATGCTATTCCCCCAACGTGTACCAGCACCTAACATAAGGATGTTAGCAGCTTCGTCTACAGTGAGGCAGGATGCGGGAGGGTTGTGCCCTGACCTCAGCTCTCACAGGGAAGCAGGCCTTGAAGCCAGCTCTCACCTAGCTGCGTTCTTATGGCAGTGAGAAAGTAGCAGTATTCTGAGTCAGGAGGTTCCAAGATTACCACTCTACTGCACCTGGAGATACCGTCAAGGTCTGCATTGTTAAGTTGCGTCTCACAAGCCTTTGGCAAAGGTCTCTGGTGAAGACGTGCGAAACTCACTCTGCAGGCCTTGTGGAACTGTGAGGGACTGAGGGTGAGCTCAACTCTCAGAACTAAGAAGCTTTTGCACAAGGCGTTAGCTACATTCTCACATATATTGAACTTAATATGTAGCACCAGTCTACCACAGGAATTACTAGGAATTCGCTGGATTGTGCTTGGAGGCACTAGTCTTGTGTGCCTGGAGACTCCAATTACCTCTCCCAACACTTCCGTCACGCAGCAGGTCTAGGCCTTTTAGAAGCGAAGGGTAACTGCCGGCAGGATGTGGAGGTACAGGCCGTATGCTCAACTCTCAGAAGTAAGCATGGGAGGCAGATGTCTGCTCCCCACTGGTACATGGGAGTAGGAACCTAGCTACACTCCGATTGAAGAAGGCCGGTGGAAAACGCTGTGCTCAACTCAGATACACGTGAGTTCAGGCTCAATGGATACACTTGCTATTCCCCCAACGTGTCCCAGCACCTAACATAAGGATGTTAGCAGCTTCGTCTACAGTGAGGCAGGATGCGGGAGGGTAGTGCCCTGATCTCAGCTCTCACAGGGAAGCAGGCCTTGAAGCCAGCTCTCACCTAGCTGCGTTCTTACGGCAGTGAGAAGGTAGCAGTATTCTGAGTCAGGAGGTTCCAAGATTACCACTTTACTGCACCTGGAGATACCGTCCAGGTCTGCATTGTTCAGTTGCGTCTCACAAGCCTTTGGCAACGGTCTCTGGTGAAGACGTGCGAAACTCACTCTGCAGGCCTTGTGGAACTGTGAGGGACTGAGGGTGAGCTCAACTCTCAGAAGTAAGATGCTTTTGGACAAGGCGTTAGCTACATTCTCACATATATTGAACTTAGTATGTAGCACCAGTCTACCACAGGAATTACTAGGAATTCGCTGGATTGAGCTTGGAGGCACTAGTCTTGTGTGCCTGGAGACTCCAATTACCTCTCCCAACACTTCCGTCACGCAGCAGGTCTAGGCCTTTTAGAAGCGAAGGGTAACTGCCGGCAGGATGTGGAGGTACAGGCCGTATGCTCAACTCTCAGAAGTAAGCATGGGAGGCAGATGTCTGCTCCCCACTGGTACATGGGAGTAGGAAACTAGCTACACTCTGATTGAAGAAGGCCGGTGGAAAACGCTGTGCTCAACTCAGATACACGTGAGTTCAGGCTCAATGGTTACACATGCTATTCCCCCAACGTGTCCCAGCACGTAACATAAGGATGTTGGCAGCTTCGTCTACAGTGAGGCAGGATGCGGGAGGGTAGTGCCCTGACCTCAGCTCTCACAGGGAAGCAGGCCTTGAAGCCAGCTCTCACCTAGCTGCGTTCTTATGGCGGTGAGAAGGTAGCAGTATTCTGAGTCAGGAGGTTCCAAGATTACCACTCTATAACACCTGGAGATACCGTCAGGGTCTGCATTGTTAAGTTGCGTCTCACAAGCCTTTGGCAAAGGTCTCTGGTGAAGACGTGCGAAACTCACTCTGCAGGCCTTGTGGAACTGTGAGGGCCTGAGGGTGAGCTCAACTCTCAGAAGTAAGATGCTTTTGCACAAGGCGTTAGCTACATTCTCACATATATTGAACTTAGTATGTAGCACCAGTCTACCACAGGAATTACTAGGAATTCGCTGGATTGAGCTTGAAGGCACTAGTCTTGTGTGCCTGGAGACTCCAATTACCTCTCCCAACACTTCCGTCACGCAGCAGGTCTAGGCCTTTTAGAAGCGAAGGGTAACTGCCGGCAGGATGCGGAGGTACAGGCCGTAAGCTCAACTCTCAGAAGTAAGCATGGGAGGCAGATGTCTGCTCCCCACTGGTACATGGGAGTAGGAACCTAGCTACACTCTGATTGAAGAAGGCTGGTGGAAAACGCTGTATTCAACTCAGATACACGTGAGTTCAGGCTCAATGGTTACACATGCTATTCCCCCAACGTGTCCCAGTACGTAACATAAGGATGTTAGCAGCTTCGTCTACAGTGAGGCAGGATGCGGGAGGGTTGTGCCCTGACCTCACCTCTCACAGGGAAGCAGGCCTTGAAGCCAGCTCTCACCTAGCTGCGTTCTTACGGCAGTGAGAAGGTAGCAGTATTCTGAGTCAGGAGGTTCCAAGATTACCACTCTACTGCACCTGGAGATACCGTCCAGGTCTGCATTGTTAAGTTGCGTCTCACAAGCCTTTGGCAAAGGTCTCTGGTGAAGACGTGCGAAACTCACTCTGCAGGCCTTGTGGAACTGTGAGGGCCTGAGGGTGAGCTCAACTCTCAGAAGTAAGATGCTTTTGCACAAGGCGTTAGCTACATTCTCAAATATATTTTAGTATGTAGCACCAGTCTACCACAGGAATTACTAGGAATTCGCTGGATTGAGCTTGGAGGAACTAGTCTTGTGTGCCTGGAGACTCCAATTACCTCTCCCAACACTTCCGTCACGCAGCAGGTCTAGGCCTTTTAGAAGCGAAGGGTAACTGCCGGCAGGATGTGGAGGTACAGGCCGTATGCTCAACTCTCAGAAGTAAGCATGGGAGGCAGATGTCTGCTCCCCACTGGTACATGGGAGTAGGAACCTAGCTACACTCTGATTGAAGAAGGCCGGTGGAAAACGATGTATTCAACTCAGATACACGTGAGTTCAGGCTCAATGGTTACACATGCTATTCCCCCAACGTGTCCCAGCACCTAACATAAGGATGTTAGCAGCTTCGTCTACAGTGAGGCAGGATGCGGGAGGGTAGTGCCCTGACCTCAGCTCTCACAGGGAAGCAGGCCTTGAAGCCAGCTCTCACCTAGCTGCGGTCTTACGGCAGTGAGAAGGTAGCAGTATTCTGAGTCAGGAGGTTCCAAGATTACCACTTTACTGCACCTGGAGATACCGTCCAGGTCTGCATTGTTAAGTTGCGTCTCACAAGCCTTTGGCAAAGGTCTCTGGTGAAGACGTGCGAAACTCACTCTGCAGGCCTTGTGGAACTGTGAGGGACTGAGGGTGAGCTCAACTCTCAGAAGTAAGATGCTTTTGGACAAGGCGTTGGCTACATTCTCACATATATTGAACTTAGTATGTAGCACCAGTCTACCACAGGAATTACTAGGAATTCGCTGGATTGAGCTTGGAGGCACTAGTCTTGTGTGCCTGGAGACTCCAATTACCTCTCCCAACACTTCCGACACGCAGCAGGTCTAGGCCTTTTAGAAGCGAAGGGTAACTGCCGGCAGGATGTGGAGGTACAGGCCGTAAGCTCAACTCTCAGAAGTAAGCATGGGAGGCAGATGTCTGCTCCCCACTGGTACATGGGAGTAGGAACCTAGCTAC
This sequence comes from Canis aureus, assembly GCF_053574225.1. Classification (NCBI taxonomy): domain Eukaryota; kingdom Metazoa; phylum Chordata; class Mammalia; order Carnivora; family Canidae; genus Canis; species Canis aureus. Next base: position 365,816 of record NC_135611.1, on the reverse strand, counting down.
ACTCTGATTGAAGAAGGCCGGTGGAAAACGCTTTATTCCACTCAGATACACGTGAGTTCAGGCTCAATGGTTACACATGCTATTCCCCCAACGTGTCCCAGCACCTAACATAAGGATGTTAGCAGCTTCGTCTACAGTGAGGCAGGATGCGGGAGGGTTGTGCCCTGACCTCAGCTCTCACAGGGAAGCAGGCCTTGAAGCCAGCTCTCACCTAGCTGCGTTCTTACGGCAGTGAGAAGGTAGCAGTATTCTGAGTCAGGAGGTTCCAAGATTACCACTCTACTGCACCTGGAGATACCGTCCAGGTCTGCATTGTTAAGTTGCGTCTCACAAGCCTTTGGCAAAGGTCTCTGGTGAAGACGTGCGAAACTCACTCTGCAGGCCTTGTGGAACTGTGAGGGCCTGAGGGTGAGCTCAACTCTCAGAAGTAAGATGCTTTTGCACAAGGCGTTAGCTACATTCTCACATATATTGAACTTAGTATGTAGCACCAGTCTACCACAGGAATTACTAGGAATTCGCTGGATTGAGCTTGGAGGCACTAGTCTTGTGTGCCTGGAGACTCCAATTACCTCTCCCAACACTTCCGTCACGCAGCAGGTCTAGGCCTTTTAGAAGCGAAGGGTAACTGCCGGCAGGATGTGGAGGTACAGGCCGTATGCTCAACTCTCAGAAGTAAGCATGGGAGGCAGATGTCTGCTCCCCACTGGTACATGGGAGTAGGAACCTAGCTACACTCTGATTGAAGAAGGCGGGTGGAAAACGCTGTGTTCAACTCAGATACACGTGAGTTCAGGCTCAATGGTTACACATGCTATTCCCCCAACGTGTCCCAGCACGTAACATAAGGATGTTAGCAGCTTCGTCTACAGTGAGGCAGGATGCGGGAGGGTAGTGCCCTGACCTCAGCTCTCACAGGGAAGCAGGCCTTGAAGCCAGCTCTCACCTAGCTGCGTTCTTACGGCAGTGAGAAGGTAGCAGTATTCTGAGTCAGGAGGTTCCAAGATTACCACTCTACTGCACCTGGAGATACCGTCCAGGTCTGCATTGTTAAGTTGCCTCTCACAAGCCTTTGGCAAAGGTCTCTGGTGAAGACGTGCGAAACTCACTCTGCAGGCCTTGTGGAACTGTGAGGGCCTGAGGGTGAGCTCAACTCTCAGAAGTAAGATGCTTTTGCACAAGGCGTTAGCTACATTCTCAAATATATTTAACTTAGTATGTAGCACCAGTCTCCCACAGGAATTACTAGGAATTCGCTGGATTGAGCTTGGAGGCACTAGTCTTGTGTGCCTGGAGACTCCAATTACCTCTCCCAACACTTCCGTCACGCAGCAGGTCTAGGCCTTTTAGAAGCGAAGGGTAACTGCCGGCAGGATGTGGAGGTACAGGCCGTAAGCTCAACTCTCAGAAGTAAGCATGGGAGGCAGATGTCTGCTCCCCACTGGTACATGGGAGTAGGAACCTAGCTACACTCTGATTGAAGAAGGCCGGTGGAAAACGCTGTATTCAACTCAGATACACGTGAGTTCAGGCTCAATGGTTACACATGCTATTCCCCCAACGTGTCCCAGCACCTAACATAAGGATGTTAGCAGCTTCGTCTACAGTGAGGCAGGATGCGGGAGGGTTGTGCCCTGACCTCAGCTCTCACAGGGAAGCAGGCCTTGAATCCAGCTCTCACCTAGCTGCGTTCTTATGGCAGTGAGAAGGTAGCAGTATTCTGAGTCAGGAGGTTCCAAGATTACCACTCTACTGCACCTGGAGATACCGTCCAGGTCTGCATTGTTAAGTTGCGTCTCACAAGCCTTTGGCAAAGGTCTCTGGTGAAGACGTGCGAAACTCACTCTGCAGGCCTTGTGGAACTGTGAGGGCCTGAGGGTGAGCTCAACTCTCAGAAGTAAGATGCTTTTGCACAAGGCGTTAGCTACATTCTCAAATATATTGTAGTATGTAGCACTAGTCTCCCACAGGAATTACTAGGAATTCGCTGGATTGAGCTTGGAGGCACTAGTCTTGTGTGCCTGGAGACTCCAATTACCTCTCCCAACACTTCCGTCACGCAGCAGGTCTAGGCCTTTTAGAAGCGAAGGGTAACTGCCGGCAGGATGTGGAGGTACAGGCCGTATGCTCAACTCTCAGAAGTAAGCATGGGAGGCAGATGTCTGCTCCCCACTGGTACATGGGAGTAGGAACCTAGCTACACTCTGATTGAAGAAGGCCGGTGGAAAACGATGTATTCAACTCAGATACACGTGAGTTCAGGCTCAATGGTTACACATGCTATTCCCCCAACGTGTCCCAGCACCTAACATAAGGATGTTAGCAGCTTCGTCTACAGTGAGGCAGGATGCGGGAGGGTAGTGCCCTGACCTCAGCTCTCACAGGGAAGCAGGCCTTGAAGCCAGCTCTCACCTAGCTGCGTTCTTACGGCAGTGAGAAGGTAGCAGTATTCTGAGTCAGGAGGTTCCAAGATTACCACTTTACTGCACCTGGAGATACCGTCCAGGTCTGCATTGTTAAGTTGCGTCTCACAAGCCTTTGGCAAAGGTCTCTGGTGAAGACGTGCGAAACTCACTCTGCAGGCCTTGTGGAACTGTGAGGGCCTGAGGGTGAGCTCAACTCTCAGAAGTAAGATGCTTTTGCACAAGGCGTTAGCTACATTCTCAAATATATTGAACTTAGTATGTAGCACCAGTCTACCACAGGAATTACTAGGAATTCGCTGGATTGAGCTTGGAGGCACTAGTCTTGTGTGCCTGGAGACTCCAATTACCTCTCCCAACACTTCCGTCACGCAGCAGGTCTAGGCCTTTTAGAAGCGAAGGGTAACTGCCGGCAGGATGTGGAGGTACAGGCCGTAAGCTCAACTCTCAGAAGTAAGCATGGGAGGCAGATGTCTGCTCCCCACTGCTACATGGGAGTAGGAACCTAGCTACACTCTGATTGAAGAAGGCCGGTGGAAAACGCTGTGCTCAACTCAGATACACGTGAGTTCAGGCTCAATGGTTACACATGCTATTACCCCAACGTGTCCCAGCACCTAACATAAGGATGTTAGCAGCTTCGTCTACAGTGAGGCAGGATGCGGGAGGGTAGTGCCCTGACCTCAGCTCTCACAGGGAAGCAGGCCTTGAAGCCAGCTCTCACCTAGCTGCGTTCTTACGGCAGTGAGAAGGTAGCAGTATTCTGATCAGGAGGTTCCAAGATTACCACTCTACTACACCTGGAGATACCGTCAGGGTTTGCATTGTTAAGTTGCGTCTCACAAGCCTTTGGCAAAGGTCTCTGGTGAAGACGTGCGAAACTCACTCTGCAG